>NC_063358.1:6808509-6850256 GCF_021869965.1 Rhincodon typus
AAAAAGGGTCTAGGCCCGAAACGTCAGCCTTCCTGCTCCTCTGATGCTGCTTGGCCTGCTGTGTTCATTCAGCTCTGCACCTTGTTATCTCAGATTCTCCAGCATCTGCAGTTCCTGCTATTGCTTCCACCAGTGAGTAGCCATTTATAGAGTCATACAGCAAACAGACCCTTTGGTTCAACCAGTCCTTGCTGACCACGTTCCCAAACTAAACTCGTCCCACCTGCCTGTGCTTCACCCATATCCCTCCAAACCTTTCCTATTCATGAACTTATCTAAATCTCTTTTAAATATTGTAACTGTACCCCCATCCATCACTTCCTCTGGAAGTTCATTTTACATACGAACCACTCTCTGTGTAAAAAAAATTGCCCCTCATGTCTTTTTTAAATCTTTCTCCTCTCACCTTAAAGATGTGCCCCCTTGTCTTGAAATCCCCCACCTTATCAATACCCCTCATGATTTTATAAATCCCTGTAAGGTTACCCCTCAACTTCCAACAGTCCAGGGAAAAAGTCTCAGCCTATCCAGCTTCTCCTTATAACTCAAACCCTCCATTCTTGGCAACGCCCTGGGAAATCTTTTCTGAATCATCTCCAGCTTAATAATATCCTTCGTATAGCAGGGCGACCAGAACTACACACAGTACTCCAGAAGAGGCCTCACCAATGTCCTGTATGACCTCAACATGACGTCCCATCTCCTACACTCAAAGGTCTGAGCAATGAAGGCAAGCGTGCTAAATGCCTTCTTAAAGTTTAGCCTTTCTCAAGGTTCTAACTCTTCTGCTCCAAAGATTCACTGGGGTCTGTCTGTTGCCCATGTAACCCTGAGCATGGAGCCCTGAGTTGAGCCTGGGTCAGCTCCCAATAGGATGCAGTTGATCCCAAACTGAGTACTCTGCTATCATGTTCCCAACTGAAGACACTAAATAAAGAGGAGTGCTTGCCGACTGTCTAATCCATGCTTCAGGTTCAATTGTAGCCCTTATTTCTGCACCATAAGTAAGGGTCAGGTATCTCAACAAAGTCCAGTTCAAATGGTGATGAGTTTGCTGAGGTAGAAGTAGGCTACTCTAGTAAATGTATGTGCTCTGAGTTAGGGAATTGTGACTACTTCTGGAATGTGGAGAGTGTTTTCTCACATTTAACAACCAAACAATGAGTAATACCTGACTTGGATGAAAAGATGAAGTGTTATATATCTATGTTTGCTGTTAAGTACAGGTAGAAAGGAAGCTGTGGGAAGCTTGCAGAGAAGCTACAAAGAAATATAAAGAGGTTAAGTGAGTCAACCACAAACTGACAGATGGATCATGGTAGTGAAAGTCTTAAGCTATTTACTTTGCTCATGAGAAGAGCTGAATATTTTTGAAAAGGATTGAAACTTGTGGTTGTTCACAGGGACTTGGATGAGCTCATACAAAGGATGTAAAAAGTCAGCATGCAGGTTCAACAAGTATTCCAGAGGCAAATGGTGCATTAGTTTCTACTGCAAGAGGTTGGTGTACAGGGACGAAGAAGTTTGCTAAACTGTACAAGGTTTTCCTGAGACCACATCTGGAATATTGGGTGCAATTTTGGTCCCTGTATTTAAGGAAGGAGCGAGTGCTGGAAATATTCTCAAGATTGGCCCCTGAAATGAGAGGGTTTTCCTCTGATAAATGTCTCTGTAAATTAGACTAATGTTCTCTGAAATTTAGATGAATGAGAGATGGTTTCACTGAGATGGTCAAGATTTTGATGGGGCATAAGAGAGTGGACACTGAGAGTTCAGGCACCTAAAATGTGGGCCACAGTTTTAGAAGGAGGGGCCACTCATTCAGGACTGAGATGAAGAGAAATTACTTCAGTCATAGGCTGGGATTCTGTGGAATTCTCAACCCCAGAGGGTGGTGGGTGCTCCATCGTTGAATATGTTTAAGAATTGCTGAGAAAGATTTGAGGTCCCTGTGGAAATAAAGGGAGAGGACAGGAAAGTGGAGTTACAGCCAAAGATCAGCAAAGATAGTATTAAATGATGGAGAAGTGTTAACAGGCTAAATAGTCTACTCCTGCTACTATTTCTTATATTCTGAAGTTCTATTTATGGCTTATAGTTCTGGTCTCACGTGCAAGTGGTTTTTATGTTGACTATATCAAACTCTTTCAAAATTTTAAAGAGCTCAGTCAGGTCACACTACAGTCTTCTCTTTTGATTGACAAACGTTGAACAGTCAGCTCATGGGATATTTCTCAATGGTCGTTGCTTCTGCTTACTGAGAATGCAATCTTCAGTTCCACCTCATCCCTCTGTCGCTGTGGAAGGTAATAGGTAGGGTCACATGATGTGTGCACAATGTTGCCCCCATTGTGAAACATGTAATGGAGTTGATTGATACTA
This sequence comes from Rhincodon typus, assembly GCF_021869965.1. Taxonomy (NCBI): domain Eukaryota; kingdom Metazoa; phylum Chordata; class Chondrichthyes; order Orectolobiformes; family Rhincodontidae; genus Rhincodon; species Rhincodon typus. The sequence continues at coordinate 6,810,892 of NC_063358.1, forward strand.
CCATTAAAAATGGTGGCTGCCCAAATTACAAAACGCGTCATGTTCATTCATCACACAGAAGGCTCAAGGCGTGCTGAATGCTGACCTCTTGAGAGCCACTGGAGAGGCTCCTGTGAAAACCTTTCCTGATGAAATGAGAAAAGTTCCCCGGTGTGCTGAAGATATATGGACAGAGAAAATGGAAATAACTAGATGAGGCAATGCTGCTCATTGGAGTATTATGAAAAACTGAACCTCTTTACACTCACCTCCACAATGCTGAATAGTTAATAAATTTAGCTAACAGAGGCAGTGAAGTGATTACATTTAAGAGACACCAATTCATAATTGTCTTTCTATGAAATCATTTTTTTGCTGAATTGGTACATTTTGCTGAAAGTGCAGATTGTTGGAATACTATGGGATACATTTTGAGACAGGTTTCTGATCAGTTCTCTTTTAATTAAACTGCCATCAGATCACCCATTTGAAAAACTAAACAGCAATTATCAAGCACTATGTAGCGGAGTAGTACAATAACAAGACTAGGGAAGGATGGGAAGAGGGGGAGGCTATTGAATGAAAATGGAGTTGCAAGGAAAAATAATACACTCCAGTCCCTGTGGTGCCCACCTCTCTGGTTTCTCATCATTTGCTATGGATGCTGAATTGCATTTAAGAATGTTCCTATGGCTTTTGGCCAGTGAAGCTTTAGTTAACGTCAATATTCAAAATGAAAAGACCCAACTCAGTTTTGTTCAGTTAGGTAAATTATTTCCACAGGCTGGGGATTCTAGAACTGGGAGGCATTGTCTGAGAATTAGGGCCAGACTGTTCAGGAGAGATGTTAGGAAGCACTTCTACGCACAAAGGGTGGTAAATATTTGGAACTCTCCTCCAGAAAAGGCAGTGGATGCTAGGCCAGTTGTTAATTTTAAATCTGAGATAGATAATTTTCGTTAAATGAAGGTATTAAGGGATATGTGCCAAAGGCGAGTATATGGAGTTAGACCACAGGTAAGCCATAATCTCATTGAATGATGGAGTAGGTTTGAAGGGCTGAATAGCCTTTTTCTGTTCCTGTGTTCCTAATTGTTTAGGTCTAAATGTTCTTGTGAGGGCACTTCACATGACCTCCTTCAATTATATTTAAGTTCTGGTTCCCCACTCTGTAATGTCTCCACTTTTTCAATGAAAGACTCACCAGGGCTCTTTTTAGGTAGGTGAGGAAGTAGAGTTCTTTAAGATTGAGAAAGCATTTGAGACGGCAGACACAGAGAAGATGTTGAGAGATGTCAAAATCCGAGCCATAAACAAAAGACAGTTGTTAATAATTACAATCAAGAATTCAAGAGAAACCTCTTTACCTGAAGAGTAGGTAGAATGTGGAACTTGCTACCACATTGACTGATAAAGTTAAAGAGATGGAGGTATGTTGAAAGGTTGAGTTGTTGGGGAGATGCTTACATAGGCCATAAACATGAATGCAGGTCAATGAAGTTGAATGGCTAGTTCCTACGCTGTACAATGTGTGTAATTCCATGTACAGTGCTGCTTCACACTGGCATATCATTCTACAGACACCATATGATACTTGATCAAAAACCTCTTCCTCTTACATTAAATAGTGAATGAGGTTTGCCAAACTACATGACCTTGAGAGGCATCACAATCAAACAAAATCCTGCTCAGCAATCTCAGACAGGAAAGGAGGTGGTTGAATGATGAGACATTTCCCGTTGGCAGAGGGCTCAGTGACCAGAGGCATAGGTTTCAGGTAGGGGGCAGAAGGTTTAAAGTGAATGTGAGGAAAATCTTTTTTCACTTAGATTGGTAGAAATCGAGAACTCACTGCCTGTAAGGGTGACAGAGGCAGAAACCCTCATAACATTTAGTAAACATTTAGACGTACACTTGTGATACCAAGACATATGAGGCTGTGGGCTTGTTTCTAACTGGTGCAGACTCAATGGGCTGAGGGGCCTCTTTCCTTATAGACCTCTATAACTCTATGAATCTTCTGATATCCCACATATAGGACCAATTATAGTGTGCTGCTTGTAACATAGATGGTCTTGTTTGTTTCTTTCCTTCTTCCTTTCTCTTTTGTATCAAAGTTCACCTTTTCTTCTTTCCTGCGGCTGTGGTAGAGGAAGGTGGTTGCGGTGGTAGCGTGGTGGATGTCCAATCCTTGTGGCCATAGGGACCGTGGCTTTACCGAAGACTCCATTGTCGGTGCGTCTGGTCCGTTCCTCCTGCTGGCGGTTTCAGTGGTGGCAGCATAGTGGCTCCTGTTCATCCCTCGCAGTTGTGGCAGCTTTGGGCAGTGACTGAAGTGGCAATGGGTTGAGCGATGGCTTCAGTAGGTCCGGTCTGTCCCTCTTGGCTATGGCAGTGATGCAGTGGCTTCGGTGTCGGTTTCGGTGGTGGCAGCGTGGTGGGTCTGGTCTAGAAATCCTCGGCTTCAGCAGCAGGCTCCCGTAGCCACTCCATAAATGTGGAGGGAACAAAAGATGAATTTAATCCAAAAGTTTGTCTCCATCATTTCTTTTTGTAATTTCAGTAATTAAAATGATGCCAAATTGTGGTGACTTATACACATCTCATTGCAATTTCATAAATACAAGTGACAATAAATTGCTGTTGTATTCGGAGAGATTTGCTAATGCTACTCGGGAGGCTTTAAACTAGTAAGGAGGGAGATAGAAAAGAAATAAGACTGAGACTGGTACAGTAGAGAAGAGAAGCAAGTTAAATAGTGATGACAGACAAGTGCTGGGCAGGGAATGGGTTAAGACTAAAGAATTAAACTGCATTTATTTCAATACGAGAGGCCTGACAGGTAAGGCAGATGAACTCAGGGCATGGTTGGGAACATGGGAATGGGATATAGTAGCAATTACAGAGACATGGCTCAGGGATGGACAGGACTGGCAGCTTAATGTTCCAGGGTATAGGTGTTATAGGAAGGATAGAAAGGGGGAGCAAGAGAGAAGTGCGAGTGATATTTGGTTAAAGATAACATTACAGTTGTACTTAGGCAAGATATTCCTGGTAGAACATCCAATAAAGTTATATAAGTGGAACTGAGAAATAAGAAACGAATGATCACCATATTGGGATTGTACTATATGTCCCCAAATAGTCAGTGGGAAATTGAAAAGCAAACGTGTAAGGAGATCTCAGATATCTGTAAGAATAATAGGGTTGTAATGGTAGGGGATTTTAACTTCCCAAACATAGACTGGGACTGTCACAGGGCTTGGATGGGGAGGAATTTGTTAAGTGTGTACAAGCAAACTTTCTTAATCAATTTGTGAATGTACCTACTAGAGCAGGAGCAAACTTGACTAACTCTTGGGAAATAAGACAGGGCAGGTGGCTAAGGTGTCAATGGGGGAGCACTTTGAGGCAAGTGATCATAATTCTATTAATTTTAAAATAGTTATGGAAAAGGATGGAGCTGATCTAAAAGTTAAAGTTCTAAATTGGAGGAAGGCCAATTTTGATGGGAGTAGGCAGGGATTTTCAAAGGTTGGTTGGGAGAGGCTATTCGTAGGTAAAGAACCAATTGGGAAGTGCGAAGCCTTCAAAAATGAGATAACAAGAGACAGTATATTCCTGTTAGTGTGAAGGGCAAGGCTGATAGGTGTAGGGAATGTTAGATGACTAGAGAAATTGAGGTTTTGTTCAAGAATAAGGAGGCATATGTCAGGTGTAGATATCAGGGAATGAATGAATCCTTAGAGGAGTATAAGGGCAGTAGGAGTATACTTAATAGGGAAATCAGAAGGGCAAAAGGGGGACATGAGATAGCTTTGGCAAGTTGGGGTAAGGAGAATCCAAAAAGATTCCACAAATACATTAAGAGCAAAAGAGTAACAAGGGAGATAATAGGGCCCCTTAAAGATCAACAAGGCTGCCTATGTGTGGAACCACAGGCAAGGACTGATTAGGGATAGTCATAATGGCTTTGTGCGTGGAAAATCATATCTCACTAACTCAATTAAGTTTTTGAAGAAGTGACAAAGATTAATGAAAGCAGAGTGGTAGACATTGTCCATATGGACTTCAGCAAAGCACTCAACAAGATTCCTCATGGTAGACTGGTTAGCAAGGTTAGATCACGTGGAATACAGGGGGAGTTAGCCAATTGGATACAAAATTGGCTTGCAGTTAGGTGACAAAGGATGGTGGTGGAGGGTTGTTTCTCAGACTAGAGGCCTGATCCAGTGGTGTGCTGCAAGGATCGGTATTGGGTCCACTGCTTTTTATCATTTATTTAAATGATTTAGATGTGAATGAAGGAGGAACGGTTGGTAAGTTTGTAGATGACACCAAAATTGGTGGTGCAGTGGACAGTGAAGAGGATTATCTCAGAGTATAACAGAATCATGATCAGATGGACCAATGGGCCGAGGCTTAGCAGATGGAGTTTAATTTAGATAAATGTGAGGTGCTGCGTTTTGATGAGGCAAATCAGGGCAGGACCTACACACTTAATGGTAGGGAGTATTACTGAACAAAGAGAACTTAGGGTGTAGGTTCATTGTTCCTTGAAAGTGGAGTTGCAGGTAGACGGGGTGGTAAAGAAGGCGTTTGGCACTTTTGTCTTCTTTGATCAGTGCTTTGAGTATAAGAGTTGGGATGTCATGTTGTGGCTGTACAGGATATTGATGAGGCCAGTTTTAGAATACAGCGTTCAGTTCAGGTCTCCCTGCTCTAGGAAAGATGCTGTTAAACTTGAAAGAGTACAGAAAAGATTTCCAAAGATGTTGCTGGGATTGGAAGGTTTGAGCTATGGGGAGAGACAGAATAGGCTGGAGCTATTTTCCCTAAGCGTCAGAGGCTGAGGGGTGACCTTATAGAGGTTTATAAAATCATGGGGGACATGGATAGGGTGAATAGCGAAGGTCTTTTTCTCAGGATAGGGGAGTCCAAAACTGGAGGGCATAGGTTTAAGGTGAGAGGAGTAAGATTTAAAAGGGGTAACTTTTTCATGCAGAGGGTGGTGCATGTATGGCATGAGCTGCCAGAGGAAGTGGTGGAGGCTGGTACAATTACAGCATTTAAAAGGCAACTGGAGGGGTATATGAATAAGAAGGGTTTAGAGGGATATGGGCCAAATGCTGGCAAATGGGATTAGATTAATTTAGGATATTTGGTCAGCATGGACGAGTTGGACCAAAGGGTCTGTTTCCGTGCTGTATGACTCTGTTACTCTTTAAGGAAACTTCATGTGGGATCATGCTTGCTCCCCATGATCTCCTTGATTCAGTAATATAAATCTATTCATGTTAAATTCATGGCTTTAGAAAAATCAGCTGAACAGTAAGATGAGTCATCTTTATCACAATAAGAATGGACAGGGAGGACTTTGACACTGCATCTGGTCAGTGTTTCTCTTTGGGCATATTTCCCACTTACACTGCCTCCAGATGGGACTTATTATGCTAAGTAACGTATTAGAAAATACTATTGGAGTCAAGTGCTTTGTGAATTAAATGTGTACCACCTGGGACTCTTTTCAGAATGAAAAATCTGTCCACTGAGAACACTGCAATCACTGAGACAGAATGTCAGTCTGGAGTGTTGTGTTTACATGTGAAATTATACAAACTGTTTATTTTCTATCAGTTTCAAATCCTCCAATTGTGTGAAACCTGTTTCCTCTCGAATTGTAAAAGCTGGGTGTGCATTTTCTCATATTGGACAGATTTTCATTGAGGAGATGATAGGCCCATCCACCATTTGGAGAGTCAGTGAGAGCCCCACATCATCAACCCTTAGAAATGTCTATCACATTAAGTACAAAGCAGATTGCTAATAGGAACAAAAACAGAAATGGCGGAGAAGCTCAGCAGGTCTGGCAACATCGGTAGAGAGAGAAACAGAGTTAACGTTTCTTGTACTTCATCAGAACTGGGATGAATATCTGTTCCTGTTCTGCGCATTCAATGTTTTAAGCTGCTTTGTATACAGCAGCTCCAACAACACCAACGAAGTCTACCTTACATTCTCCTGGAATATGCAATCTGGAGAAAGTACTGCTGCACCACAATATGAACAATGATGTTAAACGAGTGTCTCTAAATGACATATTCCAACTGACCTGGGATATTTTGCAGAGTAACAGCACATTTATAAATGTTCGCATGCCTTCCAGACAACGGGACAATGGTATAGGAGAATGCGGCGGATGCTGGAAATCTGAAACAAACAGAGAAACTGCTGGAGAAACTGAGCAGACGTAGCAGTGTCTATGGGGAGAGAAACAGAATTAATGTATCACGGCACTGGCACGTATCAGAATAATTGTGTGGCTCAGGATCCTGAGTGCAGGCACAATGATTATAACTTAGAATAGGCATAAATTTCATTTATTCGGTTTGTAAGAAGCATTACTTTTCAATTCAACCTTTTTTCAGTTGATTGGTTTAATATTGATGTGTTCCTTGTCCTTTAACTTGCGCTTAGATTTATGTAGGTTTTGTACAAGGTATGGATCATGCATTCTTAAACAAAAATCTCATGGTAATTGAACACTGATGAACATGTGTTAAGTATCTATTTGCAAAGTTCTGCCTTGCCTGAAGAATTAAAGGTGCAATCAATATAGCTTCACTCAGTGCTATCCCACTTGCTTTCAGAATGAAGCTATCAAAACTGCAGATTTAAGAGGCTGCATTTATCTGAGGGATTTGGGATCCTGATGTCAGGAACAAATAAGGGGGGGTGAACCCTCAGTTATGTGCTCCAACCTAACCACTCAGTTGAGGATTGAAAGGCGGGCAGTTCTGAAATCTCAGTAGCACACCCATGAGAATTGGGCACTGTTGATATTGGTAGGAGATCAGGAGACTGCACACGTCGAGAGAGGCAAATTAATAAAGTTCCTGAGGGTCCTGTGGTATATGTGTACCAGTTCACTGCATTGTTTGAGCTGCTCCTCATGATGAAGATTGCAGCCAACATCTTCTTTAAGTAGACAAAGTGACATGGCCCACTTGGTCCAATAAGGGAGAAGAAATCCACTTCCTGGTCTAACTAGAAGAGTCTCTTGTGGTTAACAAGATGTAGTTTTTCCGAAAGGGTCCTGACCTGAAACGTCAGCTTTCCTGCTCCTCTGATGCTGCCTGGCCTGTTGTATTTCTCCAGCTCCACACTGTGTTGTAGTTTAGTGCATGTTAGCATCATACAGTACAGGAGAGACCCTTCAGCCCATCATGTCTGTAACATCTACACTAACATCACTCTCTAGCACTAGATCCACAGCCTTGAATGTTAGCTACAGGTTGTAAAGATGGGATACACATTATTACAGGAACTTTGAGATCCTATGGTGTTCTGCCCACATGACATCATTGTAAGAGGTGGTGCTTATGGCACTCCTTAGGGTTAACCCCTTCAGACCTGAATGCAACATGAACATGCAGGCAAACTGCTCGAATTGAGGGGAAACCCCTCCACGGGGCTGCACTCGTTTTCTTTGTTAACCTCTGCACGCCGTGGAATCTCCAGCACTCATTGCCCAATCTGATTGCCAATGGGATACCATCCAATGGGCAGCTGATCCAGGTTATGTAAACTTCCTCAGCAGCAGGGATGTGCCGGGAAGCCATCTCAAGGTGGTTCCTTGCTATTTTCCTGGACCCTTGCCCCAGCAAACTGGGACCAGGAGGATTGTGTACAGGATTTCCACTGTTTCTGGAGAAAATGGTGAACCTAACAAGATGGAGCAGAGTATGAGCAATGGACTAAGGGCAGGAACATAACCCAAAAGTGTACTTATCAGAAGTTCAACATCAAGACTTATGTTGCAGTAATTGCACACTTAGCCTGATAAATATTTTTTACACTGTTGAAGGATTTTGAATAAGTAGCGCAGGAGTTAAATACACATTTGCAAAAGAAAATGTTTGCAGGTTTATGGGGAAAGAGCAAATGGCTAGGAGCAATGGGGTAGTTTCTTACAAAGAGCTGGCTCAGGTAGAGGCTCCACAGGCTAGCAATAAAATCGATGAGCAGCTTGATTACAGAAAAAGTAGGAATTTGCAAATTAAAATTAATGGTCATTATAAACAGAAGCTGGGAGTCCTCCATACTGATCATCAAAATCAAATGCATTATTATAGTTTAGGTTAGCTGATGGAATCTGTTTGTATTTGTCCTTCTTTGTATTTGGTGGTTTGCCCAATCATTAGCTGTTGTTTCAGACAGTGCTCAGTGATATATAATCAGCTATGCTCAGATTCTTAATTAAATAATTCTCTTTAATCTTTGTTTGCTGTTCCAGAAAAGTGATGGGTGCAGAACAAGCAGTTTGTCTACCTTGACATCTCTATACATTTTGTTTTTGTAATTCATTTCCAGGGCAAGTATGGAGCCTTGTTCAACATAAACAGAAAATGCTGGAAATACTGAACAGACCTGGCAGCATCTGTGAAGAGAGAAACAGAGCCTTTCCTTCAAACCCGAAAGGTTAATGTCTGCAGATATTGTCAGACCTGCTAAGCGTTTCTGGAATATTTTTGGTTTTATTTCAGATATCCAGCATCCACCATGTCTTGCTTCTGTTGTAGTGGACTGGAGAGCTCTGACTAGCAAAACAGACTAATTGCACATTCAAAGTAACACGCTCAATCAAGAAAAAGATTGCAATCAATTCCTACTCCTGACAAAGATACCATTTAATTCCCAATCAAAATACTGATGTGTATTACCTGTAAACTCCAGACTGCAAAGATTTCAGGCACACTTAAGACAGGAATAGATTCATAATTATACACAACACCTTTATATTTGTAGAAGTGTTTCGAAGCATTTCAGACAAAATACTGTCACTTGTTGCATCGGCAAACAAAACCACCAATTTACATCCAACTTACAGCAGGATTTTGACAAGGAACCTCTGTTCCCAAAGTATTTCTTATGGGGAAGCTGTTTGAGGATGAATATTGACCAAGACACTGGAAGAACTCCCTAACCTTTGTTGAAAGATGCAATTGATGTTTAATGCTTTTCTAGAAAAGAAAGCAAGACTTTCTTTTCGATATTGCCTTGCATGATCTCAGGCTATCACAGACTGCTGCACAGCCAATCAAGCTAATTAGCATGTTGTGATGCCAAAGATGTAGCCTTTGTGGTGCACCACAAGATCCCACAAACAGCAACATGAAATGACCAAATAACCTGTTTTAGTGATGTTTCTTGAAGGATAAGTTTTGATTGGGACGTCAATAACAATTGCCCTATTCTTAGAAATAATCAGTTGTCACACATTACCAGGTTATAGTCCAACAGGTTTATTTGAAATCACAACCTCCGCATCTTAGAAATAATGCTATGGGATCTGAGAGAGCAAAAGATGCTTTGGTTTAGGGTTTTATCTGAAAGGCAATGTTCCCAACAATGCAGCACTCTCTCTCCATATTGCATCAAAGTACCACGCCTAGATATATGCTTGAATCCCTAGAGGAACTCGAACGTGTGAGATGACCTCAGCAGGTCTGGCAGCATCTGTGGAGAGAAATCAGAGTTAACGTTTCGACCCAAAATGAGCTTTTTCAGCAATTTCTGTTTTTGTTTCCGATTTACAGCATCCACAAATCTTTCGGTCTTTGTGTGAAATAACCTTTTGATTCAGTGGCGAGGTCGCTACCACTGAGACATGGCTGACACCTAAACAGGCAAACAGGGCCTTGGTTGACTGAGCAAGGGTAGCTCCAAAGATGCGGAGATGTCTTCATTCAATGCAAGATTATCTGACAATGGACTCAAAGCCACTGGTCGATATCTCTTTCCATTCGTGGGCTTGAATTAAAATCCAGCGGAGGTGCATTAACTTTACCTTCTCTGCACTGAAAGCTGATGCCACCAACTCTGACCTCTGACAGAGGTTTATGATTTCTTTTACAAAATATTTAATGAAGATTTGCAAAGTATGGCAGAAATTGATTGAGGGGCCTTCATGCGGCAAAGATGGTAACAATTCCCAAAATATATTCTGGAGAGTTTCAGTGTGGATGTTGATTGCTGAAATGATAAGCCTATTTTTGCCAAGTTCTACTTCAGCAACGTAAGTTTATAGATACGCAACGAGGGTCCACACTCTGTACAATAACTTCCAACACCTCACCTCCTGTTCTGAATGCCACACACTTCATTATTGGGTGTGACATTGCAGAGCATCAAGGACGTATTTCACCCTGGCACTAGAGGAGGAATAAAGTTATGTCTTAGCAGAGGCCATTCGATCACTTGAGCCTGTTCTGCCATTCAACGAGATCATGGCTGATCTGTGGACCAACTCCATAAACCTTAATACCTTCCTTTAACAAAAGAAAATCAAGTTGGATTTAAAAGTAACATCTGATCTAGCATGAACTGCCATTTGTGGAAGTGAGTTCCAAACATCTCCCACCCTTTGTGTGTAGAGGTGCATCCTAACATCTCCTCTGAATGGCCTGGCCCTAATTCTAAGATATGTCCATCTCTCTAGAAAGCCCAACCAGTGGAAATAGTGGGTCTTCACCAACCATGAGTTTTCTATTAACATCTTGAAGACTTCAATCAGATCCCCCCCCCAACCATCTAAATTCTAGAGAAAACAGGCCTAATTTGTATAATCTTTCCTCATAACAACCCCTGAAGTCCAAGTGTTATTTTTGTGAACCTAGGTTGTCCTCCCTCCAAGGCCAACACATCCATCCTTGGACGGAGAGATAAAAAGGCCCATGTAGCAAAGCATGCCGTCAAATGCTTATCTTTGGCCATTTTCTCCAAAAGTCACAAGCTTTGGCAAACCGGCCGTCAACAAGGTCAGGCAGTGGGTGCAGAGGTCCATAAGGCCCGGCTGCCTGCCCCTGTTGGGTGTATCTACACCACATGGACTGCATTGGTTCAAAAAGGCATCTATCGCCACCTTCTCAAGGGTGAGTAGGGAAGGATAATCAATGTGGTGCTGACGTCCCGTGAGTGAATATTGGGAATAAAAAATACTACTCTGTAGTTTTGGAAGCATCTGAGAGAGAAACAGATAATACCAGTTTTCTGTCAACTGTGACTCTTCTTCAAATCTGGTTGGTGCACAAGGATAGGATTGGTCCAAGCAATGATACGGGATAGTCTTGTAAAACACATTGCCGAAGTGTAATGATAAAGCACAGCCATTTGTGTGAGGCAATGACTGTTGACCAACACTCAGGACCTGAAATCTGTGTGAGCCAGTAACTTTGGGAAGAAAAGAGACAAGTAGAATAGCAAAACTAAAAGCTAAACATCCAGCAAATGGTGTAGAATACAGTTCCAAAATACCTCACTCATCAATGGGAAAATTCCACTGTTTGTGGCCGCTTTGTATTCGGCCATACCTTCATGTGTTCAGGTATTAATACTGGAATTTCCTCCCCACCTGACTCTTTACCCTGCCCTTCTCCCTGAGAATAAACTTCTGAACCGAGCCATCGGTAATCCCATGTAATAGTTGCTTCTTCGGCTTGATGCCCATGTCTTTACAATACTATGAACTGAATTGGAGTGATGCTCAATGTTAAAAGAACTGCACATTGTTCTTGCCATTGAAACATCTTAATATGGTTGTAATGCCAACAAAAACTTGCATCAACGCAGCACCTTTAACTAATATGTTTACTTGAGATTTTACAAAGAAAAAGAGGGATATTATTATTGTACTTAACCCAGCTTAAGTCAAATTTGCTCACACAAACACACACACACACACACACACACACACACACACACACTCTTAGAGACACAGACTCATGCAAACACCACACACACATTCTTTCTCTCGCACGTTCTCTCTGTCACACACAGTCACACACTCTTACTCATGCACACCCTCTCACGCACGCATCATTCACTCACCCTTGAAGATCACACGCACATGAACAAATTGAAGGGCAGGAGGATAGAACAAGCAATTTAGCATCCAGTAAAATCAAAGGAATAGACAGCCCTTAAAGGTTGGTTTTGGGTTGAATTTGACGTCTTTCAGCATCAAAGTGGTTTAAAGGTACAACTGTGTGATTTAATGGTTCTTTTGGAGACAGGAAATACTGAATTATTTTTCAAAATTTCTGCATATGGTCAAACTCAGCAGACTAGGTTCAAAACCTGCAAGCTGGATGGAGAGAGAGAGAGAGAGAGCGAACCCCAGATAAAGATCTTACTTCTTCACACTCATGTTTTTTTAACCTATTCTGCAGAGAAAACCATTGCTTAAACACACAAATGTACTAGTTGGCTTGTCACATGACAGTCTTCCTCCAATTAACCAAAAACCCAAATATGGCCATGGCTAGCATGTTCAGTTTGATGGAGTTGAATTACATATGTCTCAACTTCTCTAGTTTGATCAATTCATGTCGGAGCATCATTGGGAAATATTCCTTTCGAATGGATTTAGCTTGAATGACTACCAATGAAAGATTCTGTCTGCCATGCCCATCCCTTAGGAAAATGAGTCACTCTCTTTGTTTCAGTCATTTGCCGCTGTCCCATTTACTCTCCCTGTCAATATTTGTTTGACACTTACATGAATTTCCACATTGTGAGTGCACTGTGGTTTCCTTTGCTGAATAAATTGGTTCTGAAGAGTCAACTACGTCCAGAATCTTCAATTGTATATTTAATCCCGCTCATCATACATCTTGAAATAAACTGTTCGAAACAGCCTGGAGAGAACCTGTTTACCAAAGCCCTGAGCTTTCCAGGTAATTACTGACCTCTCCACCTCATTTTTAACCATCCATAGGGTGTAGGGGAGAGGGACATTGGAAGAGTATTGCAATAATCTTTAATTTGGCAGCAGGAGACCTCATGGTTCAGAGGCTGTAAGTAGTGGGGTTTTAAAAAGCAGATGTGAGATTATCCATTTGCAATGTGAAGTAGTTTGGAAATCAAATTAGGATTAACAATTAATCCTCTCCTTTTTTTTTCATCCCACTCTAGGATACTACCCAAACGCCTGCTGTAAGGTTACACACATGTACAGATGATCTCCAGCTCTGCCTCACCACCATCCTCATGGTACCTCCACTGCTCCTGTTGTCGGGTAGTTCCCAACATCCAGGCCGGAAAAAATTGCAGTTTCCACCAATTAAACAATTGGAGGGCTATTGTCACCAGCCCTCCACCCTGCACCTAAAATATATTCCTCCCCAAGTCACTCTCTCAGGCTGGGCTGGGTTATATAGAACAGTGACATTCCATTTAACTCTGAGCTGAACATCCAACCTCATATCCTACTCATTAGATAGACCATCTGCTTTCACCTCTATATCACTGTCCTTCTCCACTCCTGCTTCAATCCGCCCATTGCTGACCCCATATCCACACTTTATATTGGATGATACAAACTTTACAGCACAGAAACAGGCCTTCTGGTGCTATCAGTCCATATTGACCTTTATGATCCACTTTATCTTCAGCTCATCCTTCTTTGCCTATCTATCAGTGTAGCCCCCATTCCTCTCTTCTTCATACACTAATTGAGCTTCTCCTTAACTGCATTCCTGCTATTTGCATTCTTCAGGGCTGTCCTCTATTGGCAGCATTGATTTTTACTCTTTCCCACAACTGAAAACACTCTCTTGTGTTTACTTCATCAAAACCTTTTATAATTTTAAAGGTCACGAACACGGTGACCCCCAGCCTTCTGGACCCAGCTGTTCCTTCTTTCTTAATAGATATACATTCAGTTCTAGTATCATCTTTGTAAATCTTTTTACCATCCTTACCAGAGCCTGTAAATCATTTTGATGGAACAGCAACTGAAATTGTCCAGGATATTGTTTAACGTTCTGGTTCTCAAAGGGTTAAAATTTGGAGATTGCGTTAGGCTCCTCCCAATCTGATAACATCATACATTCTTGGCAGGCAAATTGAGGAGACAATCCAATGACCTGATGATGTCAAGTGTGACATCTCTGACACCTGATAACTTTGTCACGATGCCGAACTAGTCAATGTAACCTGTACCTCTTGTATTGTGCTGTAAACTCCATCCTGTCGTTAAGACAAATGCCTCTTCTCGTTAATACTGGTGTGTGGTTTCTCCTGTACCACTGCTAGTTAGATGGGTTCTTAGACTCAGCACACAGAAGCAGCAGTTTACCTCAAAGAGAAACCACCACTGGTTGCTGCGACAACACATGAGACACAGTGCTCCGAATGTGATCAAACAAAAGTTCAACATAATCTCTGCACTTTTCATTTCTGTCCTTCAAGAAATTAATATCAGTACTTAGTTTCTTTTTGTTATGGCCTTATTAGCCAGTTGCACTATTTTTAGTGATTTGTGTATCTACTCCCAAGGTTCATTGCTCCTTTGCCTCCAGATTCTTATTTTCTATGCAACATGTCTTCATTCATCTTGATAAAATGTAATAGCTTTCACTTATCTGTGTCACAGATTTTGCCAACTGGGTGCCCATTCAACAAAGCAATTAATGTCTTAATTCATCGCAGTCCTCCTTGATGTCAACTGTTCATCCAAATCTGGCGTAAACCTTTTTTAAATCGCACATTCACAGGGTGTTGGCTTCCATGGCCATCCCGAAAAATACCTTTCAGAAAGTGCGTGAACTGCTGCAGTCCATGTGATGTAAGGGCAGCCACTGTGCTGTTAGGGAGAGAGCTTCTGTATTTTTTTGATGCACTGACACTGAAGGAACGATAATGTGGTTCTGAGTCGGGATGGTATGTGGCTTGGAGGAGAATTTGCAAGAAGCCTTTGTTGTTTTGGCTGGGGCGGGGGGTGACGAAGATCATGGGTTTGAGGGTCTGGCAGGATCTGTGGAGAGAGAAACAGAGCTCATGTTTTGAGTCCATTATGAACCTTCTTCAGAATTATTTATCTTTATTTTCTGTTTGCCTACCTTGCTAACTACCTATTTCTCTCCCCTTACATTGTATGCACTGATCGTGTCCTTGTTGTCTTATAGCTCCAGGCTCAAGTATTCTAACATTCCCCTTGCTGTCTCGTAGGCTTTGTCATCATAAATGTCGAGTAGGCACTCTGTTGCCCACCGCAAATCTTGCTCACCCATCTTCCCTTTGCTTGCTGCCCTACATTGGCTCTGGGTCCACCTCTTCCTCGAACTTAAGTTGTCATTGTCATATTCAATTCCTCACAGCATCATTATTTTGTCAAACTGGGGGCAATCAACAAACAATGGGACCGAAGGTTTAGTCAAGATCTGGCTAATCACCAAATAGAAATGAAATGGCTGAATGTCAAATATGCCGGAGCAGTGAAAGGTATTACAGCAAAGCCAGAGGGTACTATGATAGAAATTCTGTGGAGCTCAGTTAATGTGGCAGTGATATTAGAAGGCTGAGAAATGAAATAATAATGCTTCAATCTTGTAAAAAGGCCAAAAAGCATCAGTCTGGAAATTATAGGCTTGTTAGTCTGCCACTTACAATAGAGAAGAACGTTGAAGTCAATTATTTCTTTTAACTTTCCAAAACATCTGGTGACAATAAAAGTTCTGAATCCAAGTGAATATAGCCTTCAAAAAGGTATTTGGACCTAATTGATCTACTGGGTTTCTCTGGGGGTAGAAACAGTGTGAATGGATGAAGAGAATAAAATTGGTTCTTGATGTACAGGAAGTTTTTATCCAGATAACTCACCAGAGCCATGTGAAAGCCTGTGGTATTGGAGAGGTTGTTGCAAACTGAATAATGAGCCAATGTGGGAATGTTAATTGTTCCCACTGAACAGTTCAGTCAGCAAGCTTCACCAGTGAAAGTCCTGGAACTGTATGTTCGTTTTTAATACATTCGGGGGGCATGGGCATTGCTGGCATTTATTGCCCACCACTAATTGCCTTTGAGAAGGTGGTGGTGAGCTGCCTTCTTAAACTTTTGCAACCCATGTGCTGTGGGCAGATCCACAATGCCTTGAGAGAGGGAATTCCAGGATTTTGACCCACCGACAGCGATATATTTCAAAGCCAAGGTGGTGAGTAGCTTGGAGGGGATATTTCAGATGGTGGTGTTCCCATCTGTCTGCTGCCCTTGATCTTCTAGATGGAAGTGGTCATGAGTTTGCTGTCTAAGGAGCCTTGGTATGTTTCTGTGGTGCGTCTTGTAGGTGGTACACACTGCTGCTACTGATTGTCAGTGGTGGAAGGAATGAATGTTTGTGGATGTAGTGCCACTCAAGGAGTTACTTTGCCCTGGATGGTGGCAAGCTTCTCAAGTGTAGTTGGAGCTGCACTCATCCAGGCAAGTGGGGAGCATTCTATCACGCTCCTCCTGTTATTCATATTTGTCACTGAACACAAAACCTTTATCTGGCTAGTTACATGAGAAAGTGAAGTGCGTGTACATAAATGTTTATGAATGATTGTTTTTCATTTTAGAAGTACATGGCAGACAAGATTCAATTTCAGGTTTAAATATTGAACACAAAACATACAGAGTTGGAAATCCACTGGGAAATTGGGCATATCACTTTGTTTACACAAAATGCAATATTCTTGTCTGCAAAACTTTGAAGAAGAATTGTTCCAGAATACAGCGTCAACAAGTGGAGGAAGCAATTGGATGCATTTGTTAAAACCAAAAATTGAAAGCTTTCTTGAGATATTGGACAGGAGAGGGCAATCTACCAATAACGGGGAGGTTGGTTAGATGGATTGCCACTTTTCTGTTTCAAGGCACTCAGAAAATGAAAGCCTGAATTAATCTGGGCTTTCATTATACTTACTCAAAATTAATGCAACTTGCCTTATGTGGAACTTCCAATAGAAGGAAAAGAAAGAAATATGAGCATTTCTGCAGTGCTTTTTCAGATCACCAGATATTTCAAAGTGCTTTAATCCAATAGAGTGCTTTTGAAGCACAGACATTGTCATCATGCAGAAAGCAGCACAGCCAATTTACATGCAGAAATCTCCCACAGACAGCTATGGGATTATGAGCAGGTAATCTGTTAATTTTGATGTTTATTGAGAACTCCTCAGTTCTCTTTTAAAATAGTGCCATTGGGGATCTATTGTAACCACACGATCAGGCCGGTACAGGGTCATGTAGCACAACATAATGTCTCATCTGAAGGATAGCTCCTCAGACAGATGAGCATTCCTCCAATACTGCACTGCAGTGAAGTGCTTGTCTTGATGTTCTGCTCAAAATCTGGACTGGGACTGAAACTGGAAGCATTTGGGTCAGAGGTGAGTGTGCTACCCATGGAGCCACAGCTGGGAAAGTGCCAAAGAAAGATGTTCAGGATTCATGACTAGAAGCTTGGTCAAAGACTTTATTTCTCATCCATTCATGGGATTTTAAAAAAAATTTGATTTATCGTTGTCACATATACCTAAGTACATCAAAAAGTTTTGTTTTGCATGCAGTACAGGCAGTTCATACCATACAAAGTGCATTAGGGTAATAGAACAGAGTAAAGAATACAATGTTATGGCTGCAGAGAAGGTGCACAAAGAGTGAAATCAATATTAAATTTAAAATTTCAGAGGTCCATTCAGAAGCCTAATAACAGTGGGGAAGAACCTGTTCTTGAATTTTGTTTTCTATTCATTTGTGGGATGTGGGCGTCGCTGGCTGGCCAGCATTTTATGCCCATGCCTCGTTGACTATGAGAAGGTGGTGGTTAGCTGCCTTCTTGAACCGCTGCAGTCCACCTGCTGTGGTTTGACTCACAATGTCATTAGGGAGGGAATTCCAGGATTTTGACCCAGCGACAGTGAAGAAACAACAATATATTTCCATGTCAGGATGGTGAGTGGCTTAGAGGGGAACTTGAAGGTGGTTGGTGGTGTTCCCATATGTCTCTGTCCTTGTCCTTCCAGATGAAAGTGGTCATGGGTTTGGAAGGTGCTGTCTGAGGATCTTTGGTGAATTTCTGCTGAGTATCTTGCAGATAGTACACACTGCTGCTACTGAGCATCGGTGGTGGAGAGAGTGGATGCTTGTGAATACAGTGCCAATCAAGCGGGCTGCTTTGTCCTGGATGGTGTCAAGCTTTTTAAGTGTTGTTGGGGCTGCGCTTATCCAGGCAAGTGGGGATTATTCCATCACACTCCTGACTTGAGCCTTGAGGATGGTGGACAGGCTTTGAGGAGTCAGGAGGTGAGTTACTCACCACAGTATTCCTAGCTTCTGGTCTGCTCTTATAGCCACTGTGTTAATGTGGTGAGTCCAGTTGAGTTTCTGGTCAATGATAACCCCCAGGATGTTGATAGCGGGGGAATCAGTGATGGTAACACCATTGAATGTCAAGGGTCGGTGGTTAGATTGTCTCTTATTGGTGATGGTCATAGCCTGGCATTTGTGTGGTGCAAATATTACTTGCCACTTGTCAGCCCATATCTGGATATTGTCCAAATCTTGTTGCATTTGAACATGGACTGCTTCAGTATCTGAGGAGTCGCAAATGGTGCTGAACTTTCTGACCTTATGATGGAGGGAAGGTTGTTGATGAAGCAGCTGAAGATGGTTGAGCCGAGGACACTACCCTGAGGTACCCTGAGGAACTCCTGTAGGGATGTCCTAGATCTGAGACGATTGACCGCCAACAACCATGACCATCTTCCTCTGTGTCAGGTATGACTCCAACCACCAGAGAGTTTTCCCCCTAATACCCATTGATTCTAGTTTTGCTAGGGCTCCTTGATGCCACACTCTGTTGAATGCCTTGATGTCAAGGGCTGTCACTCTTGACTGTGAATCTGTTGGACCGTGTGTTTAAGCTTTTGTATGTTCTGCCCGACGGAAGAGGTTGGAAGAGATTATAACTGGTGTGGGAGCGGTCTTGGACTATTTGGCTGTCTTCCCAATGCAGCGAGAAGTACAGATGGAGTCAATGGATGGAAGATTGGCTTGCGTGAAGGACTGGGCTGTGTTCACAATCCTCTGTAGTTTCTTACGTTCCTAGGCAAAACAGTTGCCATACCAAGCCGTGATGCAACCGGATAGATTGCTTTCCGTGGTGCATCTATAAAAATTGGTATGAGTCTTTGGTGGCACTGACTGGATCAGCATTTGTTGACCATCCCAAGTTACCCTAGAAAAGTTGGGGATGAGATGCCATCTTGAGCTACTGTAGGTAGACCCACAACCCTGTTAGGGAGGGAGTTTCAGGATTGGAATGGCAATATATTTCCCTGTCAGGATGTTGTGTGGTTTGAAGGGGAACTTGCAATTGATGGCATTCCCATTCATCCATTACCCTTGTCCTTCTGGAATGTAGAGGTCAAGGGTTTAGAAGGTGCTGTCCAAGGAGCCTTGAAGAGTTGTTCTGGTACTTTTTTTTTTATGAAGCATTTTAAGGTGGATCACAGACATGCAGAAGTATAGGGAGTATGTACAGAATGTAGGACTTTTACAATGAAGACACAGCAGGTGAAATGGTAGAGCAAAGCAGCTTGGAATACACAAATGGCCAGAATTGAAAGAGTGCAGAGTTTTCGGAGGATTGGAGGAGGTGTCAGAGATAGAGAGAGAGACATATCCATGGAGAGGTTTGAATGTGAGCGTGAGAATTTACATTTGGGATCTTTGATAGACAAAAAGCCAGTGTAGAGCAGTACAAGCATGATGGGTGTCTCGGATTTGGTGCAACCTATGATACAAACAGCAGAATTTTGGATAAGCTCCATTTTCTGGAGGCCTTTTCTTCAGTAGATCCTGTTGCCAATAAAGGAAGAAGGCAATTATCCTGCTTGGCTGATATACCTCCGTGGTCAAACATAGTTTGAAATAAAGATCAAACATGCATTGCCAGTATTGTTGCTGCAACTAAGCTTGTTGTTCTCAATGCAGCCTTTTGCAGTTAAAGCCTTGAAGGACATCTCCATAATTAATATTTTTATTTCAACGACAAACGGGAAGAGAAGGTACGTTTTTAAGATGTTACCACAGTCAGGTACATAAACAATGAGGCGCAAGGAGACTGCAATTAAGCTGAACTGTTTGCTCAAAGAATTACAAATTAGTGTACCATGGAGCAAACTAATTACGTGGTAATGAAGGAGTAAGTGTGCACAGCTACACTGAAGGTTTTAGTTGGGTATAATCAGCACCAATTAAATGAAGGAATCGGCTTGCAACATGCCATAATTTTACCCTGGAATTGGCAACCCAGGAAAGGCTCTTTATTCAGAGAGACGCAACACAGCAATTTACATGGATAAACAGCAAAGGAAGATAGTTAAAAAAAAAAGGTCCGGCGATGTCTTTCATTAACGTTCAGAATGTGACCTTTTCTTTAATAGCTCAATTGGATATCTCTCATTTAACATTTAAAGCTACAGTGCTGTTATTGTCAAGGTCACTTGTAGTAAAAGCATTACATATCCTAATGACTATTAGTGTGAGAACAAAAGAAATTGTCTTCAAGGATTTGTGCCCATTATTTGAGAGGACAGCACTTCTGCAACGAGATATTGGAGGTGCAGCTTTTTGGATGCATCGCTAAATCAAAACACTTCAGCTCCTTCACCCGCAGTGAAAAACCCAAAACACTCATTCAAAGAAGCATAATAGAATTCACTTTGGTGTCCTGGCCAATAATTACTTCTCGACTAACATGAATTGTAGAATCCCTACAGTGTGGAAATGGAAAATGCAGCCCAACAAGTCCACACCAACCCTCCAAAGAACATTCCACTCTTTCCCATGGCCAATCCACCTAACCTGCACATCCTGGGCACTACGGGCAATTTAGCATGGCCAATCCACCTACCCTGCACATCTTTGGATTGTGGGAGGAAACCGGAGCACCCAGCAGAAACAGGGAGAACATGCAAACTCCATACAGACAGTCACCCGAGGGTGGAATCAAACACAGGTCCCTGGCGCTGTGAGGCAGCACGCTAACCACTGAGCCACCACGCCACCTGTAACATTCTCAAAGCAGTGTTGCCTCAAATCTGCGAGGCCATGCAGCTGCTCTGAGGCCCCCTACATGCTCATCGCATGATTGAGCATTGACTTCCACTTTTGGGACTCACCCAGAAAAGCATTAGAGGGAGTATTTACTCGTCACATTGCTGTTTGTGGGGCCTTGCAGAGTGAAAGTTGACTGCTGTATTTCCTATGTTACAGCAGTCACCCACAGAAAGAAAGAGTACTTGGGACTTTCTCAACCTGTTAATGGTGCTATAAAATGCAAGGTCTTTCTTTCTATTCCCATTTCATTCTTCTCATGAAGTCTGCCTTTACCATAAATGAAGTGAAAGCTATGAATACTGCCAGAGCTCCTGACAGAAATATATAAGTTGAATCTAATTGACAGCAAAAAATTTGGGTCCAGCCAATTAATCAATCTAAAATATAATTTCTTCACCATCATAATATTTACATTCAA
Organism: Rhincodon typus; assembly: GCF_021869965.1. Classification (NCBI taxonomy): domain Eukaryota; kingdom Metazoa; phylum Chordata; class Chondrichthyes; order Orectolobiformes; family Rhincodontidae; genus Rhincodon; species Rhincodon typus. The sequence continues at coordinate 6,832,235 of NC_063358.1, forward strand.
ACACAAGATCACCTCTCTGATCCCTCTTCAACACAGTTCAACGCAAAGTATTCATTGAGTACTTCTGTTTTGGATTTAGACTGGAGCCCTTTCTCTTCCTGATACTTGTTTCCCTCACAACTTTTCTTTTCAGCACCAAGTCTGGGCCTCTTCGTTCTGAGCCTGAAGCTAGTCATCTTCGAGCTGGCCTCTTTAGAGGCCTGAGATTTAGTTTGTGTTCTACCAGGGTCACTCACTTTTTCCCTCAGTGCAGTCTTGGTCCAAACATGGACAAAACAGCAGAATTCTAGAGGTGAGGTGTGAGTGACTGCTTTTAGCATCAAGGTCAGATTCGATCACATGTCGCATCATGGAGCTCTAGCAAACTGGAATCAATAGGAAGCATGGGCTAAATTCTCCCTTGGTTGAGAGTCATACTCGTCACAAAGGGAAATGATTGTGTTTGTCGGAAATAAATCATTTTAGTCCCAGGACATCTCTGCTGGAGTTTATCGGGGGTAGTGTCTTAGGCCCAAGCCTTTTCAGCTGCTTCATCAATGACCTTTCTTCTACCATTAGGTTCGAAGTGGGATGTTTGCTGATGATTGCACAATGTCTAGCACCGATCACAACTCCTCAAATATTAAGCAGTTCACATCCACATGCAGAAAACCATGGACAATATTCAGGCTTTGGCTGCATAATTTTGCCAAATAAGTTCCAGGCATTGGCCAACTCCAACAAAAGAAATTCTAATCATTATCTCTTGACATTCAGTAGCATTACATCTTAAAATCCACAACTATTAACATCATGCGATTAACACTGATCAGAAACTGAACTGGACAAGCCACATCGATATTGTGGCTACAGAGCTGAACAGAGTCTGGGAGTTTTGCAGTGAGTAACCCATCTCCTGACTCGCCAAAATATTTTCACCACCGACAAAACACTTGTCTGGATGAGTGCAATTCTAGCAACATTTGGGAAGTTTGACACTATCCTGGGCAAAGCATTCCACTTCATCAGCACCCCATCCATACACTAACCATTCACTCATTCAACACAGTGGCAAAAGAGTGCACCGTTTATGAGGCACACTGCAGCAACTCATCACAACCCCTTCATCAGAACCTTCCAAACCCATGACACCTACAATCTGGAAGACAAAAGGGCAGCAGAAGCAAAGGAACACCGCTACCTGCAAATTCATTTTCAAGTCACACAACACCCTGACTTGCAAATATATCACCACTCCTTTAGTGTCACTGAGTCAAAATTCTGGAGCTCCCTTCCTCACAATATTGTGGGTGTATCCATACCAGATTGACTTTAGTAGTTGAAATTAGTGGCTCACCACTTCCTGCTCAAGGGTAATAAATACTAGCCTAGAAATCAGCACCCAAAACACTGCATCATTAACCAGTAAACATCAAGTTGATTTAGAATCTCTTCAACATTGTGAGAATTTCATAATTGTGGAAATAAATAGTTCATATATCCCTTATTCTGTTAAGCTCTCAGTGCTACAAGTGAAATCAGCTCTTTTTTGTATGTTGTCAAGTGCTTACATTAACAAGAAATAATTGTGTTGATTTACTTTCAGATAAAGAGCATGTTGTGTATTGTGTGGGTCGATATAACAGTAACCTTTTAATACAAAACAGAAGCTGCAGTTTCCACTTAGAATCAATACTGGATTGTTTCCATTGGCGACAAACATTTATCTGACAAGAAGTCCTGGAGACATTGATGGCTTGTGGTTTGTCTTGCAGGAGAACTTGTAGAACGAAACGTAATGTTTTTTATCGATGAGAAGGACCCAAGGTTCTATGTAGTTTAGTCTCAGACATTATAAGTTGACCTATCTTAAGTGCCCATTCCAACGAAGCATCTCAGTAAAATCAAAAGTGAAGTATAAATGCAAACATTAGATTATTTTCTGCAGAATGTCAAGAGAAATGAAGGAATGGGGTGTCCCATTTATTACTGGAACACTCAGCTATTCGTGTTTTGAATATGGGGTACAGCAATGGTCCTTGGGTGTCTGTTAGCTCATTTGGCTGGATGGCTGGTTTGCAATTTGCAGTGTGATACCACAGTTCAATTCCTGTACCATCTGACGTTTCTATGAAGGTCCCACCTTCTCAACCTTGCCTGAGGTGTAGTGGCTGCTCACCACCCCATCCCGCGTCCCCCCACCCCCAACCCCCCCAGGTTAAGCCGCCACCAATCATCTCCCAAGACTATGTTGACTTTACTATAGACTAGTGCCCTTACTTCCAAAATAAAAACCAAAAGAACTGCCGTGCTGTAAATCAGAAACAAAAACAGAAATTGCTGGAGAAACTCAGCAGGTCTGTGGAGAGAAACAGGGTTAATGTTTTGAATCCATTGACTTTTCATCAGTCACTGGACTCAAAACATTAACTCTATTTCTCTCTCCACAGATGTTGCCAGACCTGCTGAGTTTCTCCAGCAAATTCTGTTTTTACTTATAAAAGGTCATTGACCCAAAATATTAACACTCTTTCTCTCTACAGATACTAGATGACTTGCTAAGGTTTTCTCACATTCTTGTTCTCAGGCTTCTTTCTGTGCTGCAGCTATTCTATGATGCTAATCTATGTTCTTATCCTCATTTGTGGCCACAGTATTGATGTCATTCATAATTTCAAAACCGTGAATACTTTCCTTGTTTACCATTATGGAGGAGGAACCCAGGATGAGATGTCTTGCCATGTTTTAGAGGAATACATTGTGGATGACTAAGATTCTTTGAGCATTCCGAAAGACAGACTTTCTTTTCCATTTTTAACTTCAAAGTTTTTGGAAAACATTAGCACCACTTAATTAACTGCAAGGTATTTGTTTAGGATTAAATCCGATCACATAGAAAGATGACATATCACACATTTCCTGTTTATTTTTGCTGTTCTACATTTTCAGGAAAGAAGTGGCACAGACAGCATTACAGGCAGAGGTGTTAAAATGGAGTGTCTAATTCAGAAGGTAATATGACACCATGTAAAAATAGCAGATGTCAGAAGAGAAGTACAAATATGCAATGCAGTAACCAATCACAAATAGAACTTAGCCTTCCATGTACCAACCTAAAAAAGAACAGCCAATCGATCGAGAGCATGAAAGACATGAAATGTTTTAAAGAAAGAGACTTCAATTCAGTGGTTGAGTATTTAGTGGTTGACTGGACTTTAAAATTGTCATCAATACCCAGGACAATAAAAGAAAAAGATGAGTTGATGGAGCTTTCTGAGTCATTCCACAAAGTCAGTGATATAAAACCTGCAGTGGTATTTTTATTGTCCTTCTCTGAACATTTTCCACTGCCTGTCTTCAAATGGGTCAACAGCTACAGCTGGGTTCTGTGCCCAACATCTAACCTCATGAATACTTATGGGTTGTTATATATATCACACAATAATATAGAATCACATCCAACTTATAGCTTTGTAACAGGACATTTGGTCCAATTGGTCCATGGCAGTGTTTGTTCTTGAGTTGAGACTTCATCTGACCTTATCTTTGTATTTCTTTCCCTCTTATGTACTTAGCCAACTTTCCCTTCAATGCATCTTTATTATTTATCTCAACCACTCCCTGCGCTACCAGTTCCATGTTCCCATCACTCTCCTGGATACCCTTTGCAATTTATTAAAGACTGTCTTATATTTATGTCCCTGAGTGTTGGTCTCCCCCACAAATGGAAATATCTTTAGACCTACCCTATCAAACTCTTTCATTACCTTAAATACCTTTATCATAGCATCTCTCATCTTCCAGAAACCCCTTCCAATAGGTGTACCCACTCAGTTCCAGTATCATATTTGGAGTATTGTTTTGCCTTTCCTCCACTCTCTCTATGTTCTTTTAACAATACGTGTGCCAGAGCTGTGCAGAGTACTGCACAAATATTCTGACCAGTGTTCTATCTAAGTTTGATGTGATTCTTCTGCTTTTGTATTCTAATACTGCAGAAAAGAACCTTGGTGTTTTGTGCATGTTTGAAGGCCTTATTAAGATCTATCGCTCCTTTTTAGTGATTCCTGTACCTGTCCCCTCTTTGTTCCTCTACTCCATTGCAGTTCTTATTTTCCAAGGAGTAATTATCTCTGGTTTTTTAATCAAAATGCATCATTTTCCATTATCTACATAGACAGTTATTTGCCAAATTTACACCGGTTTTGCAACTGTATGAGTGTCTCCTTACACGTTGCCATGGTTTTCCTTCATTTTTTCATGTGATAACGTCATCTTCCCAGAAAGTAGTGACATAACTCCACATAGGCCGGTATTCCATCACCAAGTCCCCGTTTATTCACACATACACAGCACGTGACACTGACCAGCTAGCTCAGAGCCGGCTCTTAGAGTAAACAGAACTCCAGACACTCCTGTTCTTATCTGTCAGCCAGGACTCCTTGATTGGACCAGATTAACTGCCCCAATCAGGGAACTCATATTCTATGAGGTCCACCTGGCTGATCTCATTCCAATCACTAGATTAGATGGCTGTGGAGCTCCCCCTTTGCCCAATCTGTGCTGCCTTTACACACTCTGAGCTGGTCAACTTCATCTTACGCATCCTTTGATTTGATTTACTATTGTCACATTAACCAAGTACAGTGGAAAGTTTTGTTTTGTGAGCAGCACAGGCAGATCGTAGCAAACAAGGACACATGCATCATAGGGTGTTTATACAGAGCGAGGTATACACGGTTAAAATTGCATTAGAGGTGTACAAAAGCAAAATCAGCATCAGATTTGAAATTACAGCCATCTAATTATCCATCCTGTCCATTCTACCCTCTGCTTCCCTTTGCTACAATTTCTGTCAGTCTTCCTCTCCCATATCTGCCTCATTCTACTATCTGCTCCAATTATACAGTAAAGAATTGTACCTTTCGCTGTTTGATGTTGTGCATTAAATCCCTTTTCTTCTCCAGCTAATTCCATCACTTTCTGTCTGTCGGAAATGTAAAATTCCCCCTATGTGACTACATCACCAATGTATTCAGATTGTCAGTAATCTCTCTGCTTGCTGCCCATTTCTCCAAAGCATGAAACATATTACACCTTCCTTTGTATTAACCAAAAGCTCCACATTGGTGTGAGCCCCTAATTTTGGAATTTGTACTTCCAATTATTGATATTATGACTGACCTCTTACACCATAAATAGTGGCAACGGTTCATCAAAAAAACAACTAAATTGATTCCAGGATTTAGCTCACTGACGTCAGATAGCTTTGTACAGTCCCATGTATTACACCCAGAGTTAATCTGTGAATCTTAAGTAGTAAATGATACAATATTAATCATTGACCCTCCTTGTAAATGATGCTCTGCTTTCTGCTAGCAATGTTATGTACATTTCCTGAGTAGACCAGGAGCATGGCTTAGAAGTTAATAATAATGATTGCTCTTAATTACAGAACACTTCACAGTCAATGGATTTTAGTGTAAAAAAGATTTTTGAGACAATATATGTGGGACTGAACATCTTAAATCAGACAGCCATGGGATAAACTTGTCATTGAGTTGAAATCCCAGCAGTATAGATGCAAACTTAACAGTCAGGAAATGGATTTAAAGGAAAGTGAAAAAAAAATACCATAAGAACTGCAGATGCTGAAAATCTGAAACAAAAACAGAAATGGCAGGAAAATCTCAGCAGGACTGGCAGCATCTGTGGAGAGAAATTAAGTCAATGTTTCAGGTCCAGTGACCCTTCCTCAGAACAAAGATGAGTTCTTGTTGATGAGATTAAACAGTTTTCATTGGAAGGGAAGAATCCTGAGTTTCAGCAGAGCATAGAGATGAATAAGGGCCAGCAGAGCAAACAGAGACCAACTCTCACTACAGGATTGATCACCAAAGATGGAGATACCTGAAGATGATCAAGAGCCAATGCTCACTGAAGACTGTGACTTTCCAAGCAGATGATCACAGGCAACTTTAACTTTAACACCAAGAACCGTGCAGCTCTCATCACTGGTCACTATGTCATGACATTGGCTGCCAAAGTCACTATGTTCTATTCTGAGGAAGGGTCACTGGACCCGATCACATTGTAGCTAAGACCAAGAGTATAGGTGTACTTAAAGGAAAACGTGCCTCTGTGAGAACGAAATTGAAGGAGAGGTTGATGAACAGGTTTGGGAAGAGGTTTGTGAAACATTAGCACCGGTAGAGACCAGTTGGGCCAAATAGCCTGTAAATTCTTTGTCACTCTGTAGAATGTATACCAACAATACATAACGTCTTTGTGCGATTAAATGTAAAGTGCTGAATCCTGCTGTGGTCACTTACCCATGTTAAGATACAGACAGTGAAAAAGATTCAGAGCAAAGGACAATAAGAATGATTCTGTTTCTAGCTCAATTCCCTCAAAGGTAGACTCAGAAACTGCCATTAATTTATCTTTTTACATTTATTCTTAGCTTTGACAATATCTTTAAAGTCCAATCAACAACTGAACTGATTCCGTTTTCTTGATTCACCTTACGTTTGTTACATTTGTGTCCTCCTGGCTATTTTTGCATTATTGATGTGTGGAATATTCACTTTTATTTGTGGTTCATATTCCTAATTGCTAAGTCTCATGGACATGAATAGCTCAGATACATTTCAGAGAAAGCTGGATAAATCAAGGGGGACGTCTTGTGGCAAAGTGGGTATCATTCCCAGCCAGAAGGTCCAGGTTCAAGTCCCGCACCTGGACTTGAGGGCCAAGGATGGTGCATTCATAACACAAATCTTTCCAATGTGCCCAGTGGTAGATGGTAAGAGTGGAAGAGTGCCCTGGTCAGCCATGCTTGCTGCAGAGTGATATTGGTCAACGTGAAAGGCTGCTGAATCATCCCAGGAAAGCTGAGCTATTGGGATAGTGTGAGCACATGCTTTGGTCTGCCTCATGTGCCACTAGATGCCAGGAGGAGGAAAGGAATAGAAAGTTAAAGAGGAAGGAGTGAATGCAAGAAGGCTCATCTAGTGTAAACCCACAACAGCTGTTATTGTGGTGCAGAATTCAATCTAATTTCTTGACATGTTGTGCGTGACGGATGCCCAGAATAGAAAACAATTAAATTCCCTGACCCACACCCCCCTCCTCGATCTGCACAGAAGCTAAGAAGGAAGAGTCCCCAAAGGAATCCTCTGAGAGCCATTGTACTGAATTATTATCCAGGTATTTGAAAACTCTGGGGAACAAGTGTCAGAAGGAGGAACAAATGGGCCTTAAGTCCTTTGCATCTGGGGGATAAATAATTAATGTTTCAAGCGATGTCATGCTAGTAATTTTTTAAGTCGCTGCTGTTTTATTGATTCAATGCAGATTTATCGTCAATACTTACCAAACAGCTGAGAGGATTTGTTGCCATGAGGTAAACAAGACTCCAAATGGCTAAATGAGTTGCTTTTAACTCAATGAGGTGCGCATATCATGTTCTATTTCCCAAGGCTCATTACAGTTTAGAAGAGCTACATTTCCACTTCATGATTCCATCTCTTCCTCCTTTTGAAGCCAGTCGATGTTATTCGCTGAAGGCTCAACTCCTGTAAACAGGAGCAGCAAATCAACCTGTATTCATTCAGAAGTGGACACTTAAACTATCCTGTTAATGAGGACAAGTTACACTACAGGCAGCACAAGCATTCCCAAAGTCAATGCACTCATTCAGTATTTTGTAAAGCTATCAGCAGCTGTTATTATGAATTAAATACCATTTGTTCCTTTAGTTAAACATTTCGACTCAGGGAGAAAGAAGACCGGAGACCTTTCCACTGAGACCTCAGCTAATGGACATTCCAAGGTTGTGGAATGTCCTGTCATCCCTTTTTACTTGCTTCCACAGTGTCTGTGGAATCGTCTGCCAAAGAGATTCTTGCATAGTGCCAAGTGCATGTTCCCACTAAGAGGTTTCTCTTGGACTGAGGAATCACTTTGAAGTATTTTAGCATGCAAATAATCAAGATCCAAAATAACTGTTATGAAACATCCTTATGTAATCATATTTCAACAATGTTGAAGATGAAAGGAATATTCTACTAAGTAGCGACAACGAGGTATGAATGAATACAGATGGCAGAGTTAATAAGAAGGCATTAACATGCTAAGGATTAAAGTAGCATTGAGAAGCAACATAACCAAAGCTGCAACAGTTTATCAAGGTCTTCTAAACCTTCAGATGTGTTACCAGTTTAGAATGTACTACAGAGTGCATTATTATAATATTTCTGAGTATGATAGTTTTCACTACGATTTGTATTTTTTTGTTGTGTTGTTTGTGGTCATGGAACCTTTGGAATTAGCACTCGTCATAGAAGTGATACTGCCCTGTAGAGTAGCATAACAGTGATGCTGCAATTATTTTACAATAGTAAAGGTAAAGTTTCCTTTGTCTTACTGGACCATATGGCTACAGTCTCATTGGAATGGGATGACTGGTGATGGTTTAGCCTGAGGATCACAGGTGAGGGGAGAGGTTGAGAAGGAGAGTCTTTCATGGTAACCTCAGCCGGTATGGGAGTTGAACCCAAATTGTTGGCTTCATGCTACATCATAAACTAGGTGTCCCGCCAACCTAGCTAACTGACAACCCCTGTACCCCCACTATGGTAATATATTAAAGGTATATGATCTAATGATAGCTACAGAATACCAATGAATTATAACATAAATTCAATGACAATGACAGGATGGTCACATGAAGTGTGAAACAGCATTACAAGTCTCTCAGATCCATCACCAGAATCATTGCTTTAAATTGCCAAAACTTACTAAAGGGACCAGAGCTACTTAAATTATATTATCTCAGTTGACACTGTGGTGTTGCAGATTCTTCTCTTCCTTTCTCAATCACATGTTAATCAAATTTCACCGCAATAACAGACCGAAATCCCTATAATGGACTAGGCAGCAAAATACTAGCAGGAATCTACAAGAATTTTATTGGAATGTCAGAAGCTTAGCATAAGCATCAGTTTCCACATTTCCCTTCTGAACACTTTCTCTGTCCAGAAGTCAACCCTGCACAGGGGAAGAGGACACTCATTATGTCTGCGCGGGTTCTCCAAATGAGCCTCGTAACTTTGTGCCTTTCTCTTCCTTTCTCCCCATAACCCTTGCACGTTGTTTGTATTTAACCAATCACCTAATGGCAGCTTGAACCTGCCTCCACATCACTTCCAGGCAGTAAATCGCAAATCTGAACCACTTGCTGCGTGAGACAGGCTTTTTTCTTTTCACATCACAATTGCTACTTTTGCAAATCACTCGGCATTGGACGATTATTTGAATAGAAATAGTGTACAAGAGTGTGGGGTAAAGCCAGGAGATTGGCGCGAGGTAATGATGGGTCTAGGTCTGAAACGTCAGCCTCTCTGCTCCTATGATGCTGCTTGGCCTGCTGTGTTCATCCAGCCCTGAACCTTGTTGTCTCGAGGTAATGATGCTTGTTTAAAGAATCACAGGCATGATGGGCTGAATGGCCTCTTTCTGCATCATTACAATTGTCTGATTCCATGATCTTATAGCTGGAAACTCTCTGTTTAACCAGATTTGAGAGCCCTCCAATCATCCTTAGCAGGAGAGTAAGCCACACTGTAGCTGTGAATGGGGGAACATACAATGTATGGCTGTTTCCCACATTGTGCTTGCACACTGACCTGGTACCAGGAAGAACCTTGTAGTAAAAGTCCTGACAATTTCTCATTCTCTCATGCAATGATGCAATCAGTTCTGTATTTGTGTGTGCCTGTGGAATTCGCCATTGCGGAAAGCAGTCATGGCCAAAGGATTTTATGATTTTGTGGAGAAGTTAAATATAACACTTGTGGCTGAAGACATCAAAAGGGGAAAAGAAGGAACAGGCTATTGAGTTGAATGATGAGCCATAATCATATTGAATGGAGCACCAGGCTTGAAGAGCTGAATGGCCTACTCCTGCTCCTTTTCTATGTTTGTTGCAAGGAGTTATTTGTTAGCAAAGAATTGGGTTAATGAAAAAGTAAAAAGAACATGTTTGTGTCAGTTAGAGCACTGTGAACACTGATATTTCTTATGTGATGAGCCCATCTGAGTCTAAAAATCTCTTGGTGCTTCTAATGAGAATAATGTGATGCAATTTCATTCCCATTTTATCAGCCACTTCATATCTGAGAGGGTTAACTGACATCATGAAATAAGCTTGGCCCCTAAGGATATAAAGCATTGTTCCAGGGAGAAGCTAACTAGTGTTACAATTGCAACAAAAACAGAAGTTTCTGGAAAAGCTCAGCAGGCCTGGCAGCGTCTGTGAAGAAAACAATCAGAGTTAACGTTTCAGGTCCGATGACCCTTCCTCAGAACAGATTTACAGCATCTGCAGTTCTTTCAATTTTTATTTAGTGTCACAATTGTGTGTTTGCAATTAACAGTTCAGTCCCAAGTTGCTAAATGATACATATTCTTAAGTTCAGCCTGTGATTTTACAAAAGATTTTCATGTAACTAGCTATTAAGTGATGTGCAATAAATCTCTTCTTTTTATCAAGACTGAGTTTCTCTTCTGCCAAAGACTTTGTATGTGGGCATCCTTGCCATGCAGTATGTGTAGCCTACAGTAAGACCAATTAGATGAATTAGTGGTAGTGAACTTATCCAAGCCATCTCAGATAGTTCCAGCAGATAAGACCATGCTGGCAGAGTTGGTATTTGAACATATACCAGTTCCTTCCTGCAATCCATCTGTTCCTTGCTGTAGTAGAATTATAGAAAAGACTGAGCCGGTGTTCATAAAGTCAGCTTTGGGAGTGTTTTTGAAGGCGTGAGAGCTGGAAAAGGGAAGAGATTTTACAACATGGGGCACCAGAAGCTCAGAACATGACCATTGTTGTTAGATTGAGAGGAGAACACAATACAGAATAGACCAGAGTTGGATGGATAAAAGATGTGATACAGGACAGAAGTCTCTGCAAGGTGATAGGTAACACTGTGGGTGAGTGTCAGAGAGTAGAATACAAGGGGTTAATAATGGGCTCTTACAGACTTGATTGATTTTCTGGCAAAGCTCTGGATCTAACAATGCTGTGCTGTTTTAATTTGCATTGTGTGAATTTTGTTTGGTCACGGTGTGTTTTATCATGGAGTGGTTGTAATGACAATGTTGTGTCTGATGGTGCTATGAGTTAAATTTCTATCCTGACATGTCTGATCTGACTGGCCCAAACCCCAAAGGGAGCCATGTACTTGCAATATTATAGGGGAAGGAAAAAGGGAAATTACTCATATGATTTTCTTCCCTTTTCATTCTGAGAGCCGTGGATCCAGAGCATATTGTTGCTGGCATAGACAGTGTGTAATAGTTGTAACATACAGGAGGACAGATCTGCAATGCACAATGTGTTATTGTTGTAACTTGCTGTATGTTGATTTTGTAATGTAGTGTATTGTTGCTGTCTGAGATGTCAATATGTTTCCATTATTTTTCAGGCAGCTACTTTGGAGAGACAGATCTTTGATTTCCTGGGCTATCAATGGGTTCCTATCTTGGCCAACTTTTTATACATTATGGCAATCATCCTGGGTATCTTTGGAACCATCCAATACAGACCCAAATACTTAGTTATGGTAAGTGCATAATTTGACTCGTAACTGTTCTTTAGAAATGAGATTAAAAATCCAAGAGGCTCCTGCTGTTGTGCATTAGATTAAATGGACAGTGGTGGTGAAATGTATAAATTTGCTTTAGTATCTCTGGGCTAATTGGTTAGAGTTTCACACTGAATCACCGTCCGGGGTGTCATGATTCCACCTCCTGTAAAAGATACTTGTCTATGTGGACTCACTGCACAGACTTCACTGCTGAGGAGCTTCCCAACTCTGACCTTCTTTTGACTGCAGTGGTATATTGGCCACTGAATTGATGGATGTAGGATAAAGGAAAAATACTGTGGATGCTGGAAATCTGAAACAAACACGGAGAATGGTGGAGAAACTCAGCAGATCTGGCAGCATCCGTAGAGAGAGAAAGAAAGTTAACATTTTGAGCCAAGTATGATTCTTCTTACAGAATTGTTCTAAAGAAGGACTCAAAGTGTCAACTCTGTTTCTCTCTCCACAGATGCTGCCAGAGCCACTGAGTTTCTCCAGCAATTTTTGTTTGTGTGAGAGATTTAAGAAGTTTCCTGTGCCAACAAATAAGGGAAACAGCACAAAAGAAAAATGGAAAAAATAACCTGGGTTGGGGTAAGGATGTAAAAATGGCAGCATGATGTTAATGCACTCTTGTGTTAGAGATCAGCAGCTCTGACTGTTGAACTTGCTACTATGGCTTGTTCAAGTCATTACCGTGGCAACAAGCATCTCAGGAAGGTTGCTCACTGTTCTCTGTGAATTCTGCGCAGAGCAAGGCCAATTTGTTTTGCTAATCCAATGCAGAAAATCCAAGTCTATAAGTGTCAATGTGTATCTTTCATTCATTCAAAGTTGGCTTTCCTCCAAGTTACTGTATGAAATATCACTATACTGAAGTGGATATTTGACTAACTTGCTAATTTAACAGTACTGCCAACTATTTGTTGGTGCCAGAACCTTATTTTGCTGGAGTATAAACCAGTGTATTTGAAATGTCTTAAAAGACTCACTTTGGAATGCAAGTCCATGTTCTCAAATACCGCCCCCAGGGGCCCTGTATTAGAGGACCGAATAATTGTATAGTGCCTCAGGGACAAATTACACTCCATACCCTCAACAGTGACCCACAGGATACTCGCTGTTTGATGTGTCTGTGCTCAGGCTACCTGCCTATGGGACAATGCTGATATTTAATATTGGTGTCTCTATTGTTCGTACTATCAAAGCAAAGAAATGAAGGAAATCTTATTGGGCAATGGAGCACTTGAAAAGACTGTAATTATCTCTATCGCTTCAACTCTAGTGGAACAATCAGCACTTTAAAGCAGAAGTAATATCACTGCCAATCTCTAATAAAAACAGAAATTGCCGCGAATCCTCAGGATGTTGGAAGATCAGATTGTATGAGCGAGCAACCAAATGGATGTTTCAAGTCAGTGACAAACAATTCTGCTCTTAAATATTAACTCTGACTCCAATTTTATACATTCTCATAATAGTGAAGGAAGCGCTGCCAGAGATTTAGTGATTTCTGTGCTGTTAGTTTTCCCTGTCCCAATAGCAGCTTAAATTGGTGTCAAGTCATGGGGATCTCGTGGCGTTCGTCAACAGTAATGTTAGTAAGTAAGTAGGCAACTAATCACATTGTACTATCCTCACCCAGTAACTTCTCAATATGAATTATTTTGTTTATTATGGGATGTGGGTTTGGTGGCAAGGCCAACATTCATTGAATGCCCCTGATATCCTTGAACTGAGTACTTTACTGGACCATTTCAGAGGACCATTTTAGGGTGGCATGGTGGCTCAGTGTTACCTCACAGCGCCAGGGACCCGGGTTCGATTCCACACTCGGGCGACTGTCTGTGTGGAGTTTGCACATTCTCCCCCTGTCTGCATGGGTTTCCTCCGGGTGCTCCGGTTTCCTTCCAGAACCCAAAGATGTGCGGGCTAGGTGGATTAGCCATGGTGAATGCAGGGTTAAAGGGCTAGGGTGGGTCTGGATGCTGTACAGAGGGCTGGTGTGCATTCATCGGGCTGGATGGCCTGTTTCCGCACTGTAGGGATTCTGTTACATCACATGTGAGCATGTGATGCTAACCCCTTTCAATGTGGAGAGCTGCCACTATCCCTATTTCTGGCAGGGTATACAGAGTCTTGTTTCACTAACATGGTAGAGGAAAATGACTAGATAGTCTAATAAGAAGAGGCTCCTGTCTTAAACAAGATGTAGTTTGTTGCATGACAGCAATCAGTTACAACTTACACCAATAAATACACATTGAGACTAAGACTTTAAGGTGATCAAGATGTTCATTTCTGTCTTCCTTGAGACCGTAGCAGTTGTGCTTCTCCACACCCAAGTCTTAATGACATCATCAGATTGGGTGGAGCTTAATGCAGTCTTCACCAATTAACCCTTTCATGTCACTGTGCAGCCTTCACTGCTGAGAAGCCACTTAACACTGAATGTCTTTTGACCACAATGATATATTGGCCACTGAATTGAGGGATTTAGAAACATTAGAACCTTTCAGAGCCATGATCTTATACAACAGTAAAGAGTTAGCCACATTCCTCAGAGTCTGGAGTCACATCCAGGCCAAAGTAGTAAGAAAGGCAGATTTCCTTCCTAAATGGATATTAGTGAACTAATGGATTTCTCCACTAATTGGTAATTGTTGTCATGGTCACCATAGCTGAGAGTGGCTTTATATTCCAGATTTATTTATTAAATTTAACTTCCATCAGTTGCCATGATAGGACTTGGAACCATCTCCTTAGAGAATTAGCCTGGGCCTCTGATAACTAGGGGCATTAATGGGTGAGTGTATTAAAATAGAAACTGAAATAAAGTTCAATACTTCTTTTAACACGAGAAATGTTTTTAAACATATGTGGAACTTATTATTGTGGAATTTGGCATTCTATCAATATAGAATTAGCTTATCAGGACTAATAATTCTGAAATTAGTGATTCATTTGAACGTCAATTAAGTTACACTTGATATAACAAGATGTGGCTATCTTAAGGGTATTTACATTGAGATTAATAGCGTACAATGGAATATTCTCGCCAGTTGATGATTGCAATGAAGTGCACACAATGGAAGAGAATAGAGTCACTAGCAGCAATTTCTGGATTTCCATGTTATTCTGTGCATGTATGGACTCCATATGACCACAAGATGTAGGAGCAGAAGTAGGCCATTCAAGTCTGCTCTGCTACACAATGAGAACACAGCAGATTTGATAATCCTCAACTCTACTTTCCTGTCTTTTCTCCATAATCCTTGATTCCTTTACTCCCAAATATGCTGTGAGAATCAGTGGTGTGATGATCATAAATGCAGTGAGCTCCACAGCCATTATCATCACAAAATCCAAGCCTCAGTTTTTCTTTCCATGGAGAGAGCTTGACTTACTGAGAGTTTTTAGCATTTAATTGGTCCTGTAGTTTATATTACCTTATTCTTGAGAAGTAAACAACTTATACATATTTTCTTTCATGTGGAGTCCATTGGAGTACTCTTGAGAGAAAGATTAGACTAGAAAGATTAGTCTCAATAAATAATATTAATGAGTAACTTAGTAATAGTAACAAAGCAGAAGTTGCTGGAAAAGCTCAGCAAGTCTGGCAGCATCTGTGGAGAGAAAGCAGATTTAGCGTTTCACATCCAGTGACCCTTCTTCTTGAGCTCTGAGGAAGGGTCACCGGACCCGAAACGTTAACTCTGATTTCTCTCCACAGATGCTGCCAGACCTGCTGAGCTTTTCCAGCAATTTCTGTTTTTGTTTCTGATTTACAGCATCCGCAGTTCTTTCGGTTTTTTAACTTAACAACAGTGCTGGATCAGAACACGAACAAGACGCTTGAGTGCTCGAGATGGCTATCCTTCATGCAAGAGGCAGTGAATGGTTCAGTAAGCAGTGGAGAAATTGATAAAAGCTTAACCCTACTGATAATCTGTTAATCAGATGGTAGACTTGAGATGATCAGGTTGCTTAGTCTCAGCTGTGGCTCAGTTGGAAAAAAATATTAAATTGGAATCCTGTTGCCCCATGAGGTGGATGTAAACAATTCCAATGCAATATTTTGTAGAAGAGTAGGAGAACTATCCTGGGTGACCTGGGTGATATTTATCCCTCAATCACAGAAAACAGATAGCCCAATCAGTATCACATTTCAGTTTTGGTCTCTTTCTGTGCACAAATTGACTGACATGAATCCAATGTTGAAAATCTGTCTAGGCTTCAAAACGACCTCATTAGCTTTCAGGGGTTTTGAACTGTCTGTTGGTTGTTAAACGAGCTATTATAATGGCTTTCTTTTACCTTTGTAATATTTTGTAGGATTGTTATTGAATCTTATTGTTGTTCAATAAGATGTTCTTGATTTTATTTCATCGAGTCTTTTTATAACTTATCATCAATAACGGTAACTGAAAACAGCATGTTATTACATCTGTCCTGTTCAATGGCTCTGCTCATCGCTGGCCCTTGGGAGATAGGGATGGGGTGACATTCAAATTAATCATTCACTGAGGTTGTAGACTGGCTCGCCGAGCCGGTGTGTTTGGTTGTAAGCGTTTTATCACCCTGCTAAGTAACATTGTCAGTGTGCCTCCAGTGAAGCGTTGGTGTTCTGTCCCACTTGTTATTTATATGCCTCCGTTTGCTGGCGTGGTTGGTATTACTTCCGGTTCAAAACAAAACCAGAAGTGATGCCAACCACCCCAGCAAACTGAAGCATATACATAACAGGTGGGACAGAACACCAACGCTTCACTGGAGGCGCACTGACAATGTTACCTAGCAGGGTGACCAAACGTTTACAACTAAACACACCGGCTCGGCGATCATGTCTACAACCTCATCCACAACCCGAGCTACAAATCTTCTCAAAAACTTTAAACAGCAGCAAAATTATTCCTTTGGCATCACACACACACCAGGGTTTGAGTTTGGGCGATGGAGTAAAACAGGAAATCCCAAACTGGCAGCCCATTTTATATGTCTCCTATTGCTTTGAAACAAGTGAAAATAAAAATGAGAAGAGGTGTAGCAATGGCTGCCAATTGTCTACCAATCCATTCATAGCCAAGATCTACCCTCTCAGGATTGAATCGGAAAGACGCAATAATGACTGGGGCAAAAACAAAAATTAAATGAAGGAGAATGAAAGAATTTGAGTTCGGAATTGTTAAAACTTATCAGTACAAGCAATGAAAATAATCTATTGTTAAGGCTTATGCCAAATAGATGCATGCCATTCCTCCTAGTGCTGCCTTTCAATTACTCTGGGGTTATGTACCCAGTCAATCTATTCAAACGATAACTTTAATGTACTTAGAAGCCAGCTGCCAAATTCTTTTGAATAGAACCCTGTGTTTACTTCCTTAGAAATGGCACTGTAGCCTTTGCTGCTGATGATTAGAAAACTCTGCTGGATTGAATGCAATCAAACACTTGTTCCAGGTCAATCAAAAAGCTTCTAAAAATAAATTAAGAATAGAGAAGACTGTTGCAGCCATCACACCTTTGCAGATGGGTTGTATGTCAGAATGTAACCTTCACTTGTTTCTTCCTGCCCCAGAAACTGGCCAACTTGCCAGTCTCTTCGTGTATTTATTAGGAGAGACTTAGAACAGGTGAAAGGGTGAAATGCTGCCAAGTCAGATTGGACACCCATTTACACCCTGCCCATTATAGCCACTGTCCATTCTACACCCTGTCCATTTTACACCATGCCCATTCAACGCCATACCCATTCTACACCATGCCCAGTGTACACCCTGCCCATTCTACACCATACCTATTCTATACCCTGCCCATTCTACACCATGCCCAGTGTACACACTGCCCATTCTACACCATACCCATTCTACACCTTGCCCATTCTACACCATGCCCAATCTACACCCTGCCCATTCTACACCATGCCCAGTGTACACCCTGCCATTTCTACACCATACCCATTCTACAACGTGCCCATTCCACACCATGCCCATTCTATACCATGCCCATTCCACACCATGCCCATTCTACACCATGCTCATTCTACACCATGCCCATTCTGCACCATACCCATTCTCTACCCTGCCCATTCTACACTCCCCCCATTCCACATCATGCCCATTCTCCACCCTGCCCATTCTACACTCCACCCATTCCACATCATGCCCATTCTACAACATACCCATTCTACACCATTCCCATTCTACACCATACCTATTCCACATCATGCCCATTCCCCACCATGCCCATTCTACACTCCCCCAATTCTACACCATGCCCATTCTACACCATACCCATTCTACACCATGCCCATTCTATGCCATGTTCATTCTATGCCATGTTCATTCTACACCATGCCCATTCTACACCTTGCCCATTCTACACCATGC
>NC_063358.1:6850266-6861714 GCF_021869965.1 Rhincodon typus
TGCCCATTCTACACCATGCCCATTCTACACCATGCCCATTCTACACCCTGCTCAGTTTTAATTTCTGCTGCTTTCAGTGGAAGAGCAATTGGTAAGGAACATATAGCAACCAGGTGACTGTGATCCGATAGTGCCCATTTTACAACCCACCTGCAATCCTTGGTTCTTTAGCGTGTGGAGGCTGAGCATTTTGGAAGTTCTGCAGAAAGAATTGGTAAATGGATGCTGCTAAATAATTGTGTTCACAAAGTACATAAAACAAGTTGAATGTGAATACTCGAAAGAATATTAAAATAACTGTGAACTGCTGCTACAATCATGTGTGATTTGAAATGACTTCTACAGTGAGTTACTTTGTTATTTTCTGAAACACCAGTCCCACTAACATTGAATTACACATGAACAGGTACAATTTGTGGTGATCGCACAAAGTATAACAGCACAGTGGTGGTGTCCTAGCGACAGAAAGACAGAATGTGTCCTGGAGGAGTAATAATAATTTATATCTGAAAAGTGAGTCAGGGTTCAGCTAAATAAGTAAGAAGAGTTTTGATGTCAAGAACCTGACCAAAGGTGATGGCTATCACAGCTGCTGCCAAGTTATCAAAAGGTGGCTTTTGTTCCTTTCTGAAATTTATTGGCTTGAAACACAAATACCTAAGTAATAGCAGAAATTCATTCAGAGAGAAGAAAATTGATGTGCGTAAAGGAGCAAAGCAGAGAAGGATGTGCTGATCGACTGAGATGGACAAATTAGGGTTGGAGGGAGGATTGTGTAGAGAATAAAGATCAGATCATCAATCTGGCTGTGAATCCTGGTTGTACACCACCATTTGTATGTCATGTCACTCATTTATACAAGAGAGCGAAAGAACAGCAGGAATCTGCCACAAAGGGGCAGGCAGAGATTGGGAAGGTTTTTAAGTCAAGTCTGATCAGACAGGAAAAAACAAGTTTACTGTAAAGAAGACAATGCATTTAACAAAATTCTTTTTTTCGGAGCATAAGAACATACAAGAACAACTTGCATGTATATAGTGACATTGATGTTTTCAGTCATCCCCAAACCATCAAACAAAATTTGGCAAGTTAGGAATTTTTCATATTTTTGCATGGGTTATGGACATCACAGCATCTTCTACCCATCCTTAATTGCTCCTTGACCTGAATGGTTTGCAAGGACCACTTCAAAGGGCAATAAAGAGTCAACTACATTGTTGTGGGTTTGGAGTGGAAACCAGGTACGGATGACAGATTTACCTCCCTGAAGGACATTTGTGAAACAGATGGGTTTTTATGACAATTTTTATAAATTACTACAAATGACAGTGGTTACTTGGTTACCATTGGATTAGCTTTCTTTAATTCCAGTTTTTTAAAATTTAATCCAAATTTCACCATCTGCTATGATCAGACTCAAGCCCCTATCACTGGAGCATTAGCCTGAGGTTCTGAATTTCTAGCCCAATGACAATACCACAATGCCACTGCCTTCGCAGAGCAGAAGTAGGCCATTCTGCCCTTCAAGCATGCTGTGCCATTCAATAAGATCATGGCTGATCTAGGTCTGACCTCGATTCCTGTCTATCAAAAATCTGTCTAACTCAGTCCTGAATAAATTCAATGACCCAGCCTCCACTTCTCCCTGGATAGTTGAACAAAAGCTTGACCAAAGAGCTAGGTTTTAAGGAGCATCACAAAGGAAGAAAAAGAGGTGGAAAGTTTAGAGAGGGAATTTCAGAGTTAACCTGATGGCAGGGCTGACAGTGATGGAATTGAAATGAGTGATGGACAAGAGGCCACAACTGGAGGCACATATTGATCTCAGAACATTGTAGTCCTTTAGGAGATTGAAGACTTGGAGAGGGATAGGATCAAGGATGAGTTTGAAAACAAGGGTAAAAAGTTTAAGGCGAAGCCAAGTTCAAACAGGATTGAAACAATGGCCATGTGTATGGAATGAAACACAATAATCCAGTCCCTGAAAAGACGTATCGAGTACAGGATATTGACCAGATCCTTAAAATCATTTCCTTGCAAAAGTGATGCTAAACAGACAGTTGAATTGTCATTATGGGTGCAAAGAATCTGTTGCACAAGGAATAGAGCTAACCAAAGCATGAACTGAAGCCAAATGCTTTAATGAGCTCGAGGTCTCTGTCCTAGTGTAAACCATGTTTTGAAGATTCTTTGTGTTGATCCATGAAACAATTGCTTATTGAGTTCTGGCAGTTATTAAAATGTAAGCTCTTATTGAGTAGTTAATACCTGCTGTTGCAGGCAATGGGATAAATAAATAAAATCAGAAATTTCTGGGACACCCCAGCAAGCCTGTCACCATCTGTGCAGAGAAAGCAGAGTTAACGTTTTGGGACCGGTGACCTTTCTTCAGATTTGAATTAATATGTTTACTGTGGAGAGTGTAAGTAACATTCCAGAAGTTGTAATAATTCAGTAAATGGAAGGAAGGCAAGGAAGGAACTAAAGAAAATTCCAATCAAGGTATGAGGAACATTTCAGGACTCTGGGTCTATACTCGATGGATGTTAGAAGGATGAAGGGGGCATCTAATTGAAATTTACAGAAAACTGAATGGCCTGGACCGAGTGGACATTGGGAAGATATTTCCATTGGTAGGAGGGTCTAGGACCTGAGGGCAAAGCCTTAGAGTAAAGGGAAGACCCTTTGGAACAGAAATAAGGAGAAACCTTTTCAACCAGAGAGTGGTGAATCTATGGAATTCATTGCCACAGAAGACTGTGGAGACTGGGTCATTGAGTATATTTAAAACAGCGATAGCTAGGTTCTTGATTGTCAAGGGGATCAAGGGTTACAGGGAGGAAGTGGGAGAATGGGGCTGAGAAACTTATCAGCCATGATTGAATGGCGGAGCAGACCAGATGGGCCAAATAGTCTAATTTTTCATCCTATATCTTATGGTCACCAGGGAAGTAGTATTGAGCAATTTGTTGAAGGCCAGTGTCAACAAGACCATAGGTCCTGAGCGATTTCATTCTCGGGTTTTAAAAGAAGACAGTAATGAAATAATTGAGGTGATGGTTCTAATTTTCCAAAATTCCCTGGATTTGGGGAAGCTCCCGTTAGCTTGGAAGACGGAAATGAAGGAGATAGAAAACAAGGACCTACCAGCCAGTTTGCTTAACATCTGCCATAGAAATGATATTAGAAGCAATTATTAAAGCTGTTATAGCAGGGTACTAAGGAAGGTTCATGGTAATAATGCAGAGTCAGCATAGTTTTTTGAAATAGCAATCATGCTTACCTAAATTATTAGAGTGATTAGAAGAAGTAACAGGTACAGTGGAAAAAGGGGCATTGGTAGATGTACAGTCCTTAGATTTCCAGATGGCATTTGATAAATTACCACATCAGAAATTATTGCTGAAAACTGAAAATGTTGTGAAGAACATATTAGCATGAATTGAAGATTGACTGGCTGACAGGAAGTAATGACAAAGCATAAATGGGTCCATTTTCTAGTTGCAAGATTTAACGAGTGATGTGCCCCATGGGTCAGTGCTGAGGCAATAACTGTTTGCAATTTGTATCAATGACTTGGTTGAAGAGATTGATGGTATGCTTGCTAAGTTTACTGATGACATAAACATAGGTAATTTATGAAGAGGATATAAGTAGTCCACAATGGGATATAGATTAGCTGAATGAGTGGGCAAATAACTGCCAATTGGAGTCTCATGTGAAAAAAAATGTTAAATTGTCCATTTTACCAGGAAATGTTTTAATAGAAGCATATTATCTAAATGATGAGAGACTGCAAATCACTGAGATGCAGAGGGATCTGGGTGTCCTAGTGCATGAATCATAACAGGCCAGTATGCAGATACAGCAAGTAAGGAGGAAAACGAATAGAATGTTATTATTTATTTCTAGAGGAATTGAATACAAAAATAGGGAGGTCATGCTTCAGTTATACAGGGCACTGATGACACCCCAACTTCAATTTCTTTTACCCTCCTCTGCTTGGCTGAGCTTGTACTCACCCTCAACAACTTCTCTTTCAACTCCTCTCATTTTCTTCAGGTAAGAGGGGTTGCCTTGGGTACCCGCATGGGCCCTAGTTATGCCTGTCTCTTCGTGGGGTACGTGGAACATTCCTTGTTCCAGTCCTATTCCGGCCCCCACCCACAACTCTTTCTCCGTTACATCAATGATATCATCGGTGCTGCTTCCCTCTCTCATCTAGAATTGGAAAAATTTGTCAATTTTGCCTCCAATTTCCACCCTGCCCTCACTTTCACCTGATCTATCTCTGACTCTTCCCTTCCCTTCCTTGACATTTCTGTTTCCATTTCTGGGGATAGACTGGCCACTAATATCCTTTACAAACCCACTGACTCCCACAGCTATCTGGACTATACATCCTCACACCCCACTTCCTGTAAAGACTCCATCCCATTCTCTCAGCTCCCCCCTCTCCGTCACATATGTTCAGATGAGGCCAACTTCGACAAGGGAGCCTCCGAAATGTCCACATTCTTCCTCAACCGAGGATTCCCCAGCTCCGTTGTCGACAGGGCCCTCAATTGGGTCCGACCCATCTCCTGCACTTCTGTCCTCACCCCTTCTCTTCGCTCTCGCAACAGCAATAGGGTTCCCCTTATCCTCACCAACCATCCCACCAGCATCCACATCCAGAAGATCATCAGACGCCATTTCCGCCACCTCCAGCAAGATGCCACCACCAGACACATATTCCCCTCCCTTCCCTTGTCCGCCTTCCACAGGGACTGTTCCCTCCGGGACACCCTGGTCCACACTTCCTTCACCCCCAACACCTTCCCACAGCCCTACGGCGCCTTCCCCTGTAACCAGCGAAGGTGCAACACCTGCGCATTTACTTCCTCCCTCCCCAGAATCCAAGGGCCCAAACATACCTTCCAGGTGAAGCAACACTTCACCTGCACTTCCAAGAATCTAGTCTACTGCATTCGCTGCTCACAATGTAGTCTCCTCTACACTGGGGAAACGAAGCATAGACTTGGCGACCCCTTCGCAGAACATCTACGTTCCGCTCGCAAGAAAGACCCTGAACTACCTGTTGCCTGCCACTTCAATGCACCACCTTGCTGCCTGGCCAACATCTCTGTCTCCGGCTTGCTACAGTGTTCCAGTGAAGCCCAATGCAAGCTGGAGGAACAACACCTCATTTTCCGCTTGGGGACCCTACTGCCCTCCGGACTCAATATTGAGTTCAATAATTTTAGGGCCTAAACTCTCCCATGTCCCAGCCCGCCCACCCCACACACCAGGCCTTGTTACCACATAACCTGCCACTACACACCCCTGTTGTTCGTCAGTAACAGTCCCCATTAACAACTACTCACCCTCCCAGCCTGATCGTTAGCAACTCCTTTGTCCGTCCAACTGTCTTTCTCTCTCTTTGGGCTCTATCCTATCGTTTACTCCCAACCCCACCCACCTCCCTATTTTCTGCATATAAACTGACGTTTTCCCAGCCACCATCCGTTCTGAGGAAGGGTCACCGGACCCGAAATGTTAACTCTGTTTTCTCCTCCACAGGTGCTGCCAGACCTGCTGAGCTTTTTCAGCAACTTTGTTTTTGTTCCTGATTTACAGCATCCGCAGTTCTTTTGGTTTTTAATGTCTGATAAATGTCTGACCTAACATTGGGTTTGCCTAGTATGCAGATAGTTAGCTAGAACATGTCAAAACAACTTCACATTGATTTTCCTGCTCCTCGGATACCATCTGACCGGCTGTGCTTTTCCAGCTCCACATTTATTGACTCTAACATCCGCAGCCCTTATTGTCCCCAGGCTTACAGACTTCCCTTTAGGACCTTAAGAATGCCCTGGGCCAACTAGGCACTGACTCGTCCAATGTCTTGAGCCAATATTTCCATTGGATTTGTAGGTTTGTTTGTCTTCTTCCTAGCTAACCGTGCTAAACTTAAAATGAAGGTAATTACAAAGGAATGAGGGCAGAATGGTTGGAATGGACTGGGAAAGGAGTTTAGCAGAAAAGACATTTGATGAAAAATGGCAGATGTTTAAGAAAGTATTTCATGATCCACGGCCAAGAACTATATCTAGGAACGGGATAAGCCAACGATGGTTAACTAAGAAATTAAGAATAGTATCATTGTAGTAAAGATTAATGGTAAGCCAGAGAAAATTGGGAAAGTTTTAAAAACCAAAAAGATAATCAAAAAAAATGAGAAGATACAGGTTGAGGGCCAACTAGCAAGTAATAGTAAAATGGACAGTAAGAATGCCTTTAAATATAGAGGAAAGGAAGAAAGAGCCAAGGCAAACATAGGCCACTTACAGAATGAGTCTGTGGAAATAATAAAGCAGCAGAGTTGAATAAATACATCAGTCTTCAAGGTAGAAAACATTAATAGCATTTCAAAAATACAAAATAATTGAGAGGCTAAAAGAGGGAATGAAGAAATAAACCCAATAACTATCATTTGAGAAAAAAAACTTGGGAGGTTACTGGAGCTAAAGGCCAATAAATCCCTGGATCTGATGGGTTGCATACTGGGACATTAGTGGAAATAGCTACAGAGATAGGGATGCATTGTTAGCAATCTTCCAAGAAAACATTTTTTTATTCATCCATGAGATGTGGACATCACTATTTGGCCAACATTTATGGCCTGTCCCTAGTTGCCCTTGAGAAGGAAGTGGTGAGCTGCCTTCTTGAACCACTGCAGTCCATGTGCTGTAGTGGACCTATAATCTTATTAGGGAGGGAATTCCAGGATTTTGACCCAGTAATAGTGAAGGAACGGTGATATATTTCCAAGTCAGGGTGGTGAGTGGCTTGGAAAGGAACTTGCAAGCCATGGTATCCCCCATGTACCTGTTGCCTTCGTCCTTCTAGATGGAAATGATTGTGGATTTGGAAGGTATTGCCTGAGGATCTTTGTGAGTTTCTGCAGTGCATTTTGTAGATAGTATACATCACTTCTACTGAGCATCAGTGATGCAGGGAATGGATGTTTGCAGATGTTGTTCCAATCAAGCAGCTGTTTTGTCCTGGATCGTGTCAAGCTTCTTGAGTTTTGTTGGAGCTGCACCCATCCAGCAAGTGGGGGGCATTCCATCACATTCCTGACTTATTCCTTGTAGGTGGCGAACAGAGTTTGTGGAGTCAGGAGGTGAGTTAGTCGCTGCGGTATTCCTAGCTTCTGAGCTGCTTTTGTACCTACACTGTTTGTGTGGCAAGACCAGTTGAGCTTTGGTCAATGGTACACCCCAGGATGTTGATAGTGAGGGATTTAGTGATGGTAACACCACTGAATGTCAAGGGCCGATGATTAGATTGTCTCTTATTGGAGATGGTTATTGCCTGGCATTTGTGTGATGCAAATGTTTTCACTAGTAGGAGAGACTAGGACCCAAGGGTAAAGCCTCAAAGTGAAGGGGCAATGCTTTAGGACTGAGATGAGGAGGAATTTCTACAGTCAGAGGAAGGTGAGTCTGTGGAACTGATTGCCACAGAAGTCTAAGGAGGCCAATTCATTGAGCGTATTTAAGACAGAGATAAATAGCTTCTTGTTTAGTAAGGGGGATCAAAGGTTATAGGGAGAAGGCAGGAGAATGGGGTTGAGAAATATATCAGCCATGATCGAATGCAGTCTTGATAGGGCAAATGACCTAATTCTGCTCCTATATCTTATGGTTTTATGGATCAGAGCTGGGAGAGAATTGTTTATACCAGTGATTCAGCCATGACCTGATCCTTTATTTATTTTTCGTTTGCAGAGGCATTCAACAGCTTTTCACAGCTCCAGGAATATCTGTGTTTTCCTTTACTTAGCTGCGCTTCAAGACTCAAACTCAGCTCCGCTTCTGTACACCATGTTCAATGAGTGCAATGTTGTTTGGACACTATCTTTGTTAGAACTGATTGGAAGATGGCTGCCTGCAGTGAGGGCAGCTTACGGCACAGCCCACATGACTTTGGAAAGTCAGGAAGCACATTAAAGCAGTCTTGCATTTCTATCCAAACACCCACCACTGGTTGCTGGCGGCAAAAATAAACATGCAAAGTGAATTCTGCCGTAAAACCCGTTCAATCCAGTTTATTCCCCATGGGTTACTAGGATGCCTTTCTATTGACATTGAAGCCAATTGCTTTGAAGATGTTATTGTTTGCCAAGTTGATTAGGTGAATTCAAAACCAGCACTGGCATTTCAACCTATTGCATTGATGCCTGTTCATAATCACAAGTTACAACAGATCACTAGTTGCACTTCAATGATGGGAGGCAAGGCCTGCATGGATCCAGTAGCTGTCTCACATGCCCAAGATCATCCAGCCTAGTACATGTTAATTTATAGACCAGGCATGAAGAGCATACTGGTCACAGTGGGGGATTAATATTTCCAAAGATCCTTCTTTCAAAGATCATCTTCAACTTGACTAATCCTTGTCCAAAGCTTTCTGATGTACACAAACCTTCTCTGTGCATCCATGACCATTCGTAAAGTGCTCAAAGTCCATCTTACCATCATCGTTGAGATAAACGTACTCAGCAAGACAACAATATTCCTTGTGCCTCAGCTCAGGCTGGTCTGAAAGTTGTCAGTGGCTAGGAGTTAAATTTGGATGCAATATGCTATTGAGGTCAAGCTCATTTCTTATTAGTTTCAGGGATGCTGTGATGGCTCAGAAAAATGCATTGGCCTGCCAGATACTGAGCCATATCAAAATGGTGAGATGCCACATTTATTTGGGCTGGTTGTGCTCAGTTAGATGATGCCAGCTGGAATCACCACAGAAGTAGCTCAGCATGTTTAAGCTGCTTGGGACTAGAGGAAGGAAAAACCCAAGTGGGCTTTACAATCCTATTCAATATTCTGCAACACTCTACTAGACTATGTAATGATACCGTGGCTTTAGGAAGCGTATTTTGTCCTGGATTTTTTTTTGTGAGAGACATTGACACAGAGGTAATGAGTGGTTTGCTCAAAGCAAATAAAGTAAACAGCTTGTGAGACTTTGGGTCTTTTTTTAAAGTTGGAACAATGGAAGCAGCCTGAATAGGTTGGGTTTCTATAGTTGCTGGCATCTTGAAGCTGGATGTGGAAGCTGTTATTCCTCTCTCTGTTACAGCTAAAAGCTGGGATTCTCTTTCGGCTGCTAGATTTATATGTGAGACAATCTATTTTACTGAATTTGCCTTTGCCATGGGTGTGTTTATTGGATGTTGCTATATTGGAACAGTTGCTGTTTAGTAGTTAAATGATCTATCATTCTGTTAAGTTTTTCAGTAGAGTTATCCAGAATGTAAAGCCTAGAACTTGCCTTTAAAATAAGAAAAAGTTCGGGCCTGGACTATCTCCTTGATATGTTTTGAGGGGGTTTGGTGTCATCCGTAACAACTGTCCAAAACTGAGTGTGCAAAGGATTAGGCAAAGTTGTGACATCTCAATGGAGAAATGTCAGTGGACACAATGTGGGCAATTTAAACTATGTGTGAAAATGCCCAGGATCAGGTGAACATTTATTGCTTGTTGAACCGGTATTGCAAATTATCTTGTTGATTTTCCAGTGAGCATATCTAGATTACAATGGTGCACATTCCATCGTCTAACACCACCACCTAAGTCTTCAGGAGCAGATATGAAATAGAACCAGTGGGTGTGAGCTATCACTTGGTACCAACTTGCCAGGGACTGTGGTGTTTTGCTGAAATGTGCAAAGAACTGATGGCAAATAAATTATGTCAGAAAGGCTCCTTGAGTTGCACAGCACCCAAGAGTTAGGTGAAAGCCTGAAATAATCACTTAGTACAGGAAACTGTAGGTAGATTAATTTGTTCAAACTCTCCTGATACAACTCATGTGGGTTTGTCATGCATACAGTTGTAGAGTTACATCTAGTCCCATTCTATTCTGAAGTGTTAATGGAGCAGGAAAGCAGTGTTTAGAAGTAATCACCTCTTCAGTCAGTGATGTGAAACTATTCAGAAGCAGATTTTAATTGCATTTCTGATCTTCAAAATGAGACATTTTACACAAAACTTCATAATTAATCCTGCAGCAGTTTATTTGACACAATCTTATCTGGTGCAGTGTCAGAGAGTGAAATCACCCTGAACAATATTGGCAAATGAACTCATTAACAGGACAACAAAATACTGCAGATGGTGCAAATCTAAAATAAATATAGAAAGTGCTGGAAATGCACAGCAATTAAGGCAACATCCGTGGAGAGAGAAACTGTGTAGATGTTAATTCTTGGCTGTGATCTTTCATTAGCATGTGTGGATAAAATTCTTTTGTCTGCAACATTAACCTACCCGTTAAACTTTAACATGATGACTGTTAATGGCGGGGAGCGAATTCAATTGCTGATGTTGAGGCCTCTGGTCATTTGCAAAATCTAAAACCAGACAAGAGTAAGACTTCGAAGTTGGTAGAGCTATGTAATGTTTGTAATTTTTGGAGCTGAGTTTATCCAGTTCCGGTGCCCCCAATATTAACCTATGCCTTTGCCTTCTACTCTCACAGGCAGGGTAAGGTGGGTCCCAAGTCTACCTCAGACAGAATAAGAATCAAACCTGCATTGTTGGCATAATTCAAAATGGTGCGGCAGCTATCAAGCCAGAAGTCACACGACACCAAGTTATAGTCCAAAAGGGTTATTTGAAATCACAAGCTTTCGAAGCACTGCTCCTTTATCAGATGACAAGAGCAACTGTCTGAAAGTTGGACTATAACCTGGTGCCATGTGACTTCAGACTTTGTCCACCCCAGTCCAACACCGGCTCCTCCACATCACGGCTATCAAGCCAACTGAGCTAACGGATTGCCAATATTTACTTTACTCCTATAAGTTCACAGAATGACAGAAAGCAAACAAGGGCACCTTGACCCTTCAAACCTGTAACAAAAACAGAAGTTGCTGGAAAAACTCAGCAGGTCTGGCAGCATCTGTGGAGAATAAAATCAGAGTTAACGTTTTGGGACCAGTGATCCTACCTCAGAGCTTCCTCAGCCCTTCATACCTGTTATGGCTGGCTATCAAAATTTTCAATTTTCGAATGACAAATGGAGCAGACAGCATTTTCATTTTCAGGCTTTCACTAACTAATTTGCATTGCACACATCGCCAGGGTCATTTAATAGTGGCTCTTTCACTCCTTCCTCACAATTGGTTGCATATAGCACTGTCATGGGAATAAAGGAATAGGTTGCTGAACCCCTTGAGCCTGTACGGAGTTCAATTTAACCTTGGCTGATCTATAATTATACCTATCTGGCTCGGATCTCCTGTGTCCCTTCACATCCATGCCTGAGGAAAAAAGACTATCCAGCTCAATTATCAGACAGGACTGTTACAAATGGAAACCAAAAGAACTGCGGATGCTGTAAATCAGGAACAAAAACAAAGTTGCTGGAAAAGCTCAGCAGGTCTGGCAGCATCTGT
>NC_063358.1:6862114-6892734 GCF_021869965.1 Rhincodon typus
ACGTTAACTCTGTTTTCTCCTCCACAGATGCTGCCAGACCTGCTGTTACAAATGGAGTTATGTGGAAAGGCTAAGTGCAGATACCCTTCATATTGTATGGTGTAAGGTTATCCATCCCACCAGGAATGTGCCACCGGGAAGTGTCCAGGAATTGAAGATCGATCTTCAGGATACTGCTGTGGACAACCCCGCAGAAAAATGGCAGGGACGTTAAAAAATTATTGTTGTGTTTTGTCATTTTCTTTGAATATTCCCATTTCGGGTATAAAAATAGTGAAGACAGAAAGGAAAGACTGTCTGACAAGCATTGGGTAATGAGTCTTGTTGTTTTCTGATTGTTGTAGGAAGGCAGTGTGTCACCAGGATGGATACATTACATAGAAACATAGAAGCTAGGAGCAGGAGGAGGCCATTCGGCCCTTCAAACCTGCTCCGCCATTCATCACAATCATGGCTGATCATCCAATTCAATAGCCTAATCCTGCTTTCTCCCCATAACCTTTGATCCCATTCGCCCCAAGTGCTATATCTAGCCACATCTTGAATACGTTCAATGTTTTGGCATCAACTAATGAATTCCACAGGCTCACCACTCTTTGGGTGAAGA
Organism: Rhincodon typus; assembly: GCF_021869965.1. Classification (NCBI taxonomy): domain Eukaryota; kingdom Metazoa; phylum Chordata; class Chondrichthyes; order Orectolobiformes; family Rhincodontidae; genus Rhincodon; species Rhincodon typus. The sequence continues at coordinate 6,862,722 of NC_063358.1, forward strand.
AATGTCTCCTCATCTCCATCCTAAATCGTCTACCCTGAACCCATAGACTGTGACCCCTGGTTCTGGACACACCCACCGTCGGGAACATCCCCCCTGCATCTACCCTGTCCAGTCCTGTTAGAATTTTATAAGTCTCTGTGGGATACCCCTCATTCGTCTGAATTCAAGCGAAAACAATCCCAACCTTGTCAATCTCTCCTCATACATCAGACGCACCATCCCCGGAATCAGCCTGGTAAACCTTCGCTGCACTCCCTCAAGAGCAAGAGTATCCTTCCTCAGGAAAGGAGACCAAAACTGCACACAATATTCTAGGTGTGGCCTCACCAAGGCCCTGTATAACTGCAACAACACATCCCTGCTCCTGTACTCGAAACCTCTCACAATAAAGGCCCACATCCCATTTACCTTCTTTACCGCCTGCTGCACCTGCATGCTTACCTTCAGCAACTGGTGCACAAGGACACCCAGGTCCCACTGCACACTCCCCTCTCCCAATTTACAGCCATTCAGGTAGCAATCTGCCTTCTTGTTTTTGCTTTCAAAGTGAATGACCTCACATTTATCCAAATTATACTGCATTTGCCATTGATCTGCCCACTCACCCAACCTGTTGAGATCATGCTGAAGGATCTCTGCATCCTCGTCACAGTTCACCCAACTTGGTATCACCTGCAAAACATTACATTTGTTCCCTCATCCCAATCATTAATATATATTGTGAATAGCTGGGGTCCCAGCACGGATCCCTGTGGCACCCCACTAGTTACTGCCTGCCAATTTGAAAAGGACCCATTAATTCCTACACTTTGTTTCCAATCTGCCAATCAGTTTTCTATCCATCTCAATACATTTCCCCCAATCCCATGTGCTGTAATCTTGCACAATAATCTCTTATGTGGGACTTTGTCAAACGATTTCTGAAAGTCCAAATATACCACATCGAGTGGCTCCCCCTTGTCAACTCTATGAGTTACATCTTCATAGAATTCTAACAGATTTGTCAAACATGATTTTCCCTTCAAAAACCTGTACTGACTCTGTCTGATCCTGCCACAGCTTTCTAAATGCTCTGCTATGAAGTCCTTGATAATGGATTCAAGAATCTTACCTACTACCGATATTGGAAATCCAGTCTATAATTCCCTGTTTTCTCTCTGCCTGCCTTTTTGAATATTAGAGTGATATTAGCGACTTTCCAATCTGCAGGGACTGTTCCAGAGTCAATAAAATCCCAGAAGATGACCACCAATGCATCCACTATTTCTAGAGCCACTTCTTTAAGTACTCTAGGATGTGGATTATCATGCCTTGGCGATTTATCCACCTTCAATCCCATCAATTTTCCCAGCACCATTTCTCTACTAATATTAATCTCCCTCAATTCATCCCTCGGACTAATTCTTGCATTCTCCAACATTTCTGCTGTCTGATTTGTGTCCTCCTTAGTTAAGATAGAACCAAAGTATATATTCAGTTGCTCAGCCATTTCTTTGGCGCCTGCTGTACGTTCTGTCTGGGACTGATGTCCTCGGGCGAGTGTTTGCTAGAGCGGTTGGGGAGGGCTTAAACGAATATGCCAGGGGTTGGGAACCTATGTAAGGAGTCAGAGAAGGAGGGAGCAGAGAAAATAAACAAAAGGTAGAAAAGGGAATAAGAAAATTGACAGGCAGAGAAACCAAAGACAAAATTCAAACAGGGCTATTGAGAAAAATAAGACCGAGACAAACAGTGTTAAAAAGACAAGCTTAAAGGCTTTGTGCCTTAATGTATGGAGCATTTGCGATAAAGTGGATGAACTAATTGTGCAGATAAAGGTAAATGGGTATGATATAATTAGGATTACAGAAACACAGCTGCAGTGTGACCAGGGATGGGAACTGAATGTCCCAATATTTAGGAAGGACAGGCAAAAAAGAAAAGATGGTGGAGTAGCATTGCTGGTTAAAGAGGAAATTAACACAACAGTGAGAAAGGATATTAGCTCAGACAAGTGGAGTCTGTATGGATAGAATTGAGAAATACCAAGGGGCAAAAAACATGAGTGGGTGTCATATATAGACCCACAAACCACAGTCCCGTTTCTGTCTGGTAGGGTACCTACATTTGTCTTCACCAATCTCTTTCTCTTCATGTAACTATAGAAACTCTTAGTGCCAGTCTTTATGTTCCCTTCAAGCTTACTTTCGTACTGTATTTTCCCCTTTTTAATCAATCCCTTGGTCCTTCTTTGCTGAATTATAAACTGCTCCCAATCCTCGGACATATTATTTTTCTGGCCAATCTGTATGCTTCTTCCTTGGATCGGATACTATCTCTAATTTCCTTTGTAAGCCATAGATTGGCCCTCTTACTCATTTTGTCTTTGTGCCAGACAAGAATAAACAGTTGTTGCAGTTCCCCCGTGCGTTCTTTAAATGTTTGTAACTGCCTATCCACTGTCGCCCCTTTAAGTAACTGTCCCCAATCTATCAAGGCCAACTCATGCCTCATATCTTCATAGTTTCCTTTATTAAGATTCAGCACCCTAGTCTCCAAATCAACTACCTCACTCTCCATCTTGATAAAAAAAATTCTACCATGTTATGGTGGCTCTTCCCCAAGGGGTCTCATACAGCTAGATTGGCAATGATTCCCTTCCCATTACACAGTACCCAGTCTAAGATGGCCTGCTCACTAGGTGGTTCCTCCACATATTGGTCAAGAAAACTATCCCTTACACACTCCAGGAATTCCTCCACTACGGCATTGTGGCTAATTTGATTTGCCCAATCTATGTGCACATTAAAAGTACCCATGATCACCGATATTCCCTTATCACATGCATCTCTAATTTCCTGTTTAATGCCATTCCCAACATCATCACTGCAATTTGGGGGTCTATATATGACACCCACTAATATTTTTTGCTCCTTGGTATTTCTCAATTCTACCCATACAGAGAGTGCACAGATGCTCAATGAAACAGTCTCCAAATCTCTGCTTGGTCTCACCAATGTAGAGAAGGCCACATCGGGAGTAGCGGATACAGTAGACCAAGTTGACGGATGTGCAGGTGAACCCCTGTCTGATATGAAAAGTTTGCTTTTGACCTTGAATGGAGGTGAGGGGGGAGGTGTAGGGGCAGGTGTAGCACTTCCTGAGGTTGCAGGGAAAGGTGCCGGGGGTGGTGGGGTTAGTGGGGAGTGTGGAGAAGATGAGGGAGTCGTGGAGAGAGCGGTCCCTACGAAAAGCAGATAAGGGTGGGGAGGGAAATATCTCTTTGGTCGTGGGGTCGGGTTGTAGGTGGCGGAAGTGGCAGAAAATGTTGCGCTGGATGCAGAGGTTGGTGGACTCCCTTGTCCGCTCCACACACTCCCCACTAACCCCACCACCCCCCGCACCTTTCCCCGCAACCGCAGGAAGTGCTACACCTGCCCCTACTCCTTCCCCCCTCACCTCCATTCAAGGCCCAAAACAAACCCTTCATATCAGACAGGGGTTCACCTGCACATCCTCCAACTTGGTCTACCGTACTTGTTGCTCCCGATGTGGCCTTCTCTACATCAGTGAGACCAAGTGTAGACTCAGAGACCGTTTCGTGGAGCATCTGCGCTCTGTACGCGACAAACGACAACACCTTCCGGTCACTAACCATTTTAACTCCCCCTCCCACTCCCTGGGTGACATGTCCACTTGGGCCTCCTCCAGTGTCACAATGACACCACCCACAAACTGGAGGAGCAACACCTCATATTCTGCCTCGGGAGTCTACAGCCTGATGGCCTTATCATAGAATTCACCAGTTTTAAAATTCCCCATCCCTAGCCTCATCCCATGTCCAAGCCTCCCTCTCATCCCCACCTCCTTGACCTAACACAACCTGTCCATCTTATCTCCCACCTATCCACCCCACCCATCTCACTGACCTTTCCCCACCACTGCCTACCTGCACTCATCTATCACCATCCCACCTGCCTTCCCAGCCCACTCCACATCTCTCTATTTATTTCTGAGCTCCCTTCCCCCTCCCCCATTTCTGAAGAAGGGTCCCGACCTGAAACATTAACTTTCCTGCTCCTCTGATGCTGCCTGGCCTGCTGTGTTCCTCCAGCATCTCTGACTGCAGCATCTCCAGTTCTTGCTGCCCCTTTAAAAATCCTATATGTTTAAATGCAATCACCTCTAGTGAATGGGGTCCTAATCGTTTTAGCCTTTTTGAAATAATTGCACAGAGGCCGGTATCCCATCATTAAGTCACTCTTTATTTACTTGTGCATAGTACACTGTCTGTGGTCAGCCAGCTCGGAGTCAGTCCCCTGAACTGAGGAGATTCTAAGTCCCCTGTGTATTTTTTTTTCGCCTGAACTGAAGAGATTCTAATCTCCTGTTTTGTTTTTAACTGAAGAGATTCTAAATTTCCTGGTTATATTTATTTGTACTGAGGAGATTCTAAATCCCCTGTTTATATTGGTCAGCCGAGGTTCCCCTTATTGATCCAGGTTAACAACCACAGTCAATGATCTCATAGTCAACAAGATCCAGCTGGTTCCAATCGCTAACATTTCTCATAAGACAATCCGTCCGTTACCCCAGACAGAGAAAATGATCTGCTATCAAAATATACACATCTAAATCCTTTCGAAAGAACTTAGCTAACTCCTTACTACTTCTTTGTTCAATCTAACATTTTGTTTTCTGGCATTTTGGAATAATAACATGTTAAAGTGTTGAAATTCTTTACTTGGTGAGACAATACTGTTTGTCCCCAACAAGAACGTTTTGACTGCATTATTGCTGTGTTTGTTCTGCCTTATCCAGCTAAGATCAGTTATGATGAACTATGCTCAGTTACAGGAAGTATTTCTTTACATAGGGATTCACAAACAACTGGAGCAGATTGTTGGGGAAGTGGCTGAAACAAGACCTTGAACTGATTTAGAAAGCTGCTAAATCCTGCAATGGGAGCTGAACGTATACAGTATTTTGAAACAATTAGATCGTGCGTCGAGACTGTCTCTGTTCCAGAACCACTGAATGTGGGTTACAATTTTAAAAATAAAGAACAAACTTTTACTTACTTGATGCCTTTCATAACTTCAGGATATCCCAAAGTCTTTTACACCAATGAAGCACTGTAGAAATGCACTCCCTACGGTCATGAAGAAAATCGGCATCAAATTGAGGACAGTAAACTCCCACTAACAGCAATCTGACAACAAACACATCATCACTTTTTCAAATAATGTTCATAGGATAAATATTGCACAGGACACTGAGGAGAACACCCCTGATCTTTTTCAAAACATGCAGAGACATTTTTTTTATTCACTCATGGGAAATGGGCGACACTGACTGGGCCAGCATTTATTGTCTGTCCTTTGTTACCCTTGAGAAGGTGGTGGTGAGCTGCCTTCTTGAATCACTGCAGTCCATGGTAGACCCACAATGCCTTTAGGGAGGGAATTGCAGGATATTTCTGAAGAAAGGTCCAGACCCAAAATGTCAACTTTCCTGCTCCTCTGATGCTGCCTGGCTGCTGTGTTCCTCCATCTCCACACTGTGTTATCTCAGACTCCAGCATCAGCAGTTCTTACTATTGCTGCAGGATATTTACCCAGTGATAGTGAAAGAATGTCGTATTATTTCCAAATTAGAATGGTCGGTGGCTTGGAGGGGAACTTGCAGTTGGTGGTGTTCCCATATAATTGCTTCCTTTGTCTTTCTGGATAGAAGGGGTCATGGATTTGAAAGATGTTGTCTAAGGATCTTTGGTGAATTTCTGCAGTGCACCTTGTAGACAGTACACACTGCTGCTACAGAGCGTCAGTGGTGGAGGGAGTGGATGCTTGTGGATGTGGTGACAATCAAGCGGGCTGCTTTGTCCTGGATGGTGTCAAGCTTCTTGTGTGTTGCTGGGTCTGCAGTCATCCAGGCAAGTGGGGGGTATTCCATCACACTCCTGACTTGTGTCTCATAGATGGAGGACAGGCTTTGGGGAGTCAGGAGGTGAGTTACTTGCTGCAGTATTCCTAGCCTCTGTGACCTGATCTTATAGTTGCAGTATTTTTTTGCCTAGTCCTGTTGAGGTTTGGTCAATGGTAAACCCCAGGATGTTGATAATGGGAGATTCAGTGATGGTAGCGCCATTGAATATCATTGGGTGGTGGTTAGATTGTGTCTCATTGGAGATGGCCATTGCCTGTCGTTTGTGTAGCACAAATGTTACTTGCCACTTGTCAGCCTAAGCCTGGATATTGTCTATTGTCCACGTCTTGTTGCGTTTGAACACAGACTGCTTCAGTATCTGAGGAGTTGTGAATGTTGCTGTACATTGTGCAATCATCAGCGAACATCCCCATTTATGACCTTATGATGGAGGGGTGTTCATTGATGAATCAGCTAGTTGGGCCTAGGACACTACCCTGAGGAACTCCTGTAGAGACGTCCTGGAGCTGAGATGGCTGATCTCCAATGACGACAACTGTCGCCCTATGTGCCAGGTTTGGCTCCAAACACCAAAGAGTTTGCCCCCTGATTCCCATTGATTCCAGTTTTACTCAGGCTCCTATATGCAATACTTGGTTGAATGCAGCCTTGATATCAAGGGCTGTCACTCTCACCTCCCCTCTGGAATTCAGCTCTTTTGTCCATGTTTGAACCAAGGCTGTAGTGAGGTCAGGAGCTGAGTGGCCCTGGTGGAACCCAAACTGGGCATCACTGAGCAGATACTGCTTGATAGCACTGTTGAAGACTCCTTCCATCACTTTAATAATAATAATCGAGGGTAGACTGATGGGACAGTAATTTGACGGGTTGATTCTGTCCTGCTTTTCGTGTGCAGGACATAGCTGTGCAATTTTACAGATTGTCAGGTAGATGCCAGTGTTGTAACTGTACGGCAACAGCTTGGCTAGGGAAGAGGCATATTCTGGAGCACAAGTCTGGTGTAATATTGTCATGGGTCATATCCAGTGTCTTCAGCTATTTTTTCACATCACGTGGAGTTAAGCAAATTGGCTGAAGATTGGTATCTGTAATGCTGGGGTCCACTGGAGGAGGCTGAGATGGATCATCCACTCGGCACTTCTGGCTGAAAATTACTGTAACTGCTTCAGCCTTAACTTTTGCATTGTCATTGAAGATGGGAATATTTGTGGAGCCTCCTTCTCCAATGAATTGTTTAATTGTCCAACACTATTCTCAACTGGATGCGGCGGGACTGCAGAGCTTAGATCCTATCTGTTAGTTGTGGGATCGCTTAGACCCATCTATCACTTGCTTGAATGCAAGTAGTCCTGTTTGGTGGTTTCACGAGTTGACACCTCATTTTCAGGTATGCCTGGTGCTGATCCTGGCATGCTCGCACTCTCCATTGAACCAGGGTTGCTCTCCTGGCTTGATGGTAATGGTTGAGTGGGGGATATGCCGGGCCATGAGGTTACAGATTGTGTTGGAGTACAATTTTGCTGCTGTTGATGGCCCACAGCGCCTCATGGATGCCCAGTCTTGAGTTGCTGGATCTGTGCGAAGTCTGTCCCATTTAGCACGGTGATAGTGCCACACAACACGATGGAGGTTATTTTCACCACGAAGGCGGGACTTAATCTCCACAAGGCCTGTGCAGTGCTCGTTCTTACCAATACTGTCATGGCCAGATGCACCTGCAGCTGGCACATTGGTAAAGATGAGGTCAAGTATGTTATTCCCTCTTGTTGGTTCCCTCACCACCTGCCGCAGACCCAGTCTAGCAGCTATGTCCTTTAGGACCCGACCAGCTCAATCAGTAGTACTGCTGCCGAGCCATTCTTGGTGGTGGACATTGAAATCCCCCACCCAGAGTATATTTTGTGCCCTTACCATCCTGTGTTTCTTCCAAGTGTTGTTCATGGAGGAGTACAAATTCGTCAGCTGAGGAAGGACATTAAATGGTAATCTGCAGGAGTTTCCTTACCCCATGTTTCACCTGATGCCATGAGACTTTATGGGGTCGAGGGTCAATGTTGAGGACTCCCAGGGCAATGCTGTCCCAACAGTATATCACTGTGTCACCTCTGCTGGTCTTGTCCTGGTGATGGTGGTGTCTGCGACATTGTCTGTAAGGTATGATTTGTGAGCCTGTTTCTTTCCTGGTCTGTGAGACAACTCTCCCAATTTTGACACTTGCCCCCAGATATTAGTTCGGAGGACTTTACAGGATTGACAGGGCTGTTTCTGCTATAGTCTTTTCCAGTGCCTGGGTCAATGCCAGGTCATTCATCTGCTTTCATTTCTTTGAGACGTTCTAGCGATTGGTATGACTGAGTGGCTTGCTCGGCCATTTCAGAGAGCCCTTGAAAGTTAACCACATTGCTGTTGGTCTAGAGTCACATGTAGGCCAGACCAGGTGAGGATGGCAGATTTTCTTCCCTGATCATAGTGAACCAGATTGGTTTTCCCCAAAAATCAACAATGGTTCGTGGTCATTTGCAGATTCTTAATTTCAGATTCCATCTGCTATAGCGGTGTTTGAACCCAGGTTCCCAGAGCATTAGCTGAGTTTCTGGATTGATAGCCTAGTGACAATGCCCATTGTAGCAGCTGGTGGAATTTAAATTCATTGACCAAAATCTGAAATTGAAAGCTCTCCTCAATATTAGCAACAATTACTGATTGTTTTAAATATTCTTCTGGTTGTTTAATATCCCCCAGGGAAAGAAACCTGCCATCCTTACCCAGTCTGACCTATCTGTGACTCCAAAGCAATGTGGTTGATTCTTACCAACCCTCTGATATATGAGCCTCTCAGTTGAAGGGCAATTTGTGATGGGCAACAAATGCTGACCTTGCCAGTGATGCCCATATCCTATGGAAGTAAAAAGGAGCCTGCAGTGTCCTCTTGAAAGGGCAGATAGTAGGGTGGGAAACATAATTTAAAGCTTCACAAGAGAAGCTGTCACCTCACAGCAACCCATTGGGAGTGTCAGCCTGGATTTGATCCTCAGACCCTAAAGCAGATCTTGAACCTATAACCTTCTGGCTGAGAGGCCAGAATTGAACACATAGCTGAGAGTGAACCACGCAAGAACAACTGGTCTGTGGAGGAGAGGCAGTGTAGTAGGATGATGAGGTTAACCATGTCAACCAGCAGGTTCAAAAACAGCTTCGTCCCTGCTCTCTAACTTCAAATAATGTTGATCTTGCCTTGAGCATGTCCTCTGTGGTGTAATCTGTATGCCTTACTCTGTCCAAGTTTTTTTCATCCTATGATCTGTAAGTCCTTGCTTACAATGATCTGCCTGTACTGCTCGCAAACAAAACCTTTCACTGTACTTGCGTACACATGACAATAAATCAAATCAATCAATCAATCAATCAAAGTTTATAGAAGCTCTGCCATGGTTGGATAACCTGGGGAACAAGAATCATGTTTGAAACTAACCCACAAGATTAACTGGTTACAAAACATACAAAGCCCAAAAACTATATGTTTGGTGAAGTGAAACAGTTAAATTGGATTCATTGAATATATTAAAGAGTATTTCTTTGAATGTGTGAGGCAGAAAGACATGAGGGGTGTGCACGCACTGATTATTGTTTCATATTAATGCCTGTCTAAAATGACTCACTTCGTTTCTTGCAATTTTTTTTATATTATTAAATTCTTTAAATTGTTTAATTTGCATACAAATATTGGGCAACTTGAAAAGCTGTGATTTGCAATGGCAACATTGCACTAAATGTTGTCATACAGTTTTTAATGTCTGATTTTGTGTAGTAAAGTGCAGACATTAATATGCCAGCAGATGCATCTGAATATTTAAAAAGTGAAATACCTGTGGATGCCTGAAATCTGAAATAAATACAGAAAATGCAAGAAATATTCACATCTGGCAGCATCTGTGGAGAGAGAAACGAAGTTAATGTTTTGAGTCAATGACCATTCTGGAAAAAATCTCATTGACCTGAAACATTAACTTAGTTTTTCTACCCACATCTGTTGTGTGGCCATCTAAATATTTACCTGAAGTAAAGATGGCAAGAAAATGTCCTGGAAGTATTATGCTTCTCTTCTGCTGCTTTGTTCATTCCTGACATCTTTCACCTTAACATTGGCAGCTTTGATTTGGTTCAACTGGGCTCCAGGCATTCCTAACCCTCTCTGCCTCTCACCCTTTAAGAAACTTCTTGAGGCCTATCCTTTTGGCCAAACTGAATCCTGGTTTGAATTTTTACTAAAGAATGCCAGGCACTCTGATTCTGTGCCCTTCTGACCTTATTTGATTGGAACAAAGTGACTCCGTACCTCTTGTTCAAACACAAGAACAGAAATTGCTGGAAAAGCTCAGCAGGTCTGGCAGCATCTGTAGAGAGAGAAACCAGAGTTAACGTTTCGGGTCCAGTGACCCTTCCTCGGAAACGAATGACCAGGCACTGATCCCTGAAGATTTTGGATAAGAGTCAACTCCTGAAGAGAGATTGTGACGGCCTGCTTGAGACGTTGGTGGTGACCCTGGTGGCTGTGATGCTGCCAATAAATCGTCACCTAAACATTTTGTTTTTTTTTTCCGCTCTTTAATGTTTCTTTTGTTCTGCCATTTCTTTTTGTATTTCAGTTTGCTTGATGATTGTCAAACACATTTAACTTCAGCCCCTGGCTGAAACTGAGGTTGATTTCTTAAATAACCTTTGGAATGAAATGAAATGTAACTTCAGGTCACCCTCCTTTAACTAGGTGCAGTTTTCTTTCAGAGAATGTTGTTTCTGTGAAGAAACTTTGGCCATTTTACTGCATTAAAGGTGATAGATGAAGGCAAGGTGTTGTGTACTGACACCGTGAACACATTTCTGACAAATGCGTCTACATTTTAACAAGAATACCTGAGGTCAAGCTTGCAAATATATGCCTAACATATTATACATATTAAGCAAGGGATTTTTAAGCCGTGTGGCCAATGACAGTGCCTTCTAATAATTTTAAGAGATATTGGATGAAATTCTTGAAAGGTTGCATCACAGCCTTATTGTCCTATAGTTGAGAGTGAATGTTGTTTAAAGACAGCTTTATAAAAGCACCACTTCTACAAATATCCAGACTCTCCAACACTGACACTTAGTAGCAACAGTGTGTACCTTCTGCACGATGCACAGCAGAAATTCACCAAAGATCCTCAGACAGCATCTTCCAAACCCACCACCACTTCCATCTAGAAGGACAAGGGCAGCAGATACATGGGAACACCACCACGTCCAAGTTCCCCTCCAAGCCACTCACCATCCTGACTTGGAAGTATATCACCGTTCCTTCACTGTCACTGGGTCAAAATCCTGGAATTCCCTCCCTAATGGCATTGTGGGTCTACCTGCAGCAAATGGACTGCAGTGGTTCAAGAAGGCAGCTCACCCCGACCTTCTCAAGGACCACCAGGGATGGGCAATAAATGCTGTTCCAGCCAACGACATCCACATTCCACAAGTGAATAAAAAGAAATTAAAATATGAAACTGGTCAGTTAGCAATCCAATAGAAAGTAACAATTACATTTTTCCAGGCTTACCCCCTTCTTTCATTCCAGATTCCAAACCTGTTGAAAATTCTTGGCAGCACTGCAATTGATGGGTTCCTTCATTCAAATAGGATAAAAATCTTTCTGAAAGCTGCTTCTCAGGAAAGCAAATTACATTGCTGTGGGTCTGGAGTAAAACGTAGGCCAGAACAGGTAAAGATGGTAGATTTCCTTCCCTAAAGGACATTAGTAAACCAGATGGGTTTTATCTCCATAAATTAACAATTGTTGTATGGTTACCCTTAGAATCTTTATTCCAGAATTTTATTGGATTCAGATTCTACCATCAGCCACAGACAGGATTCAAACCTGGGTCCCCAAGGCACTGCCTGAGTTTTATAGTCTAGTGACAATAGCACTAGGCAGTCACTCCCCCTGGACTATTTGAACTATTGAATGCCCTCATGTCAATATCACACCTGGACATTTTATTGTATATCAATGTCAACCTCTGTGCAAACATGTTTTTGCCAAGAGCAGAGTAGACCTCCATCAGGATCAATATAGTTACAAAATCAGTTCAAGGCACATGTTCTTGATGATGATAACGTTTTGAAGCAGCTACACCTCAAATGCAAGGAAATCAATGCACATTTTCATGTGTGAATTCTTACTGTGATAATATTTTTGAGAATTTGCATACCAAATGTTTTCACTCTATTAAGCCTTTTTACAGTGTCAGGTTGACCAGTCCCACTGAGTTTCAGTGAATAGTTTAAGAGCATTGGGGCTTCTATTTGGAAATCCGAGATACCATACTAACCAGTTATAGTAAAGCACATCTAAGGGTCATTGCAGGAGTTAAATAACCTTATTTGATGATCTACATCTCATGCTCTGCTATTGAGTAAAATGGAATGAATTTTAGATATGAATAAGTTATTAAGTAAAGTGACAATTAAAGCAGCAGTCAATCCTGTCTCATGGAGACCTAAAATTACTATAAGCTGCTCTGCTGGTTCCTCATAAGTTATGTAATAATTGTAAGTCATGCTGTCTCTAATCAATAGGTGTCATGAAATATCACGCATGCATTTCAAATACATACTGTAGGGATTTCTTCAGTCCTTACATTAGCTATAAGATTACAAAGAGAGTGTTTATACCTATGAATCTCTATCAGCAATTAAATCAGAGCACTTCAAAATACCATTCTGCAGTTGACTTATGACACACAATGATATATTTGAATATGGTCATTATCAGTTGATTTTATCCTTTGATCATTTATGACAGACTGATTCTCCTGGAGGTATATTTCAAAAAATAATGTATTTCGATTTATATCGCATTGTCACAGTAAACAGTGAAGGAATTCAAAATGACTCTCCAGGTTAACTTGAGGCAAATCTAAATTTGCTGCATTTTAAACAGCCAGTCTGATATCCATATTAACATACTGCAGCAACTCACTCACATCCCTCTACAAAAATCCATTGGATTTCACAGTAAGATGTTCCCAGTCCTTCACTTGTGAAACAACCCAGCTACGTGGCTCAAAAGCTTTGTAACTTTTCCATGTCAAAGTTCAAAGTTGTTTTCTTACTAAATAGTTCCCTTCCCTTTCTGTTGCACCTTATGATGTCAAAATGCTTTGCAATGATGGACCGCCTTTTCAAGTGCACTCGGCAAATTGCACTGTGTATAATTTGTTGGATCACTCAGATTATTTTCCTGTCTCTGTCACCTCCTTCAGCCCTTTGTAACAACAATGTTCATTTATATAATGTCTTGAAACATGATAAAACGTCCCAAGGGCTTCACAAGAGTGTTAGCAAAGAAAAATTGACTCTATGCAACTTAAGGATGTGTTAGAACATGTAGGCAAAGTCTTGTTCAAAAATGTAGGAATTAAAGAGTGTCGTTCAAGACAAAAAAATGAGATTGAGATATGTGGAGATTCAGGGAGACAATTTCAAAGCTTGGCGATTATTGAACATGCAGCGCTGCAGTTAAAATCAGGGCTGCACCAAAGATCACAACTGGAAGTAGTACAGATATTTCAAAATGTTGCAGGCTGGTGCAGATTACATAGATGGGGAGGGGAGACACCATGGACAGATTTGAAAGTAAGAATGGTAATTTTGAAATGGCAGGAGATGGTGAATTAGTAGCAATGGACCAGCAATCCAGAAGCCCAAGGTACCTTGCGTCTCTGGCTTCGAATCTGATCATGGAACCTGGTGGAGTTTAAGTTCCGTAAACAGATCGAGAATATAGAACTAATGTCTGTAATAGTGAATAAATACCGGCAACTGCAGATGCTGTAAATCAGGAACAAAAACAAAGTTGCTGGAAAAGCTCAGCAGGTCTGGCAGCATCTGTGAAGAAAAAAACAGAGTTAACATTTTGGGTCAGTTCTGAGGAAGGGTCACCAGACCCGAAACGATAACTCTGTTTTTTCCTTCACAGATGTTGTCAGATCTGCTGAGCTTTTCCAGCAACTCTGTTTTTGTGTCTGTAATAGTGACCCTGAAACTACCATCAGTTGTTGTAAATGTGCATCTGATTCACGAGTGTCTTTTAGATGGGGAAATCTGCCATCCCTACCTGGTTTGGCCTACATGTGACTGCAGACCCACAGCAATGTGGCCGTCTCATGGACAAATTCAACCGAGGAATCTGTTTCCAGGCGATTACAACTCTATGAATCTATGACTTTATGACTCTCAACTGCATTTTAAAAGGCCTAGTTCAATGGCAATTAAAGATGGGCAACAAATGCTGGCCGGGCTTATGACACCCACATTCCACTTAAGAATATTTTAAAAAGCTGAGCTGTTGTATAAACAAGAACCATTGGAAGTTAGTGAACACTGCAGGTGATGGATTAACAGCACTTGGTGTGAGTTTGGATTTTGGACAAGCTGACGTTTATGAATGTAGAATACAGCAAGTCAGTTGAAATTACAATTGAAATTACTGTCTGTGCAGTGTTTTCACCATGACCATGACGAATGGGGCAATATTGTTGCAGTGTCTCATAGGAGATAATGTATCAACTGGCATATTCCCAGTTGCTGAATAAGGTGCTCCATAAACAACAGCCAGGTTTCACTTTGCTAATATCTGTCAACTTGCATCTGAAAATTTTGTGACAATTTTAATCCTTTTACAGCAGTTGGAACTATCAAGTAATCTCTGCAGTTCATCGTTCCAATTGAAATCCATGTCACACATAGAAAGCAAGGATGACGTACAGTTATAGTCATTTTCACAACTTCATGACATCCAAAATGATTTAGAACCAATGTAGTACTTTGGAAGTCTAGTCTCTGATAGAACATAGCAGCCAATGTGTGCATTGCAAGCCCCTACAAATAACTATGTGATCTGATGGCCAGACAATTTTTGGGCTGTTTGAGACACCATTGGCCAGAACACTTGAGGATTACTCCCCTTTTCTTCTTTCAAAGTGTGACAGGGGATCATTTTCATTTAACTGAGAGGGCAGGTGGGTAATATAAGGTCTAATATCTTATCTGAAGACGTTACCACTGACTGTGCAGCACTCCCTTGGTATTCGCATTGGGAACATCAGCCCAGGTTACATGTTCTGATCTCTGGTTTAGCCTTGCAACTCAAGATTGGGGAAGTGTAACCAACTGAGCTCCAGTTGACAATGTGTGGAAACATATTGCATTGTACAGAAAAAAATAGAAATTAATCAGATTTTTGTGAACAGAGCTTTCAGTATCTAAAGTGATTTTTTTTCTCCTTTGTCCTATACAGTATGCAGGATGGCTGGTGCTGTGGGTGGCCTGGAACGCATTCATCATTTGCTTCTATCTAGAAGTTGGGCAGTTGTCACGGGTAATTATGTTCCTTATGATCCAAAGCGATGCTTCTTATGATGTACTTAATCAAAGTATGCAACCCAAAGCTCATTTATGAGCTTTCTCCTTCTTTAGTTTCCTAAATATAGAGATGAAATGCTTCTGAATTCACGTCAAAATGCTTTTAGCTTTACATTTTTGCATAACTTTGATTCTCTGCTTTGAATAGAGAAAATAATTAGACACAAAGTCAGTTTTCTGAAACCAGACTTCAAACTGGGGCAGGAACAGAATATCTCAGTGATAGAGGACTTTGTATTGACTTTGGTGAAGGTTGCTAAGGATTAGCTGGCCATTCAAGAAATTGGTTTTTGTGGAGGTGAATGTGAGAATGAGGAACTGGGACTGGAGGGAGTGAGGAGACATAATGTTCTGGAGAATATTGTTGCTGGGTCAAAGCCTTTGAATTCTCAACCTCACAGCACTGCAGGAGCATCTCCACCAACTACACAGACTGCTCTGATTCATAAAGGTTCACCATCACCTTCTCAAAGGCAACAAGAGAGAGATGTGCAATAAATCACAGCCTTGCATTGCAAGGAATGGGGAAAGTAAAGGTCGACGATGGCAGCCTGAGCAGTGGAAGAGATGAGGATGGAAAAGCAAGATCAGTGTTCAATAAAACATCTAACTTATGTTCTGCAGGGCTCAAGTTGAGTTAGCAGTCAGTGGTTTAGTGGAGTTTGCAACAAGGGGGCCTATAAAGTATGGGTGAGAATCGAGCAGAATCGCCAGTGTTGATCTAAAAGAAGGATTGTCCAGGGCTTGACATTGGTCAAACAATAATATTGTAGAATAATAACCCAGAAGTGGGCACCATGGTCAGCATAGACCAGTTTGGGCCGAAAGGCCTGTTTCCATGTTGTATTTCTCTATGACTCTGTGACTCTAAGTTGTCAAGGTGCCAAATTTTGGTATCACGTGCGTAGGTGTGGAAGCTGATCACAGCCCTTATATGTCACACAGTGTGAAGGAGAACAGAAAGGGATTGCCAGGAGCCATCATACTAATGTAATGACTTGCTGACTCCATGTTTCTAACTCTCCAGTTATATTTCTACTGCAGGAATGAAATAGCCCTCATCAAAGTCCCATAGTCCCTGGGTCACAAGCCCTCCTCCACCGTATCTCCTTCACCTATGGTCTGTCAATAACAAAACAGATCCTGCCTCATGCAGCAGGGAATGGGGAAAATGGACACCCAAATCACATAATTCAAGATCAACAAGAACTTGCATATAAATAGTGTATTTAATGTGTAGTGAAACACTGGTGCTACCATAGGCTCTGTCCCCCTCTGTAAAATGGTACCTCATCCCCTCTGCAAAAGCAGTATGTATCCTACCTGGCTTTTGTGCTTCGGTGAAGGAGATTGCAGGAACATTACTGAGGGAGGAGGACATCACAATGACAGGAACTTGCATTTACATGATGCCCTCAGAGCCATAAAATGTCGTAAGCTTTTCCTTAGGAATATTAACAAACAAATGTTGACACTGTGCCATGTAGGAAGAGATTGGCATGGATGATCACAAGCTTAGACATAGAATTTGGCCTTAAAGGTACACTTCAGGTTAAGCCATTTAGGATGTGGAGGTGCTGGTGTTGGACTAGAGTGGACAAGGTCAAAAATCACACAACACCAGGTTATAGTCCAACAGGTTTATTTGAAGATACAAGCTTTCTGAGTCTCGCTGTTTCTTCAGGTGACACCTGAAGGCTGGGACATTTCTCACAGGAGTGTAGGAGATTGAGAGGTAACCTTGTAGA
Organism: Rhincodon typus; assembly: GCF_021869965.1. Classification (NCBI taxonomy): domain Eukaryota; kingdom Metazoa; phylum Chordata; class Chondrichthyes; order Orectolobiformes; family Rhincodontidae; genus Rhincodon; species Rhincodon typus. Next base: position 6,879,851 of record NC_063358.1, read on the forward strand.
GGTTTATAAAGTCATGAGGGGTATAAATAAGGTGAATGGGAGGTGTCTTTTCACTAGGGTGTGGGATTTCAAGACTGGGGGCATATTTTTAAGGTGGAAGGAGCGAGGTAGAGGGTGGTTCATGTATGCAATGAACTTCCAGTGGAAATGGTTGATGTGGGTACAGTTACAACATCTAAAAGACATTTGGATAAGTACACGAATAAAAAATATTTGTAGAGATATGGGCCAAATGCAGGCAGGTGGGGCCAGTTTAGTTTGGGATTATGGTTGACATGGACTGATTGGACCAAAGGGTCTGGTCTGTGCTGTAAGATTCTATGACTTAAAGGCAAGTGGAAATCTGGAACCCTCTACAAAGTTCTTGAGGTTGGAGCTCCATTGAAAAACATCATAACTGAGATTGGTAGGTTTTTGCTGGATAAGACTATTACTGGATAGGTGATCACATAGTGGTATTGTCATTGGGCTAATAATCTAGAGACTCAGGTAATGTTCTGGAGACCTGGGTTTCAATCTCATCACATTAGATGATTTGAATTTTAAATTCAGTAAAGATCTGGAGTGAAAGGTTTAATGAAACCATTGTTGTAAAAACCCATCTGGTTCCCTAATGCCCTCGAGGGAAGGAAACCCGCCATCCTTATCCGGCCTGATCTATATGTGACTCCAGACCCATAATGATGGGTCATACTGTAAACCCTTCTCCAGTAAATCGGGATGGGCAGAAATGCTGACTCTGCCAAAGATGCCGACATCCCACTAATTACTATTTTAATAAAAAAAACAAGGACAGGTAGACAGGGAGTTAAGATACAGAGGCCAAATGACATTCTCCTGAACCCGGTAATTGTTTAACTCTGAAATTTATGCTGCCTTTGCACAGTCATTATGTGATAATCCTGCTTTTAAGTTGATTTCTGTTTGAGTAAAACCAACTGAGGAATTTCCTCTCCTGGCTGGTTATTTGCTAGACGTTGCCCCAAGGGAAGTTCAGTGGAAGGGCAATGTTGGCCAAACTGCAGAACAGGTGAGTGGTTCATGAACTCATTATGTTCATGTTCATGAACCAATACACATGGCTTTGGATGAAAAGCCCCATTTGCAGGCAGTACATCTGCACTTCCAGAAAATTGTTGCTTACGATGGTGCTTCATCAATGTCATCATGGTTTACTGTGCTCAAGTAAGTGTGATACTCACTGCAATTTATCACCTTGCTGCGTTTGTACAGCTTGATATGACAGGCCCCCTAGATCAAACTATTATTTACTGTGAAGTCCTGTATTTACTGGAGAAAGGTTGACCTGAAGGATTTGAGTCTCATTTCAAACTGGTATCCACTTCCTGTCACCAGTGGCACTAATTCAGTTGAAGCAGCAAGTGGCCAAAGCATTTTTGATGTGCAACTTGCTCACAATTTACCGTGAAATGACAGCACAGAAAGAGGCCATTCAGCCTAACAGCTCCACAAAAACCTCCTCCAACGTTGCTACAAACATATCCATCTATTCCCTCAAAACAAAAACAGAGAGAGTGCAGGAGAAACTCAATAGATCTGGTAGCATTGGTGGAGAGGCAAACAGAGTTAATGTTACAGAGTTAGGTTAGGATTAGTTTAATTTGGCAACATGTTCAGCATAACATGATGGGCTGAAGGGCCCGTTCCTGTGCTGTATTATTCTATGTTCTATGTTCTAGTTAATATTTTAGGGTAGCACGGTGGCTCAGTGGTGAGCACTGCTGCCTCGTAGTGCCAGGGTTTGATTCTACCTTTGGGCAACTTTCTGTGTGGAGTTTGCACATTCTCCCCGTGTCTGTGTGGGTTTCCTCCTGGTGCTCCAGTTTCCTCCCACAGTCCAAAGATGTGCAGGTTTGGTGGATTGGCCATGGGAAATTACCCCATAGTGTCCAGGAATGTGCAGGCTGGGTGAATTATGGAAAATGCAAGGTTATACTGATACAGTAAGGGGTGGGTCTGGGTGGGATGCTCTTTGAACAGTCAGTTTGGGCTCAATGTGCCAAATGGCCTGCTTCCACACTATAGGGATTCTATGATTCTAAAGTTTTGTGTCCAGACATCCTTTTTTAGAACTGAAATCAGCTGAAAAATAGTGGTATTTGTGCTGATGTTGAGGGGTGTGATTGGAAGGGTATTCGGTGGGAAAGGATTGAGTTGAATAGATGGAGACGGTGCTCAGAGACAGAAGGAAAGAGAAGCAAACAAGCGATTGCTGATGATAAGTATGGAGAGAGATAAATGCTGAATGGGTATTAATGGGAAGTGTGACTAGATGAAAATGGGTTGGCTGTGCTGAGAGCAACTCATTTGGAACAGGACCTACAGGTTTGGGTAATGAATTTGGAGGAGAGTGTTCATACTCTAAAATTGTTAAACTCAATGCTGAGTCATGAAGGCTGTTAGATACTTAAGAAGAAGATGAGGGAGTACTGCAGCAAGCCCAAGATAGAGATGTTTGCCAGGGAACACTGTAGTGTGTTGGAGTGGCAAGCAGCCAGAAACTTATGGTGATTCTTGAGGACAGAATGCAGAGGTCCCACAAAGCAGTTGCACAGTCTGAGATTTGTCTCCCCAGGATAGAGGAGTCCACACATTGTGAACAGCAAATAAAGTAGACTAGATTGAGTGAAGTGCAGATAAACGCTGGAAGGTGAGTCTAGAACCTTAGATAGCGAGGAGGGAAGAGGTAAAAGGACAAGTGTAACACCTTCTGAGATTGCATGGGAAGGTGTCATGGGGATATGGAGAGGCATTGGGAATGGAGGAGGAGTGGACCAGAGTGTTCTGGAGGGAACAGTTCCCCGCAGAATGCTGACAATGGAGGGGAGGGGAATATGTGTCTCGTGGTGGCATCTCACTGGAAGTGGTGGAAATGGAGGCTAATGAACTTTTGGATGTGGATGCTGGTGGGATAGAATGTGAGGACCATGGAACCCAGTCGGTGTTGTGGGAGGGAGGAAAAGGGGTGAGGGTGGATGTCCAAGAGATGGCTTGAGAGTCCTGTAAACCATGGTTCTGGGGAATCTTTTGTTGAGGGAAGAGGTGGACATTTCTGAGACCCCCACCCTGTATGTGATGGAGATGGAGAAACTGGGAGAATGGAATAGAGCCTTTACAGGAAACAAGGTATGAGGATATATAGTCCACATAACTGTGGGAGTTGGTGAGTTGTAGTGGATATTGGAGCAAATGGATACAGAGATGTTCAGGAAAGGTTGTGAGGAGTCAGACATGGACCAGATAAAGGTGAGGGCAGGGTGGAAACTGGATGCGAAATTGATAAAGCTTTCCAATTCCAGACAGGAGAGGGAAGCAACACCGATGATATAACTGATGTACTAGAGAAAGAGTTGTGGGGAGGGACCCAAGTAGGATTGGAACAAGGAATGTTCCATGTACCACACAAAGAAACAGGTATAACTGGGCCCCATGTGCATACCCATGGCCACCCCTTTGACCTGAAGAAAGTGAGAGGAGTTGAAGGAGAAGTTGTTCAGAATGAGGACGAGCTTGGCCAGGTGGAGGAGGGTGGTGGTGGTGGTGGATGGAGATGGTCCAGGTCTTTTTTACAGGAAGTAACAGAGAGCCCTGAGTCCACCCTGATGGGGGATGGACATGTTAAAGGATTGCACATCCATGGTAAAGAGGAGGCAGCTGGTGCCCATGAACTGGAAATTCTGAAACTAATGTCAAGCATCAGAAGAATCATGGATGTAAGTGGGAAGAAACTAGACAAGGGAAGAAAACATCGAGTCAAGGTCAGAAGAAATATGTTTGGTGGGGCAGGAACAGGCAGAAACAATGAGTCTGCCCGGAGAGTCCAGTTTGTAGAATTTGGGAACAAAGTAGAAGTGATCTGTACTACAGTCCTCCAACCCTACACAGCCCACTTCAACAGAATATTATTTCCCCTGTCACCCCTGTGATGCTCCGCTGCAGTGCCAGTTCCAAAACTAAATTAATTCATTTGAATTTGCATCAACTTAATAAGGCAGTGCAATAAGAGATACATCAAATGGCATCTGTAAATGAAAACCAAACTAAACTTGCAAACTGCACAATCTTCATCAAGCTGGATGTGAACAGCACTTTCTGGCAACTGACCCCAGGGTTGTGGAGCACAAACCACTTTCAGAACACCCTCTGGTCGTTATTATTTTAACCGTCTGCCTTCAGGAATTATTTCTATGTCCAACATTTTCCAACAGATGATGTCCAGCACAGTGGGAGACATGGAAGATTTCATATCCCATAAGGATGACATCTTCATTCAATAGGTCCACTTGAGCACAGCATGGCAATAGCAAATGGAGGTTTTGAAAATGTTGCAAGCTTGCTGTAGCAAATATGAATTGGGCTATATTGTACAAACAACAGAGATGATGATGACTGAGGAGTACTACAGACTCCAGCAATTTATAGGAATTGTTGACCAGCTGGGAAAATTCTTTCCCCTCCGAGCCCAATTCAATGATCCTCTACTTATGGAACCAATGATCAAGCAGGGTATTGGACTGAGCATCAATAGCAATTATTTGAGGAAATTAAGGGCATGCCAATTTCATTTGAACTCCTTACAGACTATGATCGTGAATTTACAATGATAATAGCAGCAGATGCATCATCCACAGGTCTGGGAGCAGTTTATTCGAGATCTTTTGAGTTTTGATAAATGAGAGATGATCTCATTGAAACATATAAGATTATTAAGGAGCTTGACAGGGTAAGTGCTGAGAGAATGTTTCCCCCTCATGGGAGAGTCTAGGACCAGAAGGCAATACCAATTTAAGACTGACATGAGTAGAAATTTGTTCTCTCAAAGGGTTGAGAGTCTTTGGAATGCATTACCTCAGAGAGCTGTGGGGAAGAGTCCTTGAGGATATTTAAGGCTGAGACAGATAGATTCTTGATCAGTCGGGGAATCAAGGGTCATGGGGAAAGGACAGGAAAGATGATGTGAGGAATGGCAAATCAACCGTGACCCTATTGAATGGCAGAGCAGGCTTGAGGAGCCAAGTGGCCTATTCCTATTCCTATTTCTTATGGTCTTATGGTATTATCACACAGCTAGTGTGTTGTGTTTCAAAAGTGCTCACTGACCCACAACAACAATATACCTCCATCAATAAAGAAGCACTGGCAACCGTTTGGGCATGTGAGAAATTCTCTGTGTCTTAGGTCTACCTGTTTGGATTAAAACTAACCATTAAACACAAAGGAAATCACAAATTTGTGCCTCGATATCCAGAGGTTCTGATTGCAGCTGATATGGGATGCCATGATTGTGGAATATGTGGAATTGGAAGGGAATCAGACTACAGTGGACCCTGGATCAAGGATATCCATCATTTGCCAGAGAAGGAAGATGAAAAGCTGTACCCAAGAAGCTGAGGCTTTGGCCACAGACAGTTTAGAAGTTGCAGGAATTGAATGAAACATATCTGTGTGATAAAGAATACGCACAGATTCCCACGTTCTGCCTTGATGGCTGACCAGAGGATGTTTTCAGTGAGCCTGCCCTATGGCAGTACTTTGAACATCATCACATCAGAACTACAAGTGACTTTTTGGAACATGATGAAAAGCCTGCTCAGGTGAATGTAAAAGATGCCATGATGCTATTTCAAAGAAGGACAGGGTTGTTATCCTTAAGACCAAAAGACATGGAGCAGAATTACACCATTGATCCCATTGAGACTTGCTGCCATTGAATGAAATCATGGCTTATCAGATCATCCGCTACTCCACTTTCCTGCCTTAAATACCCTTGATCCCCTTACTGATTAAAAATCCATCTATCTCAGTCTTGAATATACTGAACAACACAATCTCAGTGGCCCTCTGCAGTAAATAATTCCACAGATTCACCACCCTCTGAGAGACAAAATTCCTCCTCATCTCTGTCTTAAATGGGCCACCCCTTACTCTGAGATGATGCATCTCTGTTCCTAGACTGTCCCACAGAGGGAAACAACTTTTCTCTAGCTACCCTGTCGATCTCCTAAGAATCTGGTATGTTTCAGTAACATATGGTTGTTCGTTTGCTCTCCGAGCCGCAAATTCTGTGATGTGCAGAGATTTCGTTACCATTCTAGGCAACATCATCAATGCAACCTTTAATCGAAGCGTTGGTGTTCTGCCCCGATCTGAATTTATTTGATCCTCTGGTGTGGTGGGACTTGTCACTTCCGGTTCTGTTGTTTTACCAGCGGTCTGTATACGGGGTCTACTTCTACATGTTTGTTAATGGAGTCCCGTGTTGAGAGCCAGGCTTCCAGAAATTCCCTTGCATGTCTGGTGTTCGCTTGTCCCAGTATGGTCACTTTGTCCCAGGCAAACTAATGGCCCTCACTTTCTGTGTGTGTCGAAACAAGTGAATATTGGTTGCATTGGATATTTGGAATGTTTCAATAACATCATTTCTCATCCCTATAGTCCTGGCCAATATTAATTCCCTAATCAATATTACTAGGAATAGAGTATCTTGTCATTATCAAGTTGCTGTTTGTGTGAGCTATCTGTGAATAAATTGGCTGCAGTGTCAGCTACATCACCCCAGTACACCATTGGCTGCAAAAGCACTCAGATATCAAATGGCCATGAAGAACACTGTAAATATATGTTTTCCATTTCTCTGCAGAAACTGCAAGGGCAAAAACAGGGTCAGGATGAAGCTTAGTTTTGTTCATTCATGGAATGTTAGCCTCATTGTCTATCCTTAGTTACCCTTGTGAAGTAGGCGGTGAGCAGCCTTCTTGAACTGCTGCAGTCCATGTGCAGTAGATAGACCAACAGTTCCCTTCAGGAGAAAATTCCAGGATTTTGACCCATTGTCAGTGAAGGAACGGCAATATGTTTCTAAGTCAGAATGGTCTGTGGCTTGGAGGGGAACTTGCTTTGGGTGGTGTTCCCATGCATCTAGATGGAAGTGGTAAAAACTGAAAGAATTGCAGACGCTGTAAATTAGGAACAAAAACAGACGTTGCTGGAAAAGCTCAGCAGGTCTGGCAGCATCTGTGAAGAAAAATCAGAGTTAACATTTCGGGTCTGGTGACCCTTCCTCAAAACTGATAGTAGCTAGGAAAATGTAGGTTCTTGAGCAGAAGATAGGGTGGTGGGGAGGGGATAAGGAATAAATGATAGGTGGGGACAGATCTCAAAGGGAGGGAAGAACAGTTGGACAGACAAAGGAGTTGATAATGATCTGGCTGGGAGGGTGAATAGTTGTTAATGGGGACTGTTAGTGACTAACAACAGATAGTGTGTAGTGGCAGGCTATGTGGTAACAAGGCCTGGTGTGTGGGGTTAGAACATGAGAGAGTTTAGGCCCTAAAATTATTGAACTCGATATTGAGTCCGGATGGCTGTAGGGTCCCCAAGCGGAAAATGAGGTGTTGTTCCTCCAGCTTGCGTTGAGCTTCACTGGAACATTGCAGCAAGCCAGAGATAGAGATATTGGCCAGAGAACAGGGTGATATGTTAAAGTGGCAGGCAACTGGAAGCTCAGGGTCTTTTTTGTGGGCGGAACGTAGACCTCCTGCGAAGGGATCACCCAGTCTACATTTTATTTCCCCAATGTAGAGGAGACCACATTGTGAGCAGCAAATGCAGTAGACTAGATTGTGGGCAGTGGTGGTAGGTTTGGAGGGTGCTCTCCAAGGAGCTTTTGTGAATTTCTACAATGCATCTTGTAGGTCGTACACTGCTGCTACTGAGTGTCAGTGGTGGAGGGAGTGAATATTTATGCTTGTGGTGCCAATCAAACAGGCTGTTTTATACTGGATGGTGTCAACCTTCTTGAAGCTGCACTCATCCAGGCAAGTTTTCCATCACATTCCTGCCTTGTGTCTTGTTGATGGTGGACAGGCTTTGTGGAGGTAGGAGGTGAGTAATTTACTGCAGAATTCCTAGCCTCTGACCTGGTCTTGTAGCCATTACGTTTAAATGTCTAGTCCAGTTGAGTAGCTGGTCAATGGTAAGCCCCCAGAATGTTGCTAGTGTGGGGTTCAGTGATGGATAGCTATTGAAAGTCAAGGGGTGATGTTTAGATTGTCTCTTGCTGGAGATGATCTTTGCCTGTTATTTGTATAGCATGAATGTTACTTGCCATTTCAGCCCAAGTCCGGACATTGTTGCATTTGAATATGGACTACTTCAGTGTCTGAGGAGTTGCGAATGGTGCCGAACATTGTGCAATCATCAGAGAACATTCCCACTTCTGACCTAATGATGGAGGAAGGTCATTGATGAAGCAGCTGAAGATGGTTGGGTCTAGGACATTTAGCAAGCACTGAGCATGTGTGTAACTGTTTCCAGAGCAGAGAAAATCGGCCTGTACTCAGCATTAAGTTGCTGGTATGCAGTTTAAACATAAAGTGATAGGATTGATTTAGCCATTAGAAAAGAGCAAGATAACCTATTTACCTTAAAAGCTGTCTTTCACAAAGCAATCTCACATACAACACAACTTTTATGACCGCAATCTTCTATTTGAAGACATAAGAAAACAAGAAATAGAAGCAGAGGTGGCCATTCAACCCTTCAAGCCTCCCCTGTCTTTCAATAAGATCATGGCTGATCTGATTATGGCCTCACGTCCATTTTCCCAGCTGTTCCATGTAATTCAAAAGTCTGTCTAACCCAAACTCTTTGGCCTCCATAATTGCCTGGTGCAACAAATTCCAAATATTCATAATCCTCTGAGCAAAGAAATTCCTCTTCAACTCCACCTTAAATGGATAACCCCATATCCTTAAACTATACACTGCAGTTCTAGATCCTCACCTGGTGAACATCACCATGTCACCAAACATTGTCTCAGCATCAACACTGTCAAGATCTATCAGAATTCCTTATGTTTCATGAGGTTGTCATTTATTCTTCCAAACTCCAGTCAGTGTAGGCCCAATCCACTTACTGTTTCTCCACAAAACATCTCGAGAATCAGTCAAGTGAACTTTGTCTAAACTGTTTATAATGCAAGAATATTGCTCCTTAATAAGGAGACCAACATTGTACACAAGTGCCCTGTAAATTATAGCAAGATTTCCTCACTTTTATATTCCATCCCCTTAGCAATGAATGCCTGTAGTGATTGTAATGTGTCAGGTGAACCTCTTAGAATATGAGTTCCCTAATTGGGGCAGTTGACCTCAGTCCAATTAGGGATCCTTGGCTGACAGGTAAAAAGAGAAGGTACAGACATTCTGACTGTCTGAGAGCTGGCTCTGAGGAAGCTAGACCAGTGTAAAGGACTTACCACGTGTAAATAAAGGGTGGTAAGGGTGACTTGATGACAGGATATTGACCTCTATTGAGTTATTTCAAGGCCAATAATCAATTTGCTTTCTTAATTACCTGGACTACTTGCATGCTAACTTCTTGAGTTTCACGTACAGAGACAGCACATTTCTCTAAACTACAGCACATTTGAACAGTATTTTGCTTTTCTGATCTTTATACCAAAGCACCTAGCCTCACGGTTTCCTGCAATATGCCTGATTTTGCCTGACTATCTTCCAAAACTATGCTCACTCACAAACCTATCATTGTGTCTTCAGTAAATTTCACTTGATCCCTTTGTCCCAATATTGTTTTGGAATGTAAATACTCAAATACTTATAAATATCTTCCTCTGTGGCATTCCACTAGTTTGTTTCCTAAACTGTAAATGACCCATTTATTAAGACTGTCAGTTTTCTGTAAGTGAGCCAATCCTCATGCACGGTAACATGCCCCCAAGACAATGGGACGTTTATCTTGTGTAGTGACCTTTAATGTGGTGCCTTACTGATTGTCTTTTGGAAATCCAAAAACACTACCCCAGCTGGTTTCCTTTTACCGGTCCTATGTGTTCTATCGTCAAAGACTAAATAATTTGTCAACTACGATTTTGCTATCAAAAGCTATGCTAACAATGCTTGACTGTAATATGATTTTCTAAGTATCCCACTACCATGTCCTTAATAATCGATTCCAACATTTTCCGAATGACAGATATTGGGTTAACTGACATGAGTTTCCTGTTTTCTGTCTCCAGAGACCTATTATCTTGGAATAGCATATTTGCTTAGCAAAATTAGGCTAGAAACATTTGCAATCTAATTAAGGTCCAGAGGCCTGCACTCAAGAATTATAAAGTTAAATGCTATCAAAGTAACACAGATAAATTGAGTAACACAGATAAATTGAGAAGAGTGAGAGGTTACCAGAGGTCATTGGAGGATAAGGGCATAAATTATGCAGAGAACAACATAAATAGGAGTCATTTATGCCAAATGCATTTAAAACTTTGGGAAGATTATTGGGAGGGAAGGACATCAGGGAAAACAAGAACAGAAATAAATTGCTTTGAGATACACACAGCATACAAGGCTTTGAGTGATGTACTATCAAACTTTTGCAGTGCAAGATGAGAAATTATGAGACAGCACTTCACTGTTGAGTGGAGAGATGTATAAGGAAGATAACATTCATTAAGCATGTGTGTGTTTGTTTGAGCTACATTGGATGATGCTGAGGAGTCTTCTCCCTGAACATTGAAGGGTTTAGTAAATGCGCTTCAATAGATTTCTCTAGAGTCATAAAGTCATAGAGTTGTACAGCATGGAAACAAACCTTTCAGTCCAACTCATCCATGCCAATCAGCTATCCTAAATTAATCGAGTCCCATTTGCCAGCATTTGGCCCATATCCCTCTAAATCCTTACTATTCATAAACCCATACAGATGCCTTTTAAATGTTGTAATTGTACCGGTCTCCATCACTTCCTCTGGCAGCTCATTCCATACACGCACCACCCTCTGCATGAAAATGTTGCCCCTTAGGTCCTTTTTAAAACTTTCCCCCCTCACCTTAAACCTACACCCTCTAGTTTTGGACTCCCCTACCCTGGGGAAAAGACCTTGGCTATTTACCCTATCCATGCCCCTCATGGTTTTACAAACCTCTATAAGGCCATTCCTCAGCCTCTGATCCTCCAGGTAAAATAGCCCGAGCCTCATCAGCCTCTCCCTATAGCACAGGGATTGAGGAATCCCATTCCAATAAAACTCATTGACATTTGGAATGGGCTTTTTTAGGAAGCCTTGAAATGTTTTACAAGATTTGACTGCATTCAAATTGATAATCAACCTTGAATGTGTATATGATAACAATAGAGGTAGATGATACAGAATGGACAGAAAGCAAAAGGTTTTTTTAATAGTAATTGCTCTGGTTGCTTCTCCTCGTGAATGTGACTTGGAATTAGTTAAGTGACCAATTCTGTTGATCGTTGACCTGTCAATCATCTACCTGTAAGACACCAGTGAATCTTGTCCTGGTGTTACTGGTCATTAACATTGGTAGGATAAGATAGGCTGCTAATCTTCCTTATCTATATGCATCCTGTGTGATAATATTTCTGTCATTCATTCAGGGGAGGGTAGGATGTTGCATCATCTTACTAATGTGGAGGGTGTTTTATCAACTATTTCTGCTTGTTTTTAAAATATATTCTTTCATGGGATGTGGATGTCATTGGTTCAGCCTTTGTTACCCATCCCTAAATGCTCTTGGACTCACAGGGGGTTAAGAATCAACCACATTGCTGTGGCCCTGGATCACATATAGTCCAGAACAGGTAAGGACAGCAGGTTTCCTGATTTCCTTTTCTAAATGACATTAGTAAACCAGGTAGGTTTCTTACAATAATCCATGATAATTTAGTGGTCACCATTGCTGAGAATAGCTGTTAATTGAAGTGGGCAGCACGGTGGCTCAGTGGTTAGCACTGCTGCCTCACAGTGCCAGGGACCCGGGTTTGATTCCATCCTCAGGTGACTGTCTGTGTGGGATTTGCACATTCTCCCTGTGTCTGCGTGGGTTTCCTCTGGGTGCTCCAGTTTCCTCCCACAGTCCAAAGATGTGCAGGTTAGGTGGACTGGCCATGCTAAATAGCCTGTAGTGTTCAGGGAGGTGTAGATTAGGTGGGTTATAGGGAGATGGGCCTGGGTGGCATGCTCTGAGGGTTGGTGTGGACTTGTTGGACTGAAGGGCCTGTTTCCACACTGTAAGGATTCTATAAAATTCCAGATTTTATGAAGTGAACTTAAATTTAACCCAGTAACTGAGGTGAGATTATGGCCACATGTCCCTGAACATTCACCTGTCTTTCCCAGGTTGTTAGTTAAATGGCATTGCCACTGCACCGCCATCATTCCCTCTGATTTGGGAATCTCCATCCAGCCTTCTCCTCTCCAAGTAAAACACTCCCAGGCTATCTTTGTAACTTTCTCATCCTTAGAACCAATTTTATAAACCTCTTCTACACTCTGTCCAATGTGTTTGTCTCTCTCCTAGCATGTGGATCCCAGAACTGTACACAATACTCCAACTGGGACCTATACAGGTTCAGCATAACCCCCCTTGTTCTGGTTCTCTGTGCCACTATTAATAAATCATACGATACTGTCAGCTTCATTAACATCTCTTTCTACCTGTCAAACCTCCTGTAAATGATCTAAGCACAGGTTGCTCTGCTCCTCGAGAGCAGTGCCCTTTACTTAATACTGTCTCTCCATGTTCTTTTTACCAAAATGGATCATTTCACACTTCTCCTCTTTGAACTTTATCTGGTGTCTATCCACCAACTACACCAACTTTACAATGTACTATTAAAAATCTACATTTCTCACAGTTTACAACTTCTGTATCATCTGTGAATTTTTAAATTGTCCCTTGTACTCTGCAAGATCGTTAATATATATATGAGGAAAAGTAAGGGTCCCAGTTCTGAAGACAACAAGGTGCAGAGCTGGATGAACACAGCAGGCCAAGCAGCATCATAGGAGCAGAAAGGCTTCATGAAGGGTCTAGGCCC
>NC_063358.1:6893134-6953678 GCF_021869965.1 Rhincodon typus
TCTGGCAGCATCTGTGAAGGAAAAAACAGAGTTAACGATTCGGGTCCTGTGACCCTTCCTCACAAGTGACCCTTCCTCAGAGTTGTGAGGAAGGGTCACCGGACCCGAAACATTAACTCTGTTTTTTCCTTCACAGATGCTGCCAGACCTGCTGAGCTCTTCCAGCAACTTTGTTTTTGTTCCTGATTTACAGCATCTGCAGTTCTTTCAGTTTTTAAATGGAGATGGGGAATGGGCCTCAAGATGGACAGTGTGCAGACCGTTTCTGTGGCTGACTGTACCAGGGCCCCCAATGAAGAGTGCCCCCCTCCCTTCACTGGACTGAGGACTAGCTTCCACCCATTTTCTGAGGTGGCCAGTTAGTTGAATAAACATGCAGAGTGTTTGCCGCATGGGAAGATGCATATGCTGTAGATGTTACATTGATGTCTCAGTGTGCCCTGTGCAGCAAGATATTCCCTCTCCCACTCTGGGCAGATCCCTAATGATAAGCAGCCTGTCTGTGTGTCTGCGCAAAACAACACATCAGTATGGCAGAGCTGACAGCCTTTCGACTCTGGCTGAAGCAACTATGCTCAAACATCCTTCACACAGCAAGGCAGGGAAAGGCAAGGCAAGACACGGATACTGAGAGCATGCAAGTAGGTGTTAAGTGAGCGAGCGCTGAGACAGCAGGCCTGAAACGCAGCCCGGCCCTCTCCAGGAACAGAGAACTGCGGATGCTGTAAATCAGAAACAAAAACAGAAAATGCTTAGCAGGTCTGGCAGCATCTGTGGAGCAAAATCAGAGTTAACGTTTCAGGTCTGTCCCTGCTCACAAAGTGTCCTCACAGCAGCTATGCAATGTTGACTGTTGGTGGGCTCTGCAATGCAGCTCTGTATTTCCTAAGCAGCCTGTAAGTGGATTGGAGAGGTACCACAAGGATCCAACTTTGGCCAACGTTGTATGCCATGGATGTATAGTACGGGTGGCTGGTCCCAGTGGATTATTCCCGGAGAAGCTCCATGCCAACATAGGGGTTGCCTGTAGCCAGTAGCGAGCTGCAGTTTCCAGGCACCTGCTCTGACTTCCATGTTGAGAATCCTCAACGTCAAGCTTGCTTGGTGCATTTGGTAGGGTAGGAAGCTGCATTTTAATGAGGCAAAATGTACAGTTAATGAGGCGCTCAAAAAGCAATAATTTGTATTAACTGGCAACTCAATGCTACCCTCAGAAGAAGCTGACCTTAACAGCAGGCAGATGCATAAAACATGCAGTAATTGCACCCAATATCTCACACAATTCTGCCACAATCTCACCATAACCCACAGCATTCAGGCCCCAATAAGATTCTGCTCCACTTTCCTGTCGGCTCCCATCACCCTCGACTCCCTCGTCTGTCAGAAACCTATTTCAGCCATGAATAAATTCAACTCGCACTAACAGCTGAATAAGTACCACTACCTTCTGGGGAAAAGAATTCCACAAACTAACTACCATCTGAGAGGAAAGAAAGAATCATTCTCTTCAGCGCTGTCTAAAAGGGTGACAGCTTATTCTTAAACTATGTCCCCCAGATCTAGTATCCCCCCCAAAGAGGAAGCACTATCCATGTTCCTGCCCTGTCAGGTCCCCTCATGTTTCAATCAGATCACCTCTCAGCCCTCCTAACTCCAATGGATGTAGACCCAACCTGTTCAACCTTTCCTTGTAAGAAAAGCCCTTCATCCCGGGAATGAGTCGAGTGAACGTTCTCTCAACTGCTCCTAATAAAATTATATCTTTATTCATATAAGGAGACCAAGAGTGCCAACATACTTTTCCTAGGATGTTAGAATTTCCAGTAGCTATTCCCCACTCCTCGAGACCCTCCACAATAGTCTCAGACTCTACTTTGGACAGTTCCAGGGTACCTAGCTCAGTCGTCACACACCAAATGTTAATCAAAAAAATTTTAGTCCAACTCCTGCATAACCACACAGCCCTCAATCACTCACACTGACCCTCCCGCACCCATGCAACACTACCTCCCTTCTCTGCAATCCCTTCTTGAGCCCCCAACAAGACTCCCGAACCCTTCAATTACCCACTAATATGGCATGACTTTCCCTGACCAGTTTTGATTAGTGCCCTCATTACACAACTAACCCACCAATCCTAACCCAACTCAACATAACTCCTGGCCTGGCTACTACTCACAACCATCCACCCATCTCTCAACCTGATCTGACTACCCCCTTACTTTCTGTTCAACAGTTTACAGTTACCTTTCTCAAACCTTCTATTCTTGTGTTCCAAGTGTCTCTATCTCATCTCTCATGTTGTTCATCCTTTACTTAAGTATATCATTTTAGCCGTTAGCAGTTTGATGTAGGAGGTTGAAAACCAACCTACTCTCCAGTACAAAGCAGCTTGTGTAGAACTTTGGACACTGTGTGATTAAAAATTTGTCTCTTAATGGGTACATTGGTGTGTTCTTTTGTCGGGTGTTAAAGTGTAGCTTTCATGAAGCCAAAGACCATCTGATACAAACTAGTTAGCCCTGTCATTTTGCTACAGGATGTTTTTACTTAACCCACAGTCTTCTTTTCTGGCCCAGTATTAATTTTAATCTGACTTTGCTCCAATGAATCAGCACAGAATATTATACTGTATTACAAGCACTTTGTAAATACAACTTGCTATTTTGGCTGGCAACTCTTTCCCAAGCCCAGTAACATTGTACCACTGTATGAGGTCTCATTGTCAGAAAAACTCAACTGTCACCAGTATCAAAACTGTCTTCGAGTGCATCAAATCACTGAAAATGGCATAATAATGAGGGCCTAACAAATCTACAAACTCTACTCCCTCTTCAGCAACTCTCCCTGGCAAATTTCTGAGGCTGAACCAGGCAGGTGCGAGCCGCGGTGTTATACTTGGTCCTTTGAGGAGTTTCTCACCCACCTTCGCTCCAGCACTGGGACCAGTTACCCCCACCTTTAGAACATGACCCGCCTGTTCCCCTCCAACCTCCCACCATGTGCAGAAGGATGACAAAATGAATAACCCAGATGCAAAATTGAAATAAGCATTCATACAACACCAAAAGAGTTAAAAAGACTCAATCTTTTTGATTAGAGTCACAACGTTGAACTGAATTCAGACGTTGATATTTAAAGTTACCTGCAGCCTGATCCCAAGAGGACTGTACCTTAGGGCACATCATTGATGGAAGATTTTTGATTGAAGTGGCACTATCATTCCTCTGGGGAAGGTAAGCAGGTCACTTATTATAATAATGGCTCAGTACAGCTCAAAGTTACTTCAAATAGGAATATCACAACAGAGGATAATTATCCTTTTGATATTGTGATTCAGAAGACTTTAAAATGTTGATAAGGCCGTGTTTTATTTACTTGTAAACCAGAGAGGCAGGATTGTAACAGCTTTATCGTCTCAACAATACTGACTTGCATTTATATGTATTTAATGCAGTTAAAGGTTCCAAGGTACTTCACGGAAGCAGTAGCTGCATGAAGTCCAAGTTACACAAACAGCTGAAACCAATATAAAAGCAGCTTGTTATTTGTACCAGAGATAGCAGGAACTGCAGATGCTGGAGAATCTGAGATAACAAGGTGTAGAGCTGGATGAACACAGTAGGCCAAGCAGCATCAGAGGAGCAGGAAGGCTGACGTTTCGGACCTAGACCCTTCTTCTCTTGTTATTTGTACCATAGGTTTTACATGATAAGAAGATGTTGGCACAGCTTGATCAAAGAGGCAGGTTTCAAGGAACAAGTTAAAGGAGGAGAGGGAGCCAGTTTGAGGTTTAGCAAGGACATTTCAGAGCTCAGAATAGAGATAACTACAGGCACAACCACCAATGGTGAGGCAAAAGTAGTCTCATTCTCATATGGGACCAGAATTAGAGGAACACAGATACCTCAGAGGGTTGTAGAGCTGGAGCCAGTTACAGAGAGAGAGAGAGACTTATGAGGCTGGGGAGAGAGATGGCAGACTGCTCTACCACCAGGAGGAATGCCAGTCTGATTTGCATCGTTTCTAAAATCCTACGCACCCGCCTCTCCCCACCCCACTACCCCCACTGAGCTTTTCAAGCAATTTCTGTTTTTGTTTCTGATTTCCAGCATCTGCAGTTCTTTTGGTTTTTATTTGTTGGAATAGCTCTGACCATTGACTACAGAGCAGGCACCCAAGATTATAAGCTCTCCCTCCCATCCTTCCTTTCGCTGAGATCATCTTTTAGCTTATCTCATCGCTGTGGACCATTTACTAATGCCTACCAGGCACTTGTATAGATAAGACAATATGCAATGCTGTGTTATTGAGTTAGGAAACCTGTACAAGGAGAGCTCAACATGGGAACCCAATGGCATCATTCTCCTTGGCTATTATTTAACTCAGGCCCTAGCTGCTAAAGTGGTTTTCTTTCAAAGGAAGAAAGACGGTTTACATTCTTGTTGCGGAGATTCAGATTGCCCACCCTGTCAACTTTACAAAGTTCTTAGAGACACCATTACATACAACAGAAACATGATTTTTTGTTATCCACAGCTCTAATTAAGCAGTCGATAATCACTGAAAGGAGAATTACTAGAATGAATGGTAGTGGTAAAATTCACTAACCCAAAGCCATTTCTGTAGTTGCTGCAAAATGGGAATAGCACCTGTTAAAGGCAACATTGATGTTATAATGGATTAGTGAATTACTTACAAAGGGTAAGCAGTAGAAGAAGCTTTACAGTAATTACTCCCTTCCCCCTTCGTTAACTGTTCTCTGACTTAACCAAAGCTAATAGCAATACAGAATCATAAAATGTGGAGCCATGAATCGGATATCAGGCTAATTCTCCTGGTTCATATAACTTCAGGGAGTCTGTGCTTGCAATATCCAGAAAAGGCTCAAATATCCTCAGGACATTGTGTGCTGAGTTTATCTGCCCAAGCTCCAGTCTGAATTTGGCAGCTTCAAAGATTATCTTTTCAGTTAATGTTGCTATTAATTCTGACATCTCTACAGTCTGCGCCTAAAAATTCAGCCTTATATTTCCACCATTCATTCCCAACATTTGGCATCAGTCGCAAAGTTGGCATTTATTGACCGCCTCTAGTTACCTCTTGATAAGGTGACTATGGTCCATCTTCCTGAACCACAGCAGTTCATGTAGTGAAGGTATTCCTGCAACGCTATTAGGTGGGTAACTGTATGCATAGAAGGATGGTAATGCATTAGAAGTAGTTCAGCAAAGGTTTATGAAACCAATATCTGAAATGAGCGGATTGCCTTTTTGAGGAGAGGCAAGAAAGACTAGGCCCTATATCCACTGGAATTTGGAAGAGTCGGCGGTGACTTAATTGAAACAAAGAAGATCCTGAGGTGACTTGATCAGGTAGCTGTGATTTCCTCTCATGGAAGAATGTAGAACTAAGGTGTTCCTCCATTCAAGACAGATGTGAGGGAAAGAAAAAGGTCTGAGGTTTGTCAGTCTTTGGAATTCTATTCCTCAAAAGGCAGTGGATAAAGAATCTTTACATTTTTTAAAGCAGAGGTAGATGGATTCTTGATGACCAAGGGGATGAAAGATTCTCGGGGATATGCAGGAACGTAGACTCAAGTTTAAAGCCAGATCAAACATGATCTTATTGAATAGTGAGCAGGCTCCAAGGACCAAGTGGCCTACTCTTGTGCAATGTCTGTATGCAATGTCTGTATGTTTGTCTGTCTGGCAATCCACGTCCATCCCGAAAGATGCTGAAGTTACTTTACACCTTGTTGGTGAATGTTGCAGGGTTGGAAGGTGCTGCTCAAGATGCTTTCAGTTGTTTCAATGCATCTGGTGATTTAGACACAGCCGTCATGTTAGGGAAAGAGGAAAAGACCACTTAGGGGAGGCACAGTGGCTCAGTGTTTAGTGCTGCTGCCTCGCAGAAGTAGGGACCTGGGTTCAATTCGAGCCTTAAGTGACTGGCTGTGAGGAGTTTGCACATTCTCCCAGTGTCTGCGTGGGTTTCTTTCAGGTGCTGTAGTTTCGTCCCACATTCCAAAGATGTGCAGGTTAGGTGGATTAGCCATGGGAAATGCAGGGTTACAGAGACAAGGTGGGTCTGGGTGGGATGGTCAGAGGGTCAGTGTGGGCTCAATGGGCCAAATGGCTATTCTGTGACCAAGTTCCTCTACTGGGTTTTCCTCACGTCCTTTGGTGCAGTTAGACAACAAAAATCTAATAACCTTGGTTTTCAAATTAACAAAGGTTCTAATATCAATTGTTGATTTTGCTGGAGGATTCCGAACTTCACATAGTCTTTGGTTGAGAAAACATTTCCTCATTCTACTCCTCAAAGATCTGGCTTGAATTGTTAAACTACACTCCTTGATACCCTATTGAGCAAAATTAGTTTCTCATAATCTACTCTATCTTAATATGTTGAAAACTTTGATAAGATCACTTCTCAATCTTCTACATTCCAGGGAATCAATTTAGTTTGTTTAATCTCACCTCATGGCTTAGCCTTTGAGTCCAAGGATCATTCTGAAAAAAATCTATGTTGCACTCTGTCGAAGACAAATTTACCTTTCGTAAGATTTCAGAATAACGGGTAACCCATTTATGGCAGAGATGAGGAAGAATTCTTCTCTCAGAGGGTAGTTTATTTGTGGAATTCTTTATCGCGTAGAGCTGTCAAATCTGGTCCATTAAGTTTATTTAAGGCTGAAATAGACAGATTTTTAATCAATGAGGGAATCGAGAATTGTGAGGATACGGCAGGAAAGTGTAGCTGAGGATATCAGATCAATCATGATCTCATTGAATGGCGGATCCAACTCAATGGGGCCTACTTCTGCTTGTTTGTGTTAAGGTGAGATTCCCAGGCTGCTCACAGTATTCTGGGCATGGTCTAACTAAGACTTTACGTAAATGACGCATTATTCCTATCTCCTTGTCATGTATTGTTGACTAAGCCGATGATCTTATGATCTATGATCTTATGTTCCGGTGCAACATGAAACATTGAACCTACACTAAAGATCTATTTATCCTTCATCCAGCTGGTGATTGGACCATGAAACTATAGTGCACAATAATTTTTAGTGAATGTGTATGAGGTGCTTTTAAAGATGCATTCTGTAATTCCTGTTAACTCAGCATTGTGCGTCCTGGCCTGTGTTAACCCTTTTTTTAAAATTTGTTCATGGGATTTGGGCCTCACTGTCTAGGCCAAGATGTATTCCATTATTCATTCATAAGCTGCGGGCATGACTGGCTCAGCAGCATTTATTGCCCATCCCTTATGGCCCAGAGGGTAGTTCACTGTCAACCATATTGCCCATTCCTAATTGCCCGGAGGGCAGTTAAGAGTCATAGAAACATAGGAACAGGAAAAGGCTATTCACTCTCTTGATTCTGTTCCACTATTCAATGAGGTCATGGCTGTACTGTGTCCAAACACCATATACCTGCCTTTGGCCCATATGCCTTAATACCTTTAAAAACCGAAAGAACTGCGGATGCTGTAAATCAGGAACAAAAATGAAATGGAGGAAAGAACAAAGTTAACGTTTCAGGTGTGGTGACCCTTCCAGTTCTGAGGAAGGATCACCGGACCCGAAATGTTAACTCTGTTTTTGCCTTCACAAATGCTGCCAGACCTGCTGAGCTTTTCCAGCAACTTTGTTTTTGTGCCTTAATACCTTTGCTTAACAAAAAATTATCCGTCTCAGATTTAAAATTAACAACTGATATTGCATCAGCTCCTGTTTGTGGAAGAGAGTTCCAAACCTCTGCCACCCTTTGTGTGTAGAAGTGCTTCCTAACATCTCTCCTGAACAGTCTGGCCCTAACTCTCAGACTATGCTTCAAGTTCTAGAATCCCCAACCAGGGGAAATAGTTTATCTGTATCTACCCTGTCTTTTCCTGTTAATATCTTGAAGACTTTGGTCAGATCACCCTTTAACCTTCTAAGTTATGGAGAAAACAGGCCTAATTTGTATAATCTCTCCTCATAATGTAACCCCTGAAATTCAGATATCATTCTTGTAAATCTACGTTTGTAGCCCTTCCAAGGCCAATAGATCCTTCATAGGATTTGATGCCCAGATCTCACAATATTGCAAGTGGGGTCAAACCAAGGACTTGTGTAACTTCAGCATAACTTCATCCTTGTATTCCAGTTTTCTCCATATAAAGGCCAGAATTCCCCTAGCTGGAATATAGGAGCAGATTACTGCAGGTGCAGGAATCTGTACTGAAAACAAAAATGCTGGAAATCACAGCAGGTCAGGCAGCATCCATGGAGAGAGAGCAAGCTAATATTTTGAGTCTAGATGACTCTTCATCAAGCATACCATTAGCCAACTAGATTCAACCTGAATCAACCATATTGCTGTGTGTCTGGAGTCACATATCGGCCAGTAAGGATACCCGATTTCCTTACCTAATGGTCATTAGTGAACCAGGTGGGTTATTGTGACAATTGATGGTGGTTAGATGGTCACCATTAGGTCAGATTTATATTATTTTTTTTAAAAGTTCAGATTTCACCAAAGATGTGATTGGAACTCGTGGCCAGAGCATTAGCCTGGTCTTCTGGATTACTAACCCAGCAAAATCCCAGGAGCACTGGGGTGTAATGATGCAGAAGGAGGCTATTTGGCCCATAGTGCCTGCACCTGATATCACCACCATCCTACTGCCTCCCTAAAATGATTGATGTTATCGGTAAAATCTTACAAGTAGTTCTATTGTTGCGTATATGATAAATAATGCAGATAATAATTACAGCTGCACTGTAAATGCGGGTTTGCTGTATAATAATACTATTGTGTTTCGGGATTGCTGATCCCGACTCCCACCCATTTCCTGTCATTCAATTGTACATTCCTCCCTTTCACAATGCTGTTAAGTGATGACGTCCTTTCTAGTTCTGAGCGAATGCACTTTTGATTTTCATTGTTCACTGGAAGATAATCCCCTTGTGTAGAGGGAATTTATCTGCTTTGTTTTCTGATTAATTCACAGCAAGTATTTTGCTGCAATGTTGGACTGGCTCAGAAGTGTTCTGATTGGCTACTCATTGAGGTGAAAGTGACTGATGATCCAAATGGTATCTGGTTGCCCAGTATAATTTCATTAACATTTTTAAACACACAAATTATGAACATGTGAGAGGGTCCAGCTTCTGAATTATTTATGTGTTCAGAAACCACAATCAAAAGATCTATTAATCATCAGAAGTACGATTTGCCAGTCACCTATCACCTCTTCCATTGCAATTACCGGACGTTTATTTTTGCATTGCAAGCCACATAGATGCACAACGGGCGAGTGTGCAACAGAAAGCAATGGGAGTCTCTTTTAATTGCATCTTGTTGTGGTAACATTTCATGACATTGGGAATCTCATTATATTCGGTATTGGCTAATTACAGCACTGACTTCACTTCTTAGAGTACTGCACTGGCTGTAAAATCCTTTGAATGTCCTGAAATAATGGAAGACTTTAACTAAGTGCAAGTTCTAGCTTTCTTAATTGAATTGCCTCGAGAATCTATGTGACAAGCAAGATAGACATGGAAAAATATGAGATGGAGAAGAGAGTAATGAATCGGTATTTACGCGGCAAAAATGAGCTCTCAGTGAAACCAGCGATTCAGATATTTCAGTCACCCAGCATTAGCATCAAGCGCTCCCCCAACATTGTTCCTCACACGGCTCCAATATAACACTTTCTAACATAAAGTGGTCTCTCTCAACAAGGTGACCAATTTAGTGGCGACTTGGTGCCAATTTGGATATGGAAATTAACCAAGCCTATTTCAGCAAGACGAAGATGGCCATCCCATCAGCTTCACTGGATTTGAAGACAGATCTCAAATGTGGGAGCAAAATGTCTAATCCATTATACCAATACTTCCCAAGTCAATGGCGACCTGAGAAACAAACAGCTTCCAATTTTGATCACTGTTTGAAACTTGCAAAGTTGTTGAAAGTCCTTGTGTTGGAAATTTGTTTTGGAGAATGAGGTAAGACAGATGCTATTGGACTACTGCCTGTTCTACTGCCTGTTCTACTGCTGCCCTATATTCAATCCTGTTGCAGTCAATGATGTCAAACAAGGAACATGAACCACTATGTGGGCCCCTTGAGTTTGCTCCTGCTATTTACTGAGCTCAACAAGTGTGGCATGGAGGCTCAGTGGTTAGCACTGTTGTCCCACGGGTGCCAGGGACCTGGGTTCAGTTCCAGCCTCAGGCAACTGTCTGTGTGGAGTTTGCGCATTCTCCCCTGTGTCTGTGTGAGTTTCCTCCAGGTGCTCTGGTTTGCTCCCATAGCCCAAAGATGTGCTGGTTAGGTGGATTGGCCATGCTAAATTGTCTGTAAGGTCTCGGGGTAGCAGGCTAGGCAGATTAGCCGTGGGAAATGTAAGGTTATGGAGATAGTGTTGAGGCTGGGTCTGGGTGGGATGCTGTTTGGAGGGTCAGTGCAGACTTGATGGGCTGAATGGCCTCTGCGTGTACTGTGATAAGAACATAAGAACTAGGAGCAGGAGTAGGCCATCTGGCCCCTCGAGCCTGCCCCGCCATTTAAGAAGATCATGGCTGATCTTTTTGAGACTCAGCTCCACTTACCCGCCCACTCACCATAACCCTTAATTCCTTTACTGTTCAAAAATTTATCTCGCCTTGCCTTAAAAACATTCAGCGAGGTAGCTTCAACCGCTTCACTGGGCAGGGAATTCCACAGATTCACAACCCTTTGGGTGAAGAAGTTCCTCCTGACCTCAGTCCTCCCTTTATTTTGAGGCGATTCCGTCTAGTCCTAGTTTCACCTGCTAGCGGAAACAACCTCCCTGCCTCCACCTGATCTATTCCCTTCATAATCTTATATGTTTCTATAAGATCTCCCCTCATTCTTCTGAATTCCAATGAGTACAATCCCAGTCTACTCAGTCTCTCCTCATAATCCAACCCTCTCAACTCTGGAATCAACCGAGTGAATCTCCTCTGCACCCCCTCTAGTGCTAGTACATCTCTTCTCAAGTAAGGAGACCAAAACTGCACACAATGCTCCAGGTGTGGCCTCACCAGGACTCTATACAGCTGCAGCATAGCCTCCCTGTTTTTAAACTCCATCCCTCCAGCAATGACAGACAAAATTCCATTTGCGTTTTTAATTACCTGCTGCACCTGCAACCCTACTTTTAGCGATTCATGCACAAGGACACCCAAGTTCCTCTGCACAGCAGCGTGCTGCAATTTTTTACCATTTAAAACATAGTCCATTTTCCTGTTATTCCTACCAAAATGGATGACCTCACACTTATCAACATTGTACTCCATCTGCCAGACCTTTGCCCACTCACTTAGACTATCTAGATCCCTCTGCAGACTTTCAGTGTCTTCTGCACACTTTGCTCTACCACTCACCTTAGTGTCATCTGCAAATTTTGACACAGCACACTTAGTCCCCAACTCCAAATCATCTATGTAAATTGTAAACAATTGCGGTCCCAACACTGATCCCTGAGGCACACCACTAGCCACTGACCGCCAACCAGAAAAACACCAATTTACCCCTACTCTTTGCTTTCTACTGGTCAACCAATCCTCTATCCATGCCAATACATTACCTGTAATACTGTGGGACTTTATCTTATGTAGCAGCCTTTGGTGTGGCACCTTGTTAAATGCCTTCTGGAAATCCAGATACACCACATCCACGGGTTCCCCATTGTCCACCATGCAAGTAATGTCCTCAAAGAATTCCACCAAATTAGTTAAACACGACCTATTCTTCATGAACCCATGCTGGGTGTTTCCAATGGGACAATTTATATCCAGATGTCTTGCTATTTCTTCCTTAATGATAGATTCAAGCATTTTCCCCACTACCGAAGTTAAGCTAACTGGCCTATAGTTACCTGCTTTTTGTCTACTTCCTTTTTTAAACAGTGGCTTCACATTGGCTGTTTTCCAATCTGCGGGAACCACCCCAGAGTCCAGTGAATTTTGGTAAATAATTACCAGTGCATTTGCTATTTCTCCCATCACCTCTTTTAGTACCCTGGGATACATTTCATCAGAGCCAGGAGACTTGTCTACCTTTAGCCCCATTCACTTGCCCAGCACTGCCTCCTTAGTGATAATGATAGTTTCTAGGTCCTCGCCTGCTATAACCTTCTTGCCATTAGTTTTCGGCATGTTATTTGTGTCTTCCACTGTGAAGGCCGACACGAAATAACTGTTTAATGTCTCGGCTATTTCCTCATTCCCAGTTATTAAATTGGCCTTCTCATCCTCTAAAGGACCAATGTTTACCTTCGCCACTCTTTTACGATTTACATATTTATAGAAACGTTTGCTGCCTGTTTTTATATTCTGAGCTAGTTTATTCTCACAATCAATCATACTCTCATGATCTGACTATTATAATTTCCACCTACTCCTGACAGCCTTTTACCCCTTACTTATTAACAATATACTCATCTCTGCCTTTAAGAAATCTGCTTGCACCACCTTTTGAAGGAGTTCCAAAGATTCATGATCCTCCATGAGAAAAAATTGGCATTATCTTTCTTAAATGGGTGATACCTTATTTTGAAACAATGACCCTGAGTTCTAGATAATTGATTATTAGACATGGTGTAGAAAACATAGCTGATCCAGTTCTGCTCGTTCTGTGCTACCACGTCAGATAAATTTCTGCTCCCCCTCTCTGTTGTTCAGTTCATTGATGTGAAAACATCATTCCTATCTAATTTGCTGTTGACCCATTCTGTACTGCAGAGATTCAAGGTTGTAGCGTCTTCCTTAATCACAACTGAGTGCTAAATCGTCAGAATGGAGAAAAAGAAAATAATTAGTAGAAAAGAGCAAAAGGAAGCCAGTGTTGGATCAGCAAGAATTCCTGTTTTTTTTTTCTTTTCCAGACTCATGGAAGGATCAAGAAGCAAACTATACAATTTTTGATTTCTTTTGAAAGATTACTCGGTACAAAATTTGGTTTCAAATCAAAAGCTGATCTTTGTCTTGAGATAACAAGGTGTAGAGCTGGATGAACACAGCAGGCCAAGCAGCTTCAGAGGAGCAGGAAGGCTGACGTTTTGGGCCTAGGCCCTTCTTCAGAAATGGGGGAGGGGAAGGGGGTTCTGAAATAAACAGGGAGAGAACGGGAGGTGGATAGAAGATGGATAGAGGAGAAGATAGGTGGAGAGGAGACAGACAGGTCAAAGAGGCGGGGATGGAGCCAGTAAAGGTGAGTGTAGGTGGGGAGTTAGGGAGGGGATAGGTCAGTCCAGGGAGGATGGACAGGTCAAGGGGGTGGGATGAGGCTAGTAGGTAGGAGATGGGAATGGGGCTTGAGGTGGGAGGAGGGGATAGGTGGGAGGAAGGACAGGTTAGGGAGGCGGGGACGAGCTGGGCTGGTTTTGGGATGCAGTAGTGGGAGGGGAGATTTTGAAGCTTGTGAAGTCCACATTGATACCATTGGGCTGCAGGGTTCCCAAGCGGAATATGAGTTGCTGTTTCTGCAACCTTCGGGTGGCATCACTGTGGCACTGCAGGAGGCCCAGGATGGACATGGTGTCTGCGGAATGGGAGGGGGAGTTGAAATGGTTTGCGACTGGGAGGTGCAGTTGTTTAGTGCGAACCGAACGTAGGTGTTCTGCGAAGTGGTCCCCAAGCCTCCGCTTGGTTTCCCCGATGTAGAGGAGGCCACAACGGGAACAGTGAGTGCAGTATACCACATTAGCAGATGTGCAAGTGAACATCCGCTTGATGTGGAAAGTCTTCTTGGGGCCTAGGATGGGGGTGAGGTGGGAGGTGTAGGGGCAGTTGTAGCACTTCCTGCGGTTGCAGGGGAAAGTGCCGGGTGAGGTGGGGCTGGAGGGGAGTGTGGAGCGGACAAGGGAGTCCCGGAGAGAGTGGTCCCTCCGGAAAGCAGATAAGGGTGGGGAGGGAAAAATGTCTTTGGTGGTGGGGTCGGATTGCAAATGGCGGAAGTGTCGGAGGATGATGCGTTGGATCCGGAGGTTGGTGGGGTGGTACGAACGTCTTGAGAACCTGGTCTTCAAGTTGTAACTGCAGTTCTGATAGTGAAGTCTGTGAATCTTGTCTTATAGCTCACAAGAAAGGGAGAATGTGCACTTTGTTAAATGTTCAAAGAGCACAAGCAGCTTGAACTCTTCGAACTGCTTGTAAGACAGCTGCCTGCAATATGGGTAATTCATAACAGAGGTTAAATGACCTCAACAAACAGAAAGGACATTTGTATATGATTGACTTTCAATCAAAGTACAATTAAACATTTAATATTTCTTTGTGGAGTCCTTAAAACCACGTGAGGTTGACAGTGTGTACACAGGTCAGCTTTACGCTCATCTTCACCATGTAACCTCGAGGGGGCAGTGCTAAGCAGAAGGCTGTCTTTTCTTGACCCAGGGTCTGTCATTTCTGGACTACACCCAGGTTCAAAGACAATGCTGGAAGTACCAGCTGCTAGGCTGTCAATATTCCCCATCATTTGGAGAACTGTACATGGTGTTACATCTGAACTCAACCATTCCAATGCACTCCCGACTTTTCTGCATATTCTGCCCTCTTTAACCTTGCGGTCATTCCCCTAACACCCCTCTACTTGCCGATGGTCATGGGCTCCCAGTAAAACAACGTCTTGATTCTTGAATCCTTAGCAAATTTTCAAATCTCTCCATGGCCCTAACTCACCTAATTCCTGTAATTTCCTCCGGCTTCACATCCCTCTATCTGCATATCTCTAATTTCAGTCTCTTGTACATCCCTGGTTTTTAATCTCTCTACCATCAGTTACCATACTTACAGCTGCCTAGGCCCCTCCCTAAACCTGAAACCCCTCAGCCTGTTCTTTTCCTGAGAGAAAAGCCCCATCCTCTCCAGTCTTTCCCAATGGGTGTAATCCTTCAGTTTTGTATCAACCTGACAGGATACAACTCATGGAACATAATACAGAATACAGAGAGCAGGAAATCTTCCATTTCTATTCTATAAGTTAAGGAGACCCTGCATTTTGCAACACTTTGTATGCTAAATTGCTGGAATTGTACAACTCTTATTATTTTATACTTTGTTTTGATTTGAATGATTATATATAAGCATGTTATGAATGAGGATTCCTTTTTCATTTGTATTGCAATCACCAACTTTCTTTCTTCCCTTCCTCTCTTCCTTCTTTTCTCTCTTCCTTACTTTCTCTCTTTCTTTCTTTCTCT
Source organism: Rhincodon typus (assembly GCF_021869965.1). Taxonomy (NCBI): domain Eukaryota; kingdom Metazoa; phylum Chordata; class Chondrichthyes; order Orectolobiformes; family Rhincodontidae; genus Rhincodon; species Rhincodon typus. The sequence goes on from NC_063358.1 coordinate 6,908,363, forward strand.
CTCTTTTTCTTTCTCTGTCTTTCTTTCTCTCTCTTTCTTTCGTTCTCTCCTTCTCTCTGCCTCTCTCTCTACGCTTTTGATTATCAGTCCTCGTTTCACCTTTATGCGGTTCACTGTCATATTTTGTTTGATAATGGCTCAGTGAACTGTTTTGGAAGTTTTACAGTTAAAGGCACGATATAAATATTAGTTGTTGTTGTTGTTCTGAGGAAGGTGAGGAAACCAAAAAAAAAGAAACCTTCTGTTTCTTTCTATTAACTCACCTAGTTCATGCAACTATCATCTGGGCCCATACTGGCTGAGACAAAGGTGGGTTCAGTCACTGGCATGTACTCATTTAAGGAGTGTCTGTGGGCCTGACATGCGTGAGTGGGCATACTGAGTGAGATCACTGTTACCCTTGGGAGTAAATCCTCCCCTGGGCGAATATCATTGCTTGTGCATAAGGAACTCCACTCTGCAAGAAGTGAATAAATACAGGGCAGGAGGGAAAGTCATAAAATAGAACTGAAGTTTCTAAATGCATCAACTGTATTACAGAAATGGCACAGAATGCCTTTGATGAACAAATTCCTGAATTTTTGTCTTCAAACCATGCTGATATTGGCAGAGGTTCAGTCAACAACTTATGACTTTCTGCTCTTTGCCCCAGGAGAGAGTTGCAGGAGGCTGGAGAGAGTGTCCTCATCCTGATTAAAAGACACATTCGATCTACAAATTGCATGCATCTGATAGAGACAAGACACATGGTCCAATCTCTCCCGTTAATGGATGTCATTATTATATCCACACAGCCACGCTCCTAGCAGCCACTGTCCTGACCCTCAAAGTACAATGAAGACAAATGAGAAGCCTGCTGCAGATTTTGCTCAGAGACCAATGTAAGTGAGGGGTCAGGAGGTCCTGTGCAAAGGACACAGCAAGGTTAAAAACAGTGGGAAAAAGGGTGAGGTAAATTCGCAGCGAGTCATCAATAATGCCTGCTTCATTTGTGTGAAAAATCTTTTTTTTTAATACTATATTTAATGACCAGTGGATGATATCACCTCAAAGTGTGTCAGAGTGAATGCTTTCACATGGAAGCTAGCTGTGTGTTTTAGGAAAAGTAGCTTGTTTATGAAAATGGGGGAAGATTTGTCACTTTTATACCAGTTTGACAAACATAATGCAGGTTTGATTATGGACCCTCTGACAGTAGTCACCAAGAAAGGTCAGGAGGTAGGAGAGGAGATTGTGAAGAGTCAATGAATATCTATGCATGCATACTTCACCTCCATGCTGAATGCTTCAAGCAGACTTTGGATTTTCAGCTATTGATAAATACATTGACCCAATTGACTTCTCCAACTAACCCTCTGTCTCCACTTTGCCTCTCCTCTCACTTGATACATACTAGTTGATACATACATACTAGTTATATATGCTTCAGTCTGAAAACTCTTTGTTTGACTTCCTCTATCTCATGGCACCAAAGTGAGTCTACTCGAAGGTATTCCATGGATAACAGTTGTCACCATGGTGACTGCATACATGGTGCATTGCTGTGGCCCATCTTTCTCTGTGGTTCAAAACAATTGGTCCTGCCATTGTTTTTCCTCAAGCAGTTAAGCAATTTCCTTTTCAAGATTATCATTGACTTTATCTCCACCGGAGTAATGCCATCCAAATCTTGATTGAGGAATTCCGTTCTCTCTCATCTCGTCTCTCCCACTTTCTCCAGGGGGTTGCCATGGGCACTCACATGGGCCCGAGCAATGCCTGCCTCTTTGTCGGTTATGTTGAACAATCCCTCTTCAGTACCTACACCAGTACTGTTCCCCAACTCTTCTGCCGTTACATCAATGACTGCGTTGGTTCTGCATCCTGCACCCAGGCTGAACTGGAGCAGTTCATCAACTTCGCTAACAACTTCCACCCCTCCCTCAAATTCACATGGTCTATCACAGACACCTCCCTCCTCTTTCCTGACCTCTTTGTTTCCATTTCTGGCAACAGTTTATGGATTGACATTTAATATAAACTCACAGGCTCCCATAGATATCCAGTCTACATCTCCTCCCACCCTGTATCCTGCAAAAACTCCATCCTGTTTTCCTAATTCCTCCGTTTCCGTTGCATCTGCTCTGACGAGGAGACGTTGCACTCCCAAGCATCCCGGATGTCCGCCTTTTCAAACAACACTCTTTTCTCGCCTCTGTCATCCAGACAGTCCTCCACCGCGCGTCCTCCATTCCCCACTCCACAGCTCTTAACAAACCCCTCCCCCAAACATAATAAAGATAGGGTCCCCCATGTCCTCACTTTCCACCTCACCACCCTCTGCATCTAACATTATCATCCTCAAACACTTCCACAACCCCAGCACCCGAAACATCGTCCACTCCCCACCCCTCTCTGCCTTCCGCAAGGACCATTCCCTTCGCCACTCCTTCGTTCGCGCCACACTCCCCACCGACCACTCTAACCCACCCAGTACCTTCCCCTGTAACCGTAAAAGATGCAACACCTGCCCACACACCACCTCCCTCACCTCCATCCAGGGCCTTAAACTGTCCTTCGAGGTGCATCTCCTCCAACCTGATCTATTGCATCCGGTGCTCCCAATAAGCTCTTCTTTATATCAGTGAGACAAAACGTAGACCAGGTGACCTTTCGCCGAGTATCTCCACCAGGCCAGCCTAACCTCCTGGTCACCACCCATTTCAACTTCAACCCACCCCCCTCCCACTCCTCCTCCAATATGTCCGTCCTCAGCCTCCTCCAGTGTCGCAGCGACTCAGAACACAAATTTGAAGAACAACACCTTATCTTTTGCCTGGGCACCCTACAGCCCAGAGGACTCAACATTGAGTCCTACGATTTCAAATAACCTTCCCACCCATCCCCCGCCTCCCCTTCCAGCCCCACCTCCTCACTTCCATTCCACCTTCTCACCCTCCCTTCCAGCCACCAACCAGATTCATCCCTTACATCGACCAGCCAGGTCGTACCTACTACTGGTGTCCACCTATCACCACCGTTCTGCTACCCCCCCTCCCACGTTATCTGCAGCTCCCCCCTACCCCCACATCCAGTCCTGAAGAAAGATAATACCTGATTCTTTGACTTCTCGTTCTGTCCAATGCTGCCTGGTGTGCTGTGTGCTGAAAATGACGTGGGCTTGGAGGATGCTGTATTTGGTGAGTTTCTGCAGTGTATCTTGTAGATAGTACACACTGCTGCTACTGAGCGTTGGTGGTGGAGGGAGTGGATGCTTGTGGATGTGGTGCCAACCTAGTGGGGTGCTTTTTCCTGGATGATTTCATGCTTCTTTAGTGTTATTGGAGCTGCAACCTTTCAGGCAAGTGGAGAGTACTCCATCGCACTCCTGACTTTGTGTCTTGTAGATTGTGGACAGGTTTTGGGGAGTAGTAGCAGAATTGTATCTAGCCATAAACTGCAACCTTGTGGCCTGGCATTTTCTCCACTCAAGCATTACCATCAAGCCAGGGGATCAATGCTGGTTTAATTAAATGATCAGAAAGGAGGGTCTGTTTCCACTCTGTATGACTATCACTTTATGGCATGCCAGGAGCGGCATCTGGCACATCCACAAATGAGGCATCACTGTGGTGAAGCTATGACTCAGGACTATTTGCATATTGGCCACCAGAAGCAGCACACAGTAGACAGGGCTCAACTATCCTACAACTAACAGGTCAGTTCTAAGCTCTGCAGTCCTGCCCCAGCTGATCGTGAATGATGTTAGGAAAGAATCAGACTGTTGCTTGAGAGAGATAACAAGGTGTAGAGCTGGATGAACACAGCAGGCCAGGCAGCATCAGAGGAGCAGGAAGGCTGATGTTTCAGGTCTGGACCCTTCTTCAGAAATGGGGTGGGGAAGGAGACACTGAAATAAATAGACAGAGGGGGAGGCGGTGATAGAAGATGGATAGTGGAGCAGATAGGTGGAGAAAAGATGGACAGGTCAAGGAGGTGGGGATGAAGCTAGTAAAGTGTAGTGAGTGTAGCAATGTGAGTGTAGGTAGGGAGTTGGGATGGGGGTTGGTCAGTGAGGTGGGAGGGGCAGATAGGTGGGAGAGAAGATGGACTGGTCAAGGAGGCGGGGACAAGGTGGGTGCTGATCTTGGGATGAGGTCGAGGGTGGGGAGATTTTGAAGCTGGTAAAGACCACATTGAGACCATTGGGTTGTAGGGTTCCAAGGTGGAATATGAGGTGCTGTTCCTCCAGTTTTTGGGTGGCATTGTTGTGACACTGGAGAAGGCCCAGGATGGACATGTCATCCAGGGAGTGGGACGGGGGTGTTGAAGTGGTTCGTGACTGGGAGGTGCAGTCGTTTGTCGCGAACCGAGCATAGGTGTTCCAAGCCTCCACTTGGTCTCCCCGATGTAGAGGAGGCCTGGTGTGGGTGGTGGGATGAGGGCATTATCACTGTGTAAGGCTGCTGGAGTTCACTGCAGTCTGGCTACTTCCTTTGCGATCTGATGCAGATGCACAGTATGGAAATCAGTACGGTTCAAAATTGCTGCCCTTCAAAATTCTGACTGAACTCCCAGTTCTACGGTGGATACCCCAATGTCAAAAATCTGAATTCTGAGGAAGGGTCACTCTACCCAAAATGTTAACTCGGCTTTCTCTCCACAGATGCTGCCATACCCACTGAGCTTTTCCAGCAATTTCTGTTTTTGTTTGTGATTTACAGCATCCGCAGTTCTTTCAGTTTTTACCAAAAATCTGAACTGTTTTCAAACCTGATAGAAATTGACTTAAAAAGATTGAACAGAAATAATGCCATATATGGGCATCAAATGTGGATCACCTTGACCATTCTATTTTAGCTGGAGTATATAATTATTTAGCAGGAGTATATATTTATTTAGAAACTTTCAATGGACTGGCAATGCGCATTCTTAGGTCTGCTTTTCGAAAACTTGTGATTTGAAATAAACCTGCTGGACTATCATCTGGTGTCCTGTGATTTCTGACTCTGCCCACCCCAGTTCACCCCTAGCACCTCCACATCTTAAGATGGATGCAATGAACTTGCTTTGAAATTCACAAATTGGTACCCAAATGTGAGAAATCAGCTTTGATTCTATTCCCCAATGGTACAGTAAAGTAATCAAAGGGCTTCTCTCTTATTTGAGAGAGACATAACTGGTAAGAGGTTGAACCTGAGGATTACCAATGGAGAGATGGAGGTATGTACATGGTAACCTCAGTCAGTGTGGGTATTAAACCCATTCTGTTGGCTTCACTTTCATCTCAAACCAGCAGTCCAGCCAACAGAGCTAACCAATCCCTGAATGATATGACCTCACTGTTATGCAGAGGGTTGGAGATTTGTCGCTGCTGGAGATGAGACATTGGGAGAGGTGTAGAGCTCCAACAGGGATTGGGTGCTGCTTGAACCTTGCACCGTTTCACTGAGACATGACGGTGCTACACATTCAGCCCCAACTGCCATTTGCAGAAGCTTCAGATCCCCAGAACCTATCACGAGAACATCATCACTGTGGGGAACTGCATCCTATCAAAAGGTGCACTAGTGTAAACCTTGTTAGTGTACTGTTCCACAAACAATACTTACCCTTAACCCAATTTTCAAACACTGCTTTCCAGTTAACAGTTCAAATCAACAGTTACACTGAATTACAGCATAAGCTCAGGTCATTCAGCTCAGTTGGTCAATGCCAGGATATATGCTCCGCATAAGCCCCCTCCAACTCACCTTCATTTGTCCACATCAACACATCCTTCTGTTCCTTTCTCTCTCATATGTTTATGTAGCTTTTCCTGAAATCCATTATTCAGGTGCCAGTCTCTGTCTAATCCACAATAAACACCGAAAGAACTGCAGATGTTATAAATCAGGAACAAAAACAGAAGCTGCTGGAAAAGCTCAGCAGGTCTGGCAGCATCTGTGAAGAAAAAAATCCGGGTTAAGTCTTTGGGTCCGGTGACCCTTCATCAGAACTGGAATGGTCACCAGACCCAAATCATTAACCCTGATTTTTTTCTTCACAGGTGCTACCAGACCTGCTGAGCTTTTCCAGCAACTTCTGTTTTTGGTCTTATCAACAGTAACCTGTTAAGATTTGAGTCTTTATGCAGTAGGTGACTTTATGGCAGTTTGTCTATCTTTCTCCAAACAGTTTCAGAGCTGATGTTCCTTGGTATGCTCTGTTGTCCTGCATCCTTCATGTGGCCTTAAAATGTTCCCAATCTTTGTGCCCATTCTTTGATTTTGCAACAATGCGTCTGTCCTTCAACTTCCAATTCATATTCTCACTGTCATCTGGAATTCTGATCTTCACACAGGACTTGTTTATCAACAGCTTACATTTATGTAGGTCCTTTCAATATTGTAAACCACAACCCCACCCCCTCCCCGAGCACTTTACAACAACATCATCAAAGTTTGACATAAGGAGTTTTAGGACAAGGGATACTTGGTCAAAGAGAAGCTGAAGGAGGGGAGAGGAGTGTAGGAGAGGAATTCCAGAGCTTAGGACCCAAGCTGCTGAAGGCATGGCCATTGATCATGCAGCACTCCAGAATTGGAATATTCTGGTACATATTGAATGTGTGTCATAGTTTGGAAAAACAAAACAGAAAGATTGCACAAATTGATTTGTACCAAACTTTTGGGGCCTCAAGCAGTCAGAAGAGTAAACAAAAGAAGACATTTCCTGGTTTTGATCAGATGAAGATGTCCATCATCTGTGAATCACTCATCGAACATTCCTGGAAAACTTACAACATCCCTGCAAATTCAAACTCTTGGAGAAAGCAACTTCTGTCAATTTATGACTCCATATTGTTGGTTCAGATGTATAATATTGTGGAATTTCTTCAGTAATAAGATATTGCTAGGAGATATTGATGTCTGTACATTGTAAGGAAAGATGTAGATCTTTATGTTGGCAATGTGTGTGAATCAGTATGTTATGTGTGTTTGTGTATGCAGCAATACACTGTAAAGAAAGATGTTTATAACTGAGGAATGTTTATTAAATATTTTATATGCGACAATGTCTTCTTAAATTGCTGTTTGCCAGCTTTGTTATTTTAAGTTCCTTTTCTTCAACAGTTCTGCAATTGTTAAGCATTCAGCAGCAATCTTGTTTTATATGCTTTATCTTCCCAGTCTTGGTGGTTTCTGGCTGGTGTTTCACAGTTCAGCTTCACTGGTTTCAAAAAGGGCAGCTGACCTCATTAGTATCTTGGCTGTGCCTCACTCCCCATTGCTTCCCTTTGTTTCCTTGGCTTTGTTGCTGTGGTTTCCACATTGCTTTCTCTCTCTGCTTGTTTTCGTGCTGCCTTTCTCGCCCTCCATTACCACTGATTTTTCAGATCCTGCATTAATCCATGCGACTCGTCATATGTTTCTCATTTACAAATTTTTATTAGTTTTCCTCGGAGGTTAAGGGAAAGCCCAGAAATTATTGTGCCTGAAATTAATAGACTGATAATTAACATCTTTGCATGGAATGCGTTGGACCTAGGCACTAACTCATTTCATACAAACAGCTGACTGTCTCCATTATTTTAAGATGTGAAGGATTGCTTGCATCCATATTAAAAACTTGTCCATTAACTCATATCTCTAGGCTGTGAAAACGGATGGAGATCACCGATTGAGATTGACTGTGGAGACAAAAAGAGACAGGTTAAAAATTAAGCGCAATAAACAAAAGGAACTTGGAGGCAGCAGGAAGTTTAGAAGAATTTGCTGCGCCTCACTATATCATTCTGAAAATCTTTGATCTCCAAATGCTCCTGACAGACACAAGGCTGTCTGTAAAAGCCCCTTAATATTCATCAGTACTTTAATAAAACCTGAGTCCCAGTGTTATATCTCAGCCAATCCTTCAATTTCCAGCATTATTAGATTATCTGACCTTTCAACAGCAAGGCCTTGCAGGCATCCCAGAAATGTGACGGGCATCATAGTGACCTTTTTACAGCGCCTAAACATTAAGGAGCGTTGCTGTCACTGCAGCACTTTGCTCAGACAGGAGATGCAGAATCGACTGCAAGATGTCTCAACATTATCATCCTGAACACGCACATTTCAGGCAACTAACCGCTAATTAACTAACCAACTAACTACCTACCAGCTCCTGGATTTTAACAGAAAAATTCATGGAATCTTGAATCAGTGTCAACACACTGTTGCAAAATATTATCTTTTCACTTATCAAAAGCCAAAGGCTCTTTCTCACAGATATTCGCAGAGTCTTTACCATACAAGAGGATGCCATTCAGCCCATCGAGCCCATGTTGACTCGATGTAGAGCAATCCAGAATCACAGGATTGTTACAGCACAAGAGAAGGCCATTTGCCCTGTTGTGCTAATCCATTCCATAGTGCCAGTCTCCTGCCTTTTCCCCATAATGCTGCACACTAGTTTACCCAAAAAGTCATCCAGTGCCGTCTTGAATCCCTCCAAGCCACTCACCACCCTGACTTGGAAATATATCTCCATTCCTTCACTGTCGCTGGGTCAAAATTCTGGAATTCCCTCCCTAATAGCATTGTGGGTCAACCCACAGCAGGTGGACTGCAGCGGTTCAAGAAGGCAGCTCACCATCACCTTCTCAAGGGCAACTGGGGATGGGCAAGAAATGCTGGTCCAGTCAGCAACGTCCACATCCAAAAAAGGAATTTAGAAAATCACTACAGAGTCTACTGTTACTATAGCAACAGTAGCAGTGGATGAATGTGTCACATTCCAGCTACTTATATCAATGTTCGATGTCAGCTCTGTCCCAGCTCTGTGAGTGGCACATAGGAGAATGGGTTATTGGACAAGGTACTAGTGACTCTTTCCTCTGTACTAACTGAAATCTGGTGGTAATGATGCTGAAGTGTCATGAGTACAGCTTTTGGGGTTGGTCACCTTGCAGGATAGGAGCTGGAAAGCAGCTAATGGTCACTGTAGAATCAGTGTGAATATGCATGTGTACTTCATCTGTACTTTGTGTGTGTGTGTTTATGTACATGTGTGTCCATGTGAGTGTGTCTGGGTCTGTGTACACGTGGGTGTGTGTGTGTGTCGATTTATGCCTGTGTTTATATATTGTGGAGATGTGTGTATATGCTTTATGTGAATACAAATCAGGAGCTGTATCTGTTTAATGCCATCTGGTGGATTGAAAACATCTCTATCAAATGTGACGACCAAATTTGCATGTGAACTTTTCTTACAGTTGTAAAAGCACCTAAGTGGAGCCCTGAGATCCTTAGCATTCTTCCTTATCAGTGTTAAAAGGAGTAAAAGAGAGGAGAATGTAAGTGAGGAATATATGATTGAATGTCCCCGAATTCTGGTTTTAAACTCATGGAGACTGTGATAGTCAGGAGTGATTGAAGGAGGGAGAGGGATGAACAACTTCTGTGTCCCTGAGATAGAGTGGAAATTGGGACGATTCAGGTGGAGACTACAAGGATTTTTTTGGGAGCTGGCACTATGATCATAGTGGGGTGAATAAAAAAAATTAAAGGAGTTTATGACAGAGAGAAGCTCTGGGCGTTTCAACTGGGTTTTGTGTCCATTGTGACAGAATTATGTTTTGACAGGGCTGCATTTACCCTCATGGCTACCCTGATCTGTGCTCATTCAGTATCACACGGGAGAAGTGCTATTTACTTGGATGTGTCTCTGACCAGCCAACTTCAGATTCAGTGGTTGCATACAAGACATTTCCTGTGTCAATCTGGCTCAGATTCATGGGTTGAGAGGGCTGCAAGGCTACATTATCAATCTTACACTGAAGAGTCATTCCACCTACAATGAATTAATCATCTTTCAAAAGGGCACGACTTCCTTCTGACGTGTCACACCTGGAGCCTAGCCTGTCAGTTGGTTCTGTTCTTGTGATTTGTGCAGTCTTGGCTAGAATGAGAAAGACATTCTGAATTAGTTTGATGGGAAAACGAAGCTGCAAGCTTGCAATGATTCTTTTACCTCTGCAGAGTAACACTTGAAAATCTCTCTCTCTCTCTCTCTGTTAGCAGGAGGGGTCCTGTATGAGATGGCTATAGGCAAGAAACTGAAAGACAGAATTATCATTGCAGTGACACTCAGCGGCAATTAACTCTGAGCTGTCACAAAGTTATCGATGCAGGCAGGGGAAAAGTATCAGGACAGTGCAGAAGTGGTTTCCAAGAACAGTTCCAGAGATGAAGGATTTCAGTGATGAGGATAAATTGGAGAAGTTGGGACTGTTCTTAAAGTCATCAGCAGGCTGGAAAGAACAGGGAGGGAGAAGTTGTTCCCACTTGTAAAAGGAACAAGAACAAAAGGGCATAGAATTAATGTGATGTGCAAAAAGAGGAATGGTGAAATGAGGAAAATCTTTTCTGTCAGGAAGTAGTTAGGGTATAGAATGTACAGGCTGGAAGAGGTAGTCCAATTAAGGAATTTATTCATGATTATTTGGATAAAAATAATGAGCAAGGGAATGAAGGAAGAAAGCAGGTGATTGGCACAAGGTAATGTTGTTCATTTAACAAACCAGTGCAGGCACGATGGGCTGAGAGTGGTCTCCCTCAGTGTTGTGACACTTCTGTGATTTTGGATAACCTAACTAAGTGTGGGGCATGGGTACATTGCTGGCACAGGATAGCGGGAACTTTGTTCTGTAGTTGCAATATCTTACAACTCTCTGGATGTCTGCTACCAACGCTGGCTGTCCTGTACTGCACACACAGAAAGGAAGGAGCCCACCACATGAGCCAGTGCCAACCATACGCCAGGTACTCATATAGCTGCAAGGTCAGGTGATCAGAGACTCCCTCATCTGTACCCTATGCAGGGTGTTTTCCCTCTTTTTTGTCAGCTTTGTAATGCAAAGACAAGAGGCTTCAACCACACAATGGCATCCTGAGAAATTGGTTAACTCTGCTTTCTCTGCACAGATGCTGCCAGACCTGCTGAGTTTCTCTTGCAATTTCTGTTTCTGTTTCTGAGATTTTGGGGCATAACTGTGGACACGGTCCCTCAGTATGGTTTCATATCTTTGGACTATCTGCTTCTCTTTTGGTTACCATAAGAAGACTCCAGTAAGATGTAGAGATCAGGTTTACATTCAATCAAGCCACACTCAAAGTTGAATTAGGTAATCTCACAAAGAGGTTGGTTCAAGAGCTGTTACACTTGAGCCCAGGAAGGAGAAATGGGATTAGTAGTCAGTGCGTTACAATGGATGGTGTGCACATGGGTAAACGCATGGACTGCAGCTAAAGAAAGGATCAAGATCAGCTGTGATGCCCTCCATGGCCAATCAGTCGAAGACACTTACAATTCAAACTAGCTGGTAGCTTTGGATGATAAATATGAGTATAGGGCAGACTGCTGAGAAGACCCGATGGAAAAACACAAGGTGAATAATTCTCTGTCTGTAAAAGTTTGACCTGTTGAGTATCTGACACACACGAGAACCAATTTAAAACCCAAAGTGACTGAGAAATCTATTTGCAGACATGCCTAGTTTGCAGAACCTTTCCCCTCGATGTGCAGTTTAGCAGGCAATGGTTTAACCTGGAGAAATTCTGCACTATCCTGCACAGATCAGTGGTGAGCTTCCTCCTGACTTTGTAGCTAAGCACATGACCTCTTTCGGTCAGTGACTAGAACGGCCACCCAAGGCAATGTGCAGCATTACCAACCTGCTCCGCTCAGGGGGAGGGGAGTAAAATGTGCCCTGTAACCACGTAAATTGCTTAATCTAGTTAGGATGCAATGCTTCATGTTGTGCTATTCCCAAATATAGTGTATATATTGACAAGTGTCGCAAGTTTATGATATTAAGTGAAACCTTTTTTGTACTGAGTGGATAACTGAAGTAAAGTAACAGGATTGGCCATACTGGCTGGTGAATTTGAACAGCCCAGAGATGCTGCAGATGTGAATAAAAGCAAAATACTGGGGTTGCTGGAAATCTGAAACAAACAGGAAATCCTGGAGACAGTTGTGAAGAAGAGTCACTGGACTCAAAGTGTTAACTCTGTCTCTCTCTCTCTGTCTCTCTGCAGATGCTGCTAGATATCCTGAGTTTCTCCAGCATTCTCTGTGTTTGCAGTGATAATGTAGAGTTGTCCGGTTCACACATACATCACCAAGCTCACAATCTAGAACGTAGAACATAGAACATTACAGCGCAGTACAGGCCCTTCGGCCCTCGATGTTGCACCGACCTGTGAAACCAATCTGAAGCCCATCTAACCTACAGTATTCCATTATCATCCATATGTTTATCCAATGACCATTTAAATGCCCTTAAAGTTGGCGAGTCTACTACTTTCACAGGCAGGGCATTCCACGCCCTTACTACTCTCTGAGTAAAGAACCTACCTCTGACATCTGTCCTATATCTATCACCCTTCAATTTAAAGCTATGTCCCCTCGTGCTAGCCATCACCATCTGAGGAAAAAGGCTCCCACTGTCCACCCTATCTAATCCTCTGATCATCTTGTATGTCTCTATTAAGTCACCTCTTAACCTTCTTCTCTCTAACGAAAACAGCCTCAAGTCCCTCAGCCTTTCCTCATAAGACCTTCCCTCCATACCAGGCTATATCCTGGTAAATCTCCTCTGCACCCTTTCCAATGCTTCCACATCCTTCCTATAATGCGGTGACAGAACTGTACGCAATACTCCAAGTGCGGCCGCACCAGAGTTTTGTACAGCTGCAACATGACCTCATGGCTCTGAAACTCAATCCCTCTACCAATAAAACCACCACACCGTACGCCTTCTTAACAACCCTATCAACCTGGGTGGCAACTTTCAGTGATCTATGCACATGGACACCGAGATCTCTCTGCTCATCCACACTACCAAGAATCTTACCATTAGCCCAGTACTCTGTATTCCTGTTACTCCTTCCAAAGTGAATCACCTCACACTTTTCCGCATTAAATTCCACTTGCCACCTCTCAGCCCAGCAGGGTTGTGTTCTTGTAATTTCAGACTATAGCTATTTTATCCAATTTAACCCTGAGGACCCTCCTCTGCCTTTCCCCTCTGCAGGAAAAATAGTTAGCAAATAGATAATAGACTTGAATCACAATTACTGCAATTGTGTAACACTTAGCTGCCCAGGACACGCTGTCTTAGAATTAGAATTAGGTTTGTTGTCATGTGTACTCAAGTACAGGGGTACAGGAATACGGTGAAAAGTACACTGTCGCAGTTCCTGGTGCCATCTTAGGTACAAAGGTGCTGGGCTTCACCTCGAGGCCAGGAGTCTGCACAGGGCTTCACTGTAATAAGAATTATTTATCTTTAGGATGTCTTAGTTGTGCTGTGGATATTGTTCCTGCTTCTGAGATCGAAGTTCAGGGTTCGAGTCCCAGCCAGGTTTTGTTGACAAGGGAAGATGCATTCATATCATAGCCAAAAAAGTTGATTGCTGATGTGTAAATCCTTCCAACACAAGCTATTGGCAGGTGGTAAAAATGGAAGCTTCCTGGTCAGCCACTTGTGCCAGAAAAAATGTTGGAACTTCTGTGACCACTGTCCTTAGTTCCAGGTTACAATGTACATGTGAATGTATGCATCACAGCAATTCAGATTCCCTGAGTGAACTAGAACACACCATCAGCACCACAGCATTTGCAACAAGAAGCCATTTAGTTTCCTGCTTTACTGCAGTTGCATAAATCTGCAAATTAGTGCAAATTTACAAATTTAGTTGCAAAGTATAACATTCATCACACTAATTAAAACAGAAATTAAGGTGCCAATTCAAACTTTAAACATTTTTATACGAATCTGCAGAGTTAACAGCAGAAGAGTGTAAATCAGTGTTATCATAGACAGGGCAGCAATGTGTGGTTCATTCTGTGGAAGTCACCAGAGGCTGCTCTCTACACTAGTGAAGAGTTTGAACTGAGGATCACCACACCTCAGGTGAGGTAGTGCTTTTGTAGTAATCTCAGCCAGGACAGGAATTAAAACCATATTTGCAGTATCACACTACATCACAAACAAACTGGCCAGCTGACCCCTTTATAACACATTCGACAAATCCAACACAGAGTGGATTATTTGATGGGAGCCTTTATCTGCTGAAATCTGCCTTGTTTTATCACCTCAATGGACAGGTAAGCACGTTAACCAATCAGATTTTCCATACAAGCTTTCGCAGAAGTTTGTGTTAAGGATGAACATGTTGTAGTTATCGGTGACTTCACCTAGACCAGGGCTATGGATTATCAGAATAGTCCCAGTAATGAGGGACTTGCATTACTTTGAGGAACTCGAGGAGCTGGGATTTTAATTCTTCTACAATTAAGGGGGAGATTTAATGAAGGTGCTCCAAATGATGAGCCCAGTGTACCTGTCTATTTCATTGAAAGAACTCACAACTAGTTCCATCCCTTACTCTTACCTCATATTCCTGCACGTTTTTTTCTCCCTTTTGAAATGTCCAACTACCTTTTGAAAGTTATTATGAATCTACTTATGCCACCCTTTCAAACAGCACATTTCCAATCATTAAATAGCACTTTGTTCAAAAACAAGTCATTTTCTCTTTTACCTAGTCAAGTTTATCTGAAATCTGATTGCTAGCCTCTCTGCAATGAAAACAGTTTCTTATTTCTCAAAGCCCCTCACATTTTTTGAGTGTCTGTGTTGAAGGTCCCTTTAACCGTTGTTCCCTTAAATACAACAATCTGTTCGGCCATTTAATGATTTCTTTAAAATGGAAACAATATCTTTTCTCAGGAGCAAAGCTTGCAACCAAGATGAAAAATGACAGCTCAATCTTGTCTCAGAGCCAAAAGAGAATAATACACCCGATTTTCCCTCATATCACACATGTATATCTGTTTGTTCCGTGGAAAGTTCAGCAAACCGTAGTGGAGCGTCTGTCACATTTACTTTGATTTGTTCCCTTTCACACATGTGACAAGGTGCCTGCAGGAAATGCCAGCAATATGAGACACAGTGCCCCCAGGACTGATCTGCTTTCATCCTGTGTTTATGGTGTCCTCAGGTCTTGTGGAGACAACAACAACTCATTCTCACTTGTTCAAACTCTACTGCCCTTATCCTAACTGGCGATCCACATAGAATGCTTTCCATGGTAGTTAGAATGCAAGGGAAGTTACTGTTGATTGGATGATCTTTTACTCGTACTGCCTAGTAACTGACTGGATAATGGATGGGGGTGTCCTGTCATCCAAACTTACTGATTCAAGTCCTCTTTTAATTTTGAACAGTCGCTGCAGGTATTGCTTGTCACCTTTTCTCTTCCAGTGGATCTGGGAAGTGATGATTAGATGGTACAGAGAACTGCTTTCTATTCATCCTTCACCAGCTAATTTCAGGATGACATATAATTCCCCCAATTATATTCAGATCTTATTTACTGAACACATCCACTACCACTTAATAGGAACATGGAAAATTAGGAGCCATTCAGCCCTTCAAGCCTGCTCTGCCATTCAATATGATCCTGGCTCATTATTCAACTCAGTCCCCTCTTCCTGCTTTCTCTCAATTCCCTTTGATCCCCATAGCCCTAAGAATTATATCTAATCCCTTCTTGAAAATATTTAATGTTTTGGCCTCAACCGCTTTCTATGGCAGAGAGTTCCACAGGCTAACCACTCTCTGGGTGAAGACATTTCTCTTCATTGCGGTACTAATGGCCTACCTCATATCCTTAAGCTGGGACTGCTGGTTTGGACTGCCTTGTTATCAAGAACATCTTTCCTGTGTTTATCCTGTCTAGTCCTGTTAGAATTTATGGAACGATCTGGACAGAGGAACTGAGGGCATTTTTGCGCGGTTTGCAGATGACACAAAGGTAGCTGGAGGAAATGGAGACACTAGACTGCAGAAGGACTTGGATAGGCTAGGAGAGTAGGCAAACAAGTGGTGGATGGAATACAATGTGGGAAGGTATGAGGTTTTGCTTTGGTAGAAAGAATAGAGGGGTAGACTATTTGCTAAAGGGGAAAGGCTTCAGAAATCTGAAGTACAAAGGGACTTGGGACTCAAAAGTTCATGATCCTTTTAAAGTTAGCATGCAGGTTTAGTTGGCAGTTAGGAAGGCAAATGTATTGTTAGCATTTATTTCAAGATGACTAGAATACAAAAGCAGGGATGTACTGCTGAGGCTGTATAAGACACTGGTCAGACGGCATTTGGAATATTGTGAGTGGTTTTGGGCCTCATATCTAAGGAAGGATGTGCTATCCTTTGAGGGGCTCCAGAGGAGGTTTACAGGAATGATCCCAGGGATGAAGGGTTTGTCATATAAGTAGGACTCTGGGTCTGTACTCGATGGTGTTTAGAAGGATGAGGGGGGAATCTGATTGAAGCTTACAGAATACTGAGAGACCTAGATGGAGTGGATGTGGAGAATGTTTCCACTGGTAGGAAAGACTAAGACCTGAGGGCACAGCCTCAGAGTGAAGGGACAACCCTTTGGAACTGAGATGAGGGGGAATTTCTTCAGCCAGATGGTGGTGAATCTGTGGAAGTCATTGCTGCAGGGGGCTACGGAGGCCAAGTCATTGAGTGTATTTAAGACAGAGATTGGTAGGTTCTTGAATGGTAAGGGGATCAAGGATTAGGGGGAGAATGGGGTTGAGCAACATATCAGCTATGATCGAATGGCAGAGTAGATTTGATGGGCTACACGGCCTAATGCTGCTCTTATGGCCTGTAGACTTCTATGAGCTCCCCCTCACTCATCTTAATAAATCAGTTTGGAAATGTATAAGCAGCACACAATGCATGAAGTTATTTTTGGCTTTAGTAATTTGCTAAAGACATACACCAATCCCCTGTGAAGGAAGACTTTAGCAGCCCTATCCCCAGGCTGATGTTTTCAGAGTGAGGTAACAGTGAAAATAAACCTGGTAACTGAATGACAAAGGGGGCCAGAGAAGGAATGTGGGTTTACCTGCTAATTATTACCTGCTGCCCAATACCATTGTCCCAAGCCTAGTATTTTCTGGCAATCTCACTCAGAAATCCAAGTTGATGATTGACAATGAAATGGAAGACATAAATTAGAGTGAAGACTTTACTTCTTATGAGATACAGTCTGAGTGGAGAGGAATAGATTCATTTTGCTTGTTTTTCATCAGATAAATTGCTAAACTCTATTTTTAAACAAAACTTGATTTCCTGAACCTTTCTTTCTTCTTTAACTATGAGGGAAGAAGGCCTCAGGGAAGATAACACGGTAGTAAATGATGCTGAAAGGTAGAGACAAAAGTCCTTTTTACTGCCTGCTCCCTACTGGTTTACCAGCCAGTAGTTAATATGCTACCACTTGCTTCAGTACTTTAGCAAGAACAATTGGCTAGGTTTGTCACTCGTAATTACCACTCGTTGACTTGTGGATGTCAGATGGCATCAGGATCGAACTGGCTGTAGTATCTCTCTCCCCCTGACACCACCCTGACCTCTACACATTATGCAAGAATCTGCCACACTATCTACCCAGGCTCTCACACAAAGCATCACCCTAGTGAACACATCAGCACAACCAGCACCCTGCCCTGCTTCACTGCGGAAGGTGTCAGTGGCTGACGCATACATCAGGATGTTGTCAAAGACGGTCTGCAAATGACTTCTCTTTTTTGTCTCTGTTTGTCCCACTTTGTTCATTCTTCATTCCATTCTATTTCGCTCTCTTTCCTTCACTCCCTCTTTACTTTTGTTTACTTTCTTGCTCTTTCTAATTCTCAACCCCTCTTCCTCTCTTTTTCTTTTATCTTTCTTTCTCTGGTTTTCCCCCTTTAATTCTCTCTTCCCTTCTTACTCTCTTTTCCCCACATGGTCAACTAAGTCTGACAATGCTTCCTGCCTGCAGTCTCTGGGAGAATGATCTTGGGACAGTCCACAGAAGCCTGTGGGAGTAAGTATGGAGACACACCCCAGCGTGAGTTGGAAAAGGGGGAGAATTGGTGGTGACTGAGAGTGACCCTTCCTCAGAACTGATTTCTGATTTCCATCATCCGCAGTTCTTTCACTTTTATCCATTGCCTTTCCAGTGGCTTCTTTCATTGGACAGCAGTGATGACAATTCAAGCCAACTAACTAACAACAGGGCAGAAATAATTTCCAATAGGATGTACCTACACTTGGCTAAGAGCATGTGAGAGTTACTGACAGTAAAATGACTCGGTCAATTCAAATATGCTGCAGAAAATATAATCAAAAGTGAAAATATATATATATATGTAGTACATAGTTTTATGTTTTCTCAGGAATTTGTTGAAGATTCATTGACAATGAGTTGCGCTTAGCTGGGTTAGCTCAGTGTTTGGTAACGGCTAGATAGGTGCTGTCGATTTGATTCATGATTCAGTTCAGTCGATGTATGTTGGCAATGCTTAGAACTAATTAACTGTAACAAAAGAAATTTATTTCTAAACTCTGGTCATCACTACAATGAAGGCAAAGTTGATTTATTCCAATGTCAAGTGCCTGTAACGAAAATTCAATCTGTTTGCCAGTCAGTAACATTCTCACTATAATTGCTATTGCAATAGCTTATCTTTTTCTCAAAAAAAGCACAGAAGAATTCTGCCTTTTGTGAAAAATCCAGTGTGTGTTTCAATGTTTATTATCTATTTCCACGATAATATCTAGACAATAGGAGCTATTTGGGAATGACTAAGAGACATTAATCTGTTCAAAGGAATTTACACGATGTTATAAATCATGACAAGTTAAACTTGATTAGTTAGAAACTGTCATTACAATGCAGGATTATGTTAGTGCTTTATAATCATTCCAGTGCATTTGTTACATATAAAATATATACATACAATATAGAATGTTTCTTTTTTATGAGTTGGTTTTACTGTTTGGATCATTTGTCATTGTCAGTTGCATTTACTGCTGTGTTCCCTATGCAATTCCTAAAGACTTGATGCCAACTCCAGTATACAAACACGTAAGTATTAAAAAGGAGCAGGATAGGCCACCAACCCCTTAATCTAGTTGTGCCATTGAATAAGATCGTGGATGATCTGGGAGTGGCACGGTGGCTCAGTGGTCAGCACTGCTGCCTCACAGCACCAGCACTCGGGCTCAATTCCACCCTCTGGTGACTATCTGTGTGGGATTTGCACATTCCCCCTGTGTCTGTGTGGGTTTCCACATGGTGCTCCAGTTTCCTCTCACAGTCCAAAGATTTGCAGGTTAGTTGAATCGGCCATGTTTAATTGCCCCATAGTGTCCAGGGATGTGAAAGCTGGGTGGACTAGCCATGGGAAGTGCAGAATTTCAGGGTAGGATGCTCTTTGGAGGGTTGATGTGGATTCATTTGGCTGAATGACCTGCTTCTGCACTGTAAGGATTCCACGATCAGGTTGTGTTTTGAAGTCCATGTTCCCATTTACTCTCAATAATCCTTGATTGCCTTGTCTTACAAGAATCTATCTACCTCTGCCTTCAAAATATTCAATGACCTGGTTGCCACTGCATTCTGAAATCACACAATACCAGGTTATAGTCCAACAGGTTTATTTTGAAAACACAAGCTTTCGGACCCTCAGTCCTTCTTAAGGTGTTAGTGAGAGGGGTAGTATCAGACACAGAATTTATAAGTAAAAGATCAAAGGTCACACCATTGATGAGGATGAATTAAACAAATCTAAGATGCCGTTAAATCTTTAACCAGTTAGAAGGTTTTAATTGATTAATATGTATATGTAAATTCCCAAACTCCTTTCAAGTCACTGTCCTGAGAGATCTTTTACTTATAAATTCTGTGTCTGATACTATCTCTCTCACTAACGCTTGAAGAAGGAGTGAGGCTCTGAAAGCTTGTGTTTTCAAATAAACCTGTTGGACTATAACCTGGCATTGTGTGATTTCTGACCTTGCCCGCCCCAGTCCAACAGCGGCACCTCCACATCACTGCATTCTGAGGCAGAGTTTCAAAATTGCACTCAAAGAAAAATATTGTCCCCATCTGTGTCCTAACAAGGTGACCGTTAATTTTCAATCAGTGTGCCCTAGTCCTGGACTCACCCACAAGAGGAAACATCCTTTCCATGTCCACCTTGTTTAGCCCATTGTCTTTTATCACAAACCAAGAACTTATACAAGTAATCTCTAATGGTGCTAAACTCCAGTGGAAACAAACCCAGCCTGTCCGACTTATTTTTGTAAGTCAACCCATTCATTCAAGTTGTCAATCTTGTGAACCGTCTCTGAATCACCATCGATATATTTACATCCTTCTTTAAATAAGGAGACCAAACCTGTACATGGTATTCCAGATGTTGTCTTACTAATCCTCTACTCAACCAAAGCACAATATGCTTACTTTCATGTTCAATACCTCTCATAAGGAGCAACGATCATTGTTCTCTCTTTATGTCATTTTTTTTAATCTTCCAGCCAAAGTAAGCAACTTCACATTCTCCTAAGTTATACTCCATCTTCCTTGAACCTTCTGACCTCAATATCAAGTTCAATAATTTTAGGGCTTGAGGCACTTTCTCCTGTGTCCTTACCCCAAACCCCACACAGCAGGCCTGTTATCACATGGTCTGCTATTACACACAACCCATTTTGAGCCTTTCATTTCCTTCATTAGTAGCTATTCATCTTCCTAGGCTGACTGTTACCCACTCCTCTGTCTGTCCAACAGTTTTTCTCTTTCATTGTTCTCTATCCCCACCTATAATTTATTCCTTAACACCCACCCACCGCCCCCCACCACCTTCCATTCTTCTGCATAAGTACCAGCTTGTTCCTAGCTACCATCAGTTCTGAGGAAAGGTCACTGGACCCGAAACGCTAACTCTGATTACTGCCAGACCTGCTGAGTTTCTCTAGCAATTTCTGTTTTTGTTTCTGATTTACAGCATCCACAGTTCTTTCAGTTTTTGTTCGCTTTGGTAAGTCTCTGGACAGAATCCAATGAAAATAATTGTTGTCTGATACCAGCTCCTTCTCTTACCTTGAGATTCCAATCTCATCGTCTTCATCACAACCGTTCCCTTGCTTTCATTTCTAGATTCAATAAGGCAGTCAAGTATTTTCTTCCTTGCGAGGCATATGTGGCTCTCCCATGTGCTCTTCCTGCTCTCCTCTGTCTTAAAACTAATTTTCATCATAAAAATGATGCAATGAGTTCATTAATTCTCTGATCACTTCCTTGTTGCCCAGTTTGCGTTAGATTGGCAATCTTAGTTCATTTTTTAAGTATGGGCATCTGTTGCATAGTGAGAAGAGAATGCAACGATAATTACTAATCATTAATTATTATGTGTACAGATATAGTAAATACTGTTGTATTTCAATGGAGTATATGCAAACTATATCCCTAAGGTCACCAGCCATTCAAAGCCTATCCAAAAATGGTACTTTTCTTCTATCTACATCAGCCACTGCCAAACACCCGAAACATCCTTTGGCTCGCCAAACCAGGCTATCTATGAATATCTATGAGCACAACGAGTGGTCACTGACCCAAACAGTCAGCATACTGTCAACACAGCTAGTTGTCACTACCATTCCCTATAAACAGCTCTCGGTTGCTCATAACCTTGGCCCCTCCATAAAGATGGCTCAATTTCAGAGATAATGCAGGCACAGCGCCCAGTACACAGCATTCCAGGAACATTTTCAGATGACAACCAAAGAGCAATTGCAATTAAAAGCAAATTTTAGCCAGGTGTAAATCTTTTTTTTGATATCTGTTTTGCTTCATTGTGACAGCATAGGGAGGATTCAATCAATTTCTGTAAGGCAAAGATTTGAACAAGATCGTAGCATCACTGGAATTGTCTCGAATTTAGAATTTGCAATCAACACCATGTAATCAATATCACAGAGCTGTATGTACAAGAGAGTGTGTATATAGGAGAAGGTACAAATAGTGATTAAGTTATGGGTCTAGCATAGTGCACTCGAAACATTAACTTTCTTTCTCTCTCCTATAGATTCTGCCAGATCTGCTGAGTTTCTCCAGCACTTTGTGTTTGTATTTAACAAATTAATGATTGTGAGTCCAGATGCCTAGGACATTGTCTCATAGTAATGAAATTCAACAGATTAATTAATGTATAAGCTAGCACAAAAAAATGACCACAAATTGGCAGATTGTTGTAAAACCCCGACTGTATTCATGAATGTTCTTCAGACTGGGGACAATTCCCCCTGATGTACATTACTGCTATTGTCCATGGCCAGTTGACATTTTAAAAGTCATGCTTTAGATTGTATAGGAAATTTCTGTCAATAAAATGCCAAAGTTGTGAGCAGATGAGTTGTTTGTTTTGATGCATGGTATCTTCCCAACAGCTGAACAGCCACGTACACCTGCATCATAAGACGGAAGTTACCTGCCACATCCACACATAACTCCAGGGTCTCACAATGTGGTTGAATTTTAATGGCCTTGTGGAATTAACTGGGCACTGAATTCTACCTTACTTGTGTCACACCCATCCGAGGTATGTGAAATAAAATGGAAGGCTCCAACTTGTTTGATTTCTCAGTGCAATGAACCATTAAATTAACCCATTAAATCCCATTAAAAAGTATTCCCCGAGATTTCATTCCATAACTTTCAACTGTCCCACTCAATCAAATGGCCTTGTCTCATTGCTAATCTTTTTGTAATTAATACACATGAATAATAAAAGAAAAGACCACCAGTTTTAACCATCCCTATCGGCAGTTCCTACTATCTCTCTATAATATAGAGATTGCTTGCATCAAGAGCGAGGATATCAATCTTTAATTCCTGGAGAGTTCAGGAGAATCCTGGAAGGTTGACAATCCTAATGAAAACACCAGTTATGGATAATTTTGTTCCGTACGATCATGATTAATGACTTTGACCCAGTGAGATAAATTCTGACCGTCCCTGTTTGCAGATGTTCTTTGATATGTTTCTAAGAGTAAAGAGACCAAAGGGAAATATTTAAGAATACTAATGTTGTTAAGGGAAGATTAATGCAGTGTTAGAAAATGCGTTCCTGACCTTGTAGGATCTTGAAGATGACATAGAAAGATAAACATTATCAATTTAAGCAGCTGACTTTAAACTGGTTTACCAAAGAGGGGAGGAAAAGTTGATTTTACATTGTGAATATAATCTTATTATCCAGGTAACTCCCAAAATCTAGAATGTAGCCGTTTTTCTGTAATCAGAACCCTAACCCTAAACCTTTACCAGCCAGTATTCGCGATGGTTGCTATGCTTTTACATCAATCTCTCATCTTTTGAGACTTCCTGCCAACATGTAAGGCAAACTCCACAACTAGATTTGTGTCAGTGTGTTACTTGTATGTGGAGAATTTCAAGTAAAAGAATTCAGGCCTACATGGCAAGGTGATATTATGTCTCTGCTTGCCTGAGATAGTCAGATGATGTAGGGGCAGGGGCTAAAACATAGCTTGGATGGGAGCTCAATGCCAGCAGTAGAACATAGAACATAAAACAGTACAGCACAGGACAGGCCTTTGGCCCATGATGTTGTGCCGAACTTTTATCCTGACCCTAAGGTTTATCTAACCTCCACCCCGGCCTTATACTACCATCCATATGCCTATCTAATAGCCACTTAAGTGCCCCTAATGAGGCCGAATCCACTACCCTCTCCGGCAATGGATTCCATGCCCCGACCACTCTCTGAGTAAAGAACCTACCTCTGACGTCTCCTCTATATCTACCTCCACTCACTTTAAAACTATGCCCCCTCGTAATAGCTACCTCCACCCCCGGAAAAAATCTCTGGTTGTCCACTCCATCTATACCTCTGATCAATGTGTACACCTTATCAAGTCACCTCAAATCCTTCGTCGTTCTAAAGAGAAAAGCCCTAGCTCTCTCAACCTTTCCTCGTAAGACCTTCCCTCCATTCCTGGCAACATCCTGGTAAATCTCCTCTGCACCTTTTCCAACGCTTCCGCATCTTTCCTGTAATGAGGCCACCAGAACTGGACACAATACTCCAGATGTGGCCGAACCAGGCTTTTGTATAGCTGGAGCATAACTTCACGGCTCTTGAACTCAATCCCTCTATTAATGAAAGCTAACACACCATACACCTTCTTAACAACTCTATCCACCTGGGTGGCAGCTTTCAGGGAACTGTGAACATGTACCCCAAGATCCCTCTGCTCCTCCACACTGCCAAGAATCTTTCCGTTAACCCTGTATTCTGCTTTCAAGTTTGTCCTTCTAAAATGAATCACCTCACACTTTTCAGGGTTAAGCTCCATCTGCCACTTCTCAGCCCAGCTCTGCATCCTATCAATAGTGGAGTCTCAGACAAGTTAACTCAACCTTATCAGGGCCAAGCCATTTAGGAGAAAAGTTAGAAAATACTGATTCGCGAGAAACTGGCAGGGGCACTCTCTCTCATCAAAACAGCAGAAGGCAGCTCAGCAAATCTTTTAGTTGGGAGAATGATAGGTTTTTTTTTTAGCTGGGAACATAAAAGAATACGGAGCCAAGGCTGGGGGATGGAGTTAAGACACATTTCAGCTGTAGTTGCATTGTGTGGCAGAACAGGTTTGAGGGGCTGAATGGCCTGTTCCTGAATTCATGTTGACTGTCCCGTATCCACCCCACCCACTTTTCCTTCTCCTTGGGACAAGTGTGCAGCCAATATGCTACATACTCAGATGGATCAGCCCATTGATCAATATAAGGAGACAGAAAGTCAAGTAGTGAAGAGTTGGCTCAAAGTGTTAGGTTTAAAGGAGGAAACAGGGTTAAAGAAAGGAGAGCAGATTTGGTGGGACAATTCCATAGCTGAGGCTTGGATTTGCTAAAGATACAGCCATTAATGCAGATTGGAGAGGCACAAGAGGCCAGAATCAGAAGCAGACCAGAGCAGCCATAATCTTGGCAAATAGAGGAGCAGGCTTGAGGGGCTGAATGGCTGACTGCTCCTAAATTATATGTTCCTATTGAAGGAGTTCAGGGACCTCGTGGAGTGCAGGGGTAGAGGAAATCACAGAGATGGGGGCAGCGTGGGTGGAGGTGTGTGGACTTGAGAAGGAGGATTGGAATTGTAAAATGGAACTGTTGCTAGGCTGAACAATGAGTCCCAGGACTTGGTAAGGGTCGGGGTATATACAGCAGAATGACATCAACCACAATCATGCCAGATTATTAACATCGGCTTGGCAAAGTGACAGACTACACGACTTCAGCTGCATGCCCCCCTCTCTGGGTTGACTTTAGCATTGGACTGAGTGGTCGAACGGCAATTTAAATGTAGCTAGGCACAGGTTATTGATCCAGTTCCAGTCAAATAACTCATATAGCAACCACCTCCAGATGGTTTCAAATTATTAGCTGGCTTCTAAACTACTCAATTATTCTGTTTTATGTCACACTGAAGCTCTGACATATCTCAGCTAAAATCTTTAAACTAAGAAAGTACTGTTTTGTTTTCTGTATCAAGCGCAAAAGGAACTTATTTGTTTTCTCAAGACTTTGAACCTTAGTCAGTTGACCTTACTAACCCCTAGGACGGGATGTTAATTAAACAATCAAAGGAACTTCACTGGGCCGATGCTGAAAAGATGTTATCCCTGGCTTGAGAGTCTATACCTAGGGAGCCACAATCTCAGAATAAGGGAGAGGCCATTTAGGACAAGAATAAACAATATTCATTCCAGGATTGGGGAAATGTCGAATCCTTGATCCTCATAGACTGTGGAAACTCAGTCATTTAATGTATTTGAGTGAAAGATCCATGGAGCCTATTGTATCTTTGCTGGTGAACTCTAAGAGCTATCTAATTAATCCCAATCCCTAGCTCTTTCCCAAAACATCACTGGGGTGGTATGGTGGCTCAGTGGTCAGCACGGCTGCCTCACAGCGCTAGGGACCCAGGTTTGATTCCCGCCTCGGGCAACAATCTATGTGGAGTTTGCACGTTCTCCCCATGCCTGTGTGGGTTTCCTCCGGGCGCTCTAGTTTCCTCCCACAGTCCAAAGATGTTCAGGTTGAGTGGATTGGCCAGGCTAAACTTTCCAGAGATGTGCATGCTAGGTGGGTTAGCCATGGGAAATGCAGGGTTATGGAGATGGGGTGGGTCTGGGTTGGATGCTCTTCAGAGGGTCAGCATGTACTTGATGAACTGAATGGTCTGCTTCCACACTGTTGGGATTCTATGAGAGTTTTCTTCTTTTTGAAAGTTATTGTTTAAATTATTTCCTTCACCCTATTAGTCAGTCCATTCCAGCATGTTGTTTAAAAAAATTGGCCTGACCCCATATCTGTTTGCACATTCTCCCTGTGTCTGCATGGGTTTCCTCTGGGTGCTCTGGTTTCCTCCCACAGTCCAAAGATGTGCAGATTAGGTGGATTGGCCATACTAAATTGCCCCATAGTGTTCAGGGATGTTTAGATTAGCTGGGTTATAGGGGGATGGGTCTGGATGGGATGCTCTGAGGGTCGGTGTGGACTTGTTGGGCTGAAGGGCCTGTTTCTACACTGTAGGGATTCTATGATTCTATCTGCATGGTTTACATAAAGTTTAGCAAGTCTTTAGCCTTTAACAAGGGACTGCATGGTAGGTTGTTGAGTAAGGTTAAATCTCATGGGATCCAGGGAGAGCTAGCCAATTGCATACAAAATTGACTTGATGGTAGAAGACAGAGGTTAGCGGTCATGGGTTGTTTTTCAAACTGGAGGCTTGGGGCCAACAGGGATCAGTGCTGGGCTCACTGTTATTCATCATTTATATATATGGTTTGGAAGAGAATTTAGGAGGTATGGTTAGTAAGTTTGTGGAGGACACCAAGAATGGTGATATAGTGAACAGAGAAGAAGGTTATCTAGGAATACAACGAGATCTTGATCAACTGGGTCAGTGGGCTGAGGAATGGCAGGTGGTGTTTAATTTAAATACATGTGAGGTGTTGCAACACGCCCCAGGGCAGGACTTACACAGTTAATGGTAGGACCCTGGGGTGTGTTGCCGAACAAAGAGATCTAAGGATACAAACTCATAGCTCCTTGAAATTGGAGTCACAGGTAGACAGGGTGGTGAAGAAGGAACTCAGCATGCTTGCTTTCATCGGTCAGAGCATTGAGTACAAGAGTTAGGATGTCTTGTTGCAGCTGTACAAGACATCAGTGAGGCCACATTTAGAATATTGCGTGCAGTTCTGGTTGCTGTACTGTAGAAAGGATATTATTAAACTAGAAAGAGTGCAGAAAGATTAACTAGGAACTACCTGGACTGGAAGGTTTGAGTTACAGGGAGAGACTGGATAGGCTGGGACTTTTTCTTTCCCTGGAGCATAGGAGACTGAGGGGTGACCTTATGAGGTTTATAAATGATGAGAGGCATTGATAAGGTATATAGCCAACTGCTCTTCCCCATGGTAGGGGAGTCTAAAACTAGAGGGCATGGGTTTAAGATGAGAGGCAGAGATACAATAGGGTCCAGAGGGGCAATTTTTCACAAAGAGGGTGGTAAGTGTCGGGAATAGGCTGCCAGAAGTTGTGGTGGAGGTGAGTATAATTTCATCATTTAAGAAACATTTTGTCAGGTACATGGATGGGCTAGGTATGGAGGGATATGGACCAAACACAGGCAAATGGGACTAATTTAAATTGTGAAAACTGGGCGACATGGCAAGTTGGGCCGAAAGGCCTGTTTCCATGCTGTAAACCTCTATGACTCAATGACTCTGTCTGAACTTTCTGTCAATGTATAAACATGCGAATAAGGAGCAGAAGTTGGCCATCCAGTCCCTCGAGCCTTCTCCATCATTCAGTATGGTCACAGCTGATCTTACGGTCAATGTCTTAATGTGTTATGTCATTGCCCACATACTTCCCAGTATTAAATTTCATCTGCCATGGGTCAACCCATTTCGAGAGCCTGTCTATGTCTTCCTGATCTCAGAATCCTGTCCTCCTTGTGTACTGTGTTTCAAACCTTGTGTCATCTTCAAAGTTTGAAGCTATCCAATGTTCCTTTCCGTGCGAGACATTACGTCAAACGGAGCAATGATCCCAATACTGACAACTGGGGATAAAATAAAGAACTGCACAAGTCAGTCAAAGTCCTGCTGTACAGAGCAGAGTAGTTGTCACACTCCTGTCCTGCAGTGATACCTGGGCTGCACATCAGCAGCAGATCGAGAACAGGAGAAATTCCACCAGCAATGACTGTACCACAACCTCCCATTTCAGTGGAAGGACTGACCAGCAAATACTACTGACCTTGAAGCTGACTCTAAAAGCATTCGAGTAAAAGCATGTCTGGAATCTCCCCAGCCAAGTCCTGTTTGTTCAACTCTCCAATTGTCAGTGCTCCAGGAAGGACAAAGAACATTCAACAAAGTCACTCTGGAGGTCTCCTTAAAGCACGACAGCGTTCACACTAAAGACAGAGCAGAGCTTTCTATGAATTATTCAAGATGGTGATAACCCATCCATCAATCTGCCTCATGGTTTGAATCCAAACTCCTTAACGGTGAGGCAGAGCAGCAGCAGAGAAGGAAAGCAAGGGGAGCCAACCCTGTATCCGTTTACCATGACTTCCTCCTCTATGTCGATGAGACCAAACATAGACTAGGTGACTGTTTTGCCAAGCATCTCTACCTGGCCCAAAACGGCCATCCTAACCTCCCGGTCATCGCCCATTTCAACTTCCCCCGCTCCGACATGTCCGTCCTCGGCCTCCTCCAGTATTGCAGTGACTCGGAACGCAAATTTGAAGAACAATACCTTGTCTTCCACCTGGGCACCCTACAGCCCAGAGGACTCAACATTGAGCTCTCCAATTTCAAATAACCTTCCCACCCATCCCCCAGCTCCCTTTCCAGCCCGACCTCCTCCCTTCCATTCCACCTTCTGACCCTCCCTTCCAGCCACCAACTGGATTCATCCCTCCCATCGACCAACCAGGTCGTACCTACCACCAGTGTCCACCTATCACCACCATTCTGCCTCCGCCCCTTCCCCTCCCCCCACCCCTCTTTATCTGCAGCTCCCCCTACCCCCACATCCAGCCCTGAAGAAGGGTAATACCCGAAACATTTACTGCTCCTTTCCTCCAGATGCTGCCTGGCCTGCTGTGTTCTTCCAGCCTCCTGTTTGTCTCTCCTGGGATTCACTGCCCCATATACCCAAAGACCCAAAGGTTGAGGTTCAGCAAGTTCAGAGACATGAGAAAGCATGAGAGAAACTTATGACCCCGTCATTCTTGAACTGAGGGACAGTCAATAGTGATGAGCTCCCTCCTGCCTGATAAATAACCATTTACTACCACTCTCTGCTTTTTTTCTGTTAGTCAGTAATGGCACGAACATAAATCCTCTAATCCAAAGGACTGCAGAGCCTTGAGGAAAGATATGGAAGCAGGTGGAATCTGTTCCACCGGAATTCACTGCGTCTGATGCAGTGAATAATTAAAGTGAAGCATAAAGACAGAGTAAGGGTCTCTCTTTAACTCAATAACATCATCCTTGCAGCAATTGCTAACACAGTGCTACCATGAGCAAATCACACAAATTGCCTCACAAAAATGTACAGAGTACAGAGGTTTATGGAACCAATGTACCCTGGGGTGAAATTCAGGAAGAAAAAGCAAATCTGTGCGTTAGGTTGCAATGTTAATGACAGTTTTATTGTGCTTATGTCTCAGTTACAGGCTTGTGATGACTGATTTGTTAAGGTTTAGGTGAGTCAGTAATACCTGGATGAATTTCCACATGCTGTTTCTTTTTATCTTGCTGAATGTATTAAGCATTAGCTTGCTGCCTGTATGCTCCATTATCGCAGAAGTACAGGCACTGTTCCAATGGGATTAAAGAGGCTGTTTCCCCTCCTTTATGTGAGACGTGTGTGGCAGCAGCAGGTTGTGTCTGTGCTGGGCAGATAGTGCAGCAGTGACTGTATCAAAGGGTACTTTACAGTGTCCAGATTCACCATTAATGCAAGTTAATAGTCTTCCAGCAATAGTAAAGATTAAGGCATGTGGCGTGCCTCGTGATTACTTAATGTACTGTACAGCATCCAAAATAAGAGATAACAAGGTGTAGAGCTGGATGAACACAGCAGGCCAAGCAGCATCAGAGGAGCAGGAAAGCTGACGTTTCGGGCCTAGACCCTTCTTCAGAAATGGGGGAGGGGAAGGGGGTTCTGAAATAAATAGGGAGAGAGGGGGAGGTGGATAGAAGATGGATAGAGGAGAAGATAGGTGGAGAGGAGACAGACAGGTCAAAGAGGCAGGGATGGAGCCAGTAAAGGTGAGTGTAGGTGGGGAGGTGGGATGAGGTTAGTAGGTAGGAGATGGGGGTGGGGCTTGAGGTGGGAGGAGGGGATAGGTGGGAGGAAGGACAGGTTAGGGAGGCGGGGACAAGCTGGGCTGGTTTTGGGATGTGGTAGAGGGAGGGGAGATTTTGAAGCTTGTGAAATCCACATTGATACCATTGGGTGCAGGGTTCCCAAGCAGAATATGAGTTGCTGTTTCTGCAACCTTCGGGTGGCATCGTTGTGGCACTGCAGGAGGCCCAGGATGGACATGTCGTCTGCGGAATGGGAGGGGGAGTTGAAGTGGTTTGCGACTGGGAGGTGCAGTTGTTTATTGCGAACCGAGCGTAGGTGTTCTGCAAAGCGATCCCCAAGCCTCCGCTTGGTTTCCCCGATGTAGAGGAGGCCACAACGGGTACAGCGGATGCAGTATACCACATTAGCAAATGTGCAGGTGAACATCTGCTTGATGTGGAAAGTCTTCTTGGGGCCTAGGATGGGGGTGAGCGGGGAGGCGTAGGGGCAGGTGTAGCACTTCCTGCAGTTGCAGGGAAAAGTGCCGGGTGAGGTGGGGCTGGAGGGGAGTGTGGAGCGGACAAGGGAGTCCCGGGGAAAGTGGTCCCTCCAGAAAGCAGATAAGGGTGGGGAGGGAAAAATGTCTTTGGTGGTGGGGTCGGATTGTGGATGGCGGAAGTGTCGGAGGATGATGCGTTGGATCTGGAGGTTGGTGGGGTGGTACGTGAGGATGAGGGGGATTCTGTTTTGGTTGTTATTGCGGGGTTAGGGGTGTGAGGGATGAGTTGCGGGAAATGCGGGAGACGCGGTCGAGGGCGTTCTCGACCACTGAGGGGGGGAAGTTGCGGTTCTTGAAAAATGAGGACATCTGAGATGTACTGGAGTGGAATGCCTCATCCTTTGGTCACAAATACACGATTACTTTCTTATTCCCCTTGAATGTAAGTGACTTTACATTCATTAAATGCCAGGACAGAGGGAGCACTCACCCATTGCTGCCTTTGATACACACATTACTTAGACAACATGCCCTGCTGCTGGATCTGGCTTAGCCTAATTTGTTTCTGACTGTCAATTGTCTCCCACTGTTTCCCCATCCAAAGACGTTGACTCGGTGCCATTTTCCCAGGTGCCCATTCCTGGCACCTTTTCAGATTTGCCACTTCTACCAGTGTGTGTAGTGTAGAGTAAAGGTGGTTTGAGGTGGTTTGCTGCCATTTTCCCCCTTTGCCTTTACTTTACCTTGGGCCTGCAGAGTGATTAGTGGTAGAGGATACACCATCATAGAGTAGCTACAGACGAGGCACTGATCTTAGATGACACCAAGGTTTATTTCATGATAGCAGTAAGTAACAGCTATGTTTGTTCAGGTATAATGCCTAGGACCTTAGCGAGCTGGTACAGATCAATCTGCAGACAAGAATGCATAGCGGGCCAGAGTTGAAAGACAGAAGGTCAGAAACTGAGATGATGAGATTCCAGAAATCTGGGACAACACCAAGATCCTGGGACAGGCTAGGCAGAGACAAGCACGAGAATTCCTGGAAGCATGGCACTCCACGAAGCATGCTATTAATAAACACATTGAACTCGACCCCATATACATTCCACTATGGAGGAAACCCAGAAGTGAGGCAATCTATCGCAACGGACCCCAGAGTTTGAGGGAATCTTTGTATGGAGCAGAAACAAAAACAAAAAGTAGAAATTGCTGGTTAAGCTCAGCACGTCTGGCAGCATTTGTGAAGAGAAATCAGAGTTAACGCTTCTGGTCTGGTGACTCTTCCTCAAAACCCGAAAATGGACTGAAAACGTTCACTCTTCATACTCAAAACCCGAAAATGGACTGAAAACGTTCACTCTTCATAGATGCTGCCAGACCTGCTGAGCTTTTCCAGCAACTTCAGATTTACAGCATCCGCAGATCTTTTGGTTTTTACTTGTATAGAGCGGTGTTGAATAGACTGCACTGGGGGACATAGGGGATGAGTGAGAAGGATGCCAGGTGGAATAGTTGTGGGTGATAATGTGTTGGACTATTGTAGGCTGTGGGCAATGGTCCCATTAAAAAAAAAGCATGAGAATAATGACGCGATGAACTGGTTTGTGTGATAATAATTGAGAGATTAATGTTAGCTAGGACATGTTGGGAGAGTGGAGTGTAACTCCCCTGCTAGTCTGCCGAAAAGTGCCACAAGCACAGATCTTTCACATCCACCTGAGAAGGCAGAAAGGATCTTAATTCAACATTCTGTCTGAACAACAGCACTTCCCAGTGTGCGGCCCTCTGTCAGCATCAGCCTGGTGTTCTCCGAGCCACAGACTCAGATCCACAGAGTAGGGACAGAGCCACAAACAGCAGGGTAAGAAACAGGCGTCTTTCAGACAAAGCAATTGCTCTGCCTTCGAGTTCCACTGTCTATTCGGGGTTAATACAGCGTGAAAATCACAAGAACTGGGCCCTCAGACGAATGACAAGGTTTGTGATTTGAAGGAGTGGAGAGAAAGTCAAACAGGGATGGAGAAACATTTAAATACACAGCACACCGAGGCTAAACTGGAAAAGCAAAGGACTGAAAGTAAGACATGGAAACGATTTCTTGTTATCAACACTCAGATTAAAGTCTAATCTTTCTGTCACTGATAAGAAATCAGTTTTACAGCTTGTCACTTTGCTGCCTGCAACTTTGAGTTTCGACTTCAGTTTTTAGCCTTTAGGGATTTATTCACTGACAGTGGTGGGAATGGTTGCTGGTTGGGAAAGATTCCCCCAGCAAAATCATGATATTCTGAGTTACAGTGATCACTGTCTTGGAGTCTCACACCAACTGGCAGTATCAGGTTGTCTATAATGATGCCCCTGGTGAATTATCCAGCCACAAATTGGTCCCATGCAGCTGAAACATGAATCCCCTTCAGTCATTTTATCACATCTCTCATACCATTATTCGAACAGCATGTCTTCTGTCAACAAAATACACATTCAACTGGTTTTCAGAAATCCTGGTTTATCTAAGCATCAGTTTTTTTCTCTCTCTCTCTCTGCAGGGTAGATATTTTATTGGAAATACCGAGAGTGATGTTCCCTTTAATTCTGAAGAGGTACCTTATTCAGGTCTTTTACTATGTATTTGAGACATCCATGCAGGTTTTGCTTTTGCAATGTTTTTGAGATTAGTTTGAAAGAAGGCTTAACCTAGCCAAGGAGATTAAACCTCTGATACAGTGACTGCCCAAGCAATGAGCAGGCCTGGGCAGCTTTATTGTGCTTACATTGGCTACGGCCCAGGGATATCGAATGGCTCCTCCACATTTTGTTGTTTCTCATTCGCCACTCAACCTGTGACCATGCCCTGGGAGTCAATGGCTCAGAGCAAGCTGCTTCTGCAGAGCAAGAGGGGGATGCTTTGGAGCTAGAATTCCTCAATTTGAGGGTGGGTGGTTCAGCAAAGATCTGGAGGTCTCTCTATCGCCGAACTTGTCAGAGCAAAGGAAACAGCAGGATTTCAAGAATGGTCAAGTTTGTGCCCACAGACTGTATCTCCTCAGGTTTAGAGATCTCCTGTAACCCCATATTTTGCTTCTCCATTCTTTTCAATTCATGGAACATGGCCGGGGTGGGGTGGGGTGGGGCGGAGCCGGTGAGGGGTGCGTAGCTACTATGAATTCCATTGTTTGTATCTGTTCTGGAGAAAGGCCATGAAAAACTTAGCCTTCCACATTTTACTTTTGTTTGGCTGTGAATTCTTTAGCGACACAGGGTGTCGTGTTTTTGGTGTAGGTTGTTGTATTTTGTTTATGTGTAAGAATTTAATTTCCATAAGAACAATAAATATGTACGAACGTGGGTATACAAGGGCCGAATGGGTTTTATTGATCATGAGATATCAAAGACACAAACGGGAATCAGTCGTGTCACACATAGACTGAAGGACAAGGCATTTGCTTCCTCGGCTATGTTCGGTTGACTGACATCCACCATCATTACCACCAACTCAATCCCTCCAACAGTCCTGTATACCTTGCAAATAAAGCACCCGATTTCCTGCTCACTACAGGCCAGTGATTTTTAATCAGAGTGGTTGAGATCAACCTCGATCTGTGGGCACCTCTTTATCACGACCAGCCCCACTCAGCGGAACTACTCAGTGCCACATGTGGGTCTGGGTCCCACTTTCAGAGACTGAGCACATGTGCTTGGCTGACACTACAGCGCCAGAACTGAGGGAGTGCTGCACTGTCAGAAGTGCCATCTTTCAAAGTGAGCTGTTAAACCGAGATAACACAGCGTGGAGCTGGAGGAGCAGGCCAGGCAGCATCAGTGGAGCAGGAAAGTTGACGTGTCAGGCCGGGACCCCTCAGAAGGGCCCTGACCTGAAAAGTCAGCTTTCCTGCTCCTCTGATGCTGCCTGGCCTGCTGTGTTCCTCCAGCTCCACACTGTGTTATCTCAGACTCCAGCATCAGCAGTTCCTACTGTCTCTGTTAAACCGAGGTTGTGTCTTCCCACATGAACATGGGAGAGTGCTACTTGAAGAAGAACAGGAGAGTTCTACCAGTTCCCTGGCCAATATTTATCCCTCACCCTGCTGTTGTTTGTGGAATCTGGCTGCGTACAAACTAATTTCTGCATTTCCCCCCGCAACATCTGTGACTACCCTTCAAAAGTACGGCATTGCTTGGGAAGTAATCTGGAACCTCATAAAACACTGCGTAAAGTTCAATATAACCGTGAGACTTTGTTCCTTTCACTTATTTAACACTCAATTTTTTTTAAAAAGTGGCGATGCGGGTACAATTACAATGTTTAAAAGACATTTGGATAAATACATGGATAGGCAAGGTTTGGAGGGATATGGGCCAAATGCAGGCAGGTGGGACTAGGTTAGTTTGGAATTCTGTTCAGCATGGACTGGTTGGATCAAAGGGTCTGTTTCTGTGCTGTGTGACGCTGTGACTCTATAACTCTAATTCAGCACAGCACATTACAGAATGATAGATTCACACAGTACAGCCCATCATAGCTATGGTGATTCTTTGAAGGAAATAACCAGAAATCTCACTCTTTCTACACTTCCCTAAAACCCTGCCACTTTTTTTTCCCCCTTTTCTTGGTGGGCGCAGATTGGAGACCATTTACTCTTTTCATACCTGGAATGTAATTGGTGTTTTACCTGGCCTTAAGTTTGATCAACTATGCCAAAGCTTTGTGTGTAACCTTTGTGGATAGATACATAGAATCACAGAATTGTTACAGCTTGGAAGGAAACCCAAAAGTCCATCATGTCTGCACCAGTTCTATCCCCTGGTGCCAATCTCCTGCTATTTCCCCATTTCCCTACACAACATTTCTATCCAAATAATTGTCCAATGCACTCTTCAATGTCTGAGTTGAACCTGCCACCACATGTCCAGACAGGACATTCCAAACTCTAACTACTCACTGTGTGAAAAAGTTTTTTTCTTAAATCACCCTTGCTTCATTTGCACATTACTTTAAGTCTATGCCCCTCTTGTTCCTTTCTCTCTCTATTGTAAGCAGGAACAGCTTCTTTATCCGGCCCGCTCATGACTTTGAAAACTTCTTTCAAATTTCCTCTCAGCCTTTTTTCTCTCCAAGGAAAACAGCCGCAACTTCTTCGGTTTATCCTTTTTTCTGAAGTTTCTCATCCCTGGAACCATTCTTGTAAATTAATTAATAACAAGCCACAGAACTAGAAAAAGTACAAGATGTAGCCAGGTCTCAGGAAGATCAAATGAGTTCCCCAGACTTACGCTTTGTGGTTGACTCGGTGAAATGATTCTTATCATAATGCATTCGAGGGACAAAAAATATGAAATGAAATCCCAGGGAGGCTTGTAAATGAGCGCTGCTAAAATGAGCTAATTTTTGGAAACAAGGAATAACATTTTTCATCATTAGCAAAGCCAACTTAATTGCAGCTGTCTAACCACCTTAAGCAAGTAGGGCGCTCTGTTTTCCTCAGCCACCTGCTCTCCTGCAACTTTTAAAATTCAAACTTGCCGTCACCTGGTCCCAACTGCTGAGATTCCATCGTTATCTTTTTTTCACTGTTTTCTACCTTAATGGTGCCCTGGACTGAACACTTCAAGTCTACACCCATAATTATAAACAAATACATATTAAACACCTAATGACTAACAACATAGAGTGACGTTAACATCTTAAAAAAAAGTCATTGGATGCTTCAAAGGAGTATTTTCGAGCAGAATTTGTCACTGAGATATGTGTGGAGTTTTTAGCACAGGTGAAGTTTTGATCGAAAAGTTAGTTTTTGAGGAGTATATTAAAGGTGTAGAGAGTGGCGAGGAGCTTTGCGGAGAGAATTTCAATGCCTAAAGCGGGTGTAAGAATGCAGTTCGTCACTTCCCTTCTTCCCAAACAGATGTTGAACTCAGTCAACCTTCCTCACAACTGGAATGTTTCTTGCACCTTTCACTTCTGCATTGTGTGACTTGTTATTAATCTATTCACAAAGGCTGTGCACAGAGCATTGCCAAAGCTGATTGAGCAACTGATGGAGAAAGGTGCAGAACTGCAAGCCTTCCTGACAAGTCCCCTGATAGCTTTCTTCTGCTGGTCTGTGGACTGTAGGAATGTTCAACACCTTAAAGTGTTTAAGTTACAACATTATCAACCGTTTCAAAGCACACTTTTTTATAAAAATCCAAAGATCAAGTTCTTTTATCTCAAACTGCCTCTTCTTTTGTGTTTTGATTTGCCTTAAGGCCCTTATATTAGGCCCTAATGAGGGCACTTGATAGAGTCATAGAGTTGTACAGCGGGAAAACAGACCCTTTGATCCATCTCTAACGTGCTGACCAGATATCCTAAATTAATCTATGCCCATTTATCATCACTTGGCCCACATCCCTCTCGACCTTTCCTATTCAAGTATCCATCCAAATGTTTTTTTTTAATGTTGTCATTGTATCAACCTCCACCACTTTCTATGGCAGACCATTCCATACACACACCATCCTCTGCATGAAAATGCTCCCCCTTAGGTCCCTTTTAAATCTTTCCCCTCTCAACTTAACCCCTTTAGTTTTGGACTCCCCAACTCTGGGAACAAAGAACATGACTATTCACCCTATTGATGCCCCTCATGATTTATGAATTTGTATATTGTCATTCCTCAGCTTCTGACGCTCCAGGGAAATTAGTCCCAGCCTATTCAGCCTCTCCCTATAGCTCAAACCCTCCGATGCTGGCAACATCCTGACAAATCTTTTCTGAACCCTCTCAGGTTTAGTAACAGCTTTCCAATAGCAAGGAGACCAGAATTAAACATGGTATTCCAAAAATGGCCTCACCAATGTCCTGTACAGCCACAAAATGACATCTCAGCTCCTATACTCAATGCACTGACCAAGTGTGCCAAATGCCTTCTTCAGCACCCTGTATACTTGTGACTCCACTTTTAAGGAACAACGTACTTGCACCCCTCGGTCTCTTTGTTCAGCAACACTCCCTAAGGCCCTACCGTTAACTGTAGAAGTCTTGCCGTAGATTTGCCGTACCAAAATTCAACACCCCAGATTTACCTAAGTTAAACTCCATCTGCCACTCCTTGGCCCACCGCCCATCTGATCAAGATCCCGTTGTACTCTGAGGTAACCTTCTTCACTGTCCACTACACCTCCAATTTTGGTGTCATCTGCAAACTTACTAACCATACCTGCTATATTCCCATCCAAATCATTAGGTAAATGATGGAAAGCAGTGGATCCAGCACTGATCCTTGTGGCACACTGCTGGTCACAGGCCTCCAGTCTGAAAAACAACCCTCTGCCACCACCCTCTGTCTCCTACCTTCAACCCAATTTTGTATCCAATTGGCTAGCTCCCCCTTGATTCCAATGTTATCTAACCTTGCTAACCAGTCTACCAAGAAGTCCACATAGACAATGTCTACTGCTTTGCCTTCATCAATCTTCTTTGTCACGTCTCCAAAAAACTTAATCAAGTTAGTGAGACACAGTTTCCCACACACAAAGCCATGTTGACTATCCCTAATCAGTCCTTGCATTTCCAAATGTATTTAAATTCTGTTCCTCAGAATCCCTTTCTGATCTTACAGTATGATTGTCTTCTTGTAAATAGATTGGTCAAGGGAAATATCACATCGTAGGGAGGTGGGGGAGGGAGAATGTGGTCCAAATGGGAGTGAGATGTAGAAACAAAGAAAATAGGAGCAGGAGAAGACTATTCAGCCCTTCAAGCCTGCTGTGCCATTCGATACGATCTTGGCTGATCCTCCAACTAAGTCCCCTGTTCCGTTTTCTCCCCATACCTCTTGATCCCTATGGTCTTAAGAACTACCTCTATCTTCTTGAAAATATTCAATATTTTGTCCTCAAATACTTTCTGTGGCAGAGAATTCCACAGGCTCCACAGGGATTAGAAATTTCTCTTCATCTCAGTCCTGAATGACCTACCCTGTATCCTTCAATTGTCATCCCTGGTTCTGGACTCCTCGGTCATCGGGAACATTGGGAATCCCATTCTTCACTGTCAGCCATCTTGAGAACAAGAAAACAGGAACAGGAATAGGATGTTCATCCCCTCTGAACTAGCTCTAATATTCAATAAGATCATGGCTAACCTTGGATCTCAAACTGTCCCTCCCATCCTCTCCCTTTATCCCTAGATTCCCTTAGATTTCAAAATCTGGTATCTTCAATACATTCAACAATCCATGGACCCCTTTAGTAGAGAATTCCAAATCTCCACAACCCTCTGAATGAAGATATTTCTCCTCATCAAACATCCAAAATCCTGAGAAAGGACAGATTCAAAACATTTGGATGTTTCAAAACTAAAAGTTGCCAATTCCATTTCAATTGAAGGATTACAGTGTAAAATGGTCCAAACCAAACATTGACATTTTACTCAAACTCCAGACCCAAGCATGGGCAAGGATCACAAAGAAGAAGGGAAGCACAGTCTAAGTTCCAGTGTTTTTTATTTTGCTGAAAATTCAGCAGCTAGCATTGCTGAAGCATGTGGGAAAGAACAAAGCTTATGTAATTATTTTAAAAGTCTTTGAGCAGTCGGCTTAGACTTTTGAAATATCTTGATACTTAGCGGTGAGGATGTTCTGTTGCTGTGGCAACAATACCTTGGCTGCATTGTGCTCTAAGCCAAGACGACCCTGATTTTTCAGCTGCTGATATGATGGTTTAATGCATCCACTCAAATAACTTGTCGTCTTTTGCTCACAGCTAAAATACTACTGTAGGCCACTTTATTGCAGAGTGACATTACTGTTCATACTACCTAAAGTGCACAACATAGAAATTGGCCATTCAGCTCATGTGTCCTCGCGATTAGCACTTTGTCTCAAATTTAATCAGTTTAATCTTCTACATCTTTCACCCTCATCTGCTTATCCAGCTTCTTTTAAATCATGTTTAAACAGTCACTTAATTGTACAGAATCTGAACATTGCTGGCAAGAGAGGCATGTTGCCAAAGAGTTTTGTCTTGTACTCTGATCTCCCAGATATAGGAAGGATATTGTTAAACTGCAGAGGGTTCAGAAGAGATTTACTAGGATGTTCCCGGGTATGGAAGTTTTGCGTTATAAAGAAAGGCTGGATCAGTTGGGACTTTTTTCACTGGAGCATAGGAGGTTGAGAGGCAACTTTAGAGAGGTTTATAAAATAATGAGGAGTATAGACAGAGTTAATGGTAGTTGTCTTTTCCCTAGGATGGGAGATTTCAAGACTAGGGAGCACATTTTTAAGCCGATGAAGAGTCACTTGACTCAAACATTAACTCTTCTTTCTTCCCACAGATGGTACCAGACCTGTTGAGTTTCTTGAGCAAGTTCTGTTTCTGTTTCAGATCTCCAGCATCTGTGGTTCTTTGTTTTATTATACACTAGAGCAGGCTTGAGGGGCTAAATGGCCAACGCCTGTTCCTATTAACTATGGTCCTATGGTCTGAGAAAAGAAATTTAAGGGAAATGGTTGGAAAGGAATGAAAACCAAGTAACATCCAAGCTTCTTCAAAGCATAGCATCAATGAATATAATGTATTGATGTACAGCAAAGACAAGAAGACAGATAATTAAACACCAGGGGAGAAATTAAAGGACATGCTTTCTTAGACAAAAATGGAAATAAGGAACTATAACAATGTGTGAAGGAAGAAATCAAATGGTTAGAAGATTTCAAACTGGAAAAATAATGATTGGAAATGTGAATGAGAGAAAAGTGGTCGGAGGATGAATTAGTCGTATTGACTGGAACATCTGAGAGTCTCAACTCGACTATTTGATTCTGATTTCCCATCTCCTTTGGTACCTTGATGGATATTTTCATACTGAGCTCCAAACCCAATGTACACAATCTTCTGCCAGCTCTCCGATTGTTGAAGTGCTATTTATTCATGTACAGTAGGAGTTCAGCATGTTTTTCCAAAAACTGTTTCTTTGTATCTCTAAATTCAATACAGGCACTGGTTTGCTTTTTCACCTTCCTAATCCACTCCCATTACTGAGCAAGGCCAGCCCTTTTCCTTATAGACCCACCA
Organism: Rhincodon typus; assembly: GCF_021869965.1. NCBI lineage: Eukaryota > Metazoa > Chordata > Chondrichthyes > Orectolobiformes > Rhincodontidae > Rhincodon > Rhincodon typus. The sequence continues at coordinate 6,949,181 of NC_063358.1, forward strand.
CCAACTTATCAAATCCTCCCAAACAATCAAATAACAAGCACTGTTCACCAGGAGGCAGTGCAACAGAAACCAAAAGCAAACAAAATTGTAGGGAAACAAGGGAGGGAACTAAATCAAATTAGTGTGGAAAGGGGAGATAATGCACCAGCAGCCCTGTGGTGCCCATCCTTCTCTTTTTTTTCCTCTCTATTCATTAATGGGATGAGGGTGTCATTGGCTAGGTAGCATTTATTGCCCATCTCTAATTGCCCAGGGGGCAGTTCAGAGTCAACCACATTGCTGTGGGTCTGGAGTCCCATGTCGGCCAGAACAAGTAAGGATGGCAGTTTCCTTCCCTAAAGGATATTAGTGAATCAAATGGGTTTTTATAACAATCAGCAATAGATTCTTGGTCATCATTAGATTCTTAATTCCAGATATTTTTATTGAATTCAAATTCCACCATCTGCCACGGCAGGATTTGAACCCAGGTCCCCAGAGTATTATCTGGGTTGCTCGATTAACAGGCCAGCAATGATACCACTCAGCCGTCACCACAACGGAGATGGTGGACACTGCCTGCTCCCTCTCCAAGGATACCCAGGCATTAACATAGTTGCAGAAGAGAGGCAGGCATTCTAAGTTTTATATTTGCTCATTAACCAGTTCAGAGATATTATTGCACACCTCTGGGTCAACTGGGACTTTAATCCCAGTCTCCTGGCCCAGAGGTAGGGACATTTCCACTGCACCACAGGCATTCAGTGCTAAACAAATGCCCAATGAATATCAGTTGCTTCCAATTATCTCTTGGGCATGTCTTTAATTGGACCATCTTTTACAACATTGTCACTGAGATGGCTGCCTCATACTGGTGTTAAGTGAAGTAAAGTTGCCATAGTCCTGTTCTCTCATTAACCTGAGGGTCAGGCGAGGGAGAGATTGAGAAGGAGACCTTCTCCTTCATGGAAACCTCAGCTGTTTCAGGAATTGAACCCACACTGTTGGCATCATTCTGTATCAGAAACCAGCCATTCAGGTATCCATCTCCCTATATAAGCAGAGACTCGATGACAGCAGTTTTAACCAAAAGATCTCATCAACAATCTAACTGGATTGGGTTGCAACACCAGGTTTATACTCCATTGAAATCATGGCGAATATTTATTGGTTGGGGATGTGGTCAACTGGAGATCCACTTGATCCCCTGAGTCTTCCAACTGGAGAGTTAACTTAAATTCGCCCTAGATTTGTGTTGACTTTGTTAGCAATGTTATGAGAGTTACAAAGAGGAGAAGAATAGCTTGCAATTTGCAGCTGGCCTGAGTGTTTATTGATTTTTTTTATATAATTGCATTTAAACTGTTTGCTGGGAACACAATGATTTACAACAATGGCCAAACAGTGACTGACTATTGCTTAAGCTTTGCTAATGACTTAGTGGTCCAGTTGCAGTGTTAAAAGTCTTAGGACATTACAGGTATTATCAAGATATTGAAATCATGATACCAAGACACCTACACCAATTGGTAATATCAAGATTCCAATTGATATTTCATATTGGAGGAAACATCAAGGTCCTGGTACAATGTTACTCTTTATCCATTTATTCCGTAAGCAGTTAAAGCAAGCCTTCCACTCAGCTGTGTTAGATCTTTGAAATTAATTTTCAATTTATGTAAGGACAACATTATTCTGCATTGATTTCTTTTATTATTCAGTTGCTTCTAATGCACCTATAATTGCCTCTCACATGATAACAGCAAATGTTGATTGATAGCAAAGTACTGAAATCTATTTGTCAGTCAAATTAAGCTTTTCTTTTTCTTAAGGTCAGAGCACTCACTGTTTTATTGGAGAGATGTGTTTATGTTCTATGTTTCTCTGTGACATTTTATCCTTTATGAATAGAGATGGCAAGTTGTTATTTTATTCATCACTTTGCAGTCCTGGGGATAGCAGTACTGTTGGTTCTGCTATAACACGATAGTTGCGTTCCTTCACACCATGGCATTTTACAAAATCGCACTATAGAAGTAACTGGGCCTAAGGGAAAAGTGGAATTAAGGGCAGACCACCAAAAAAAAACACTCAAAATCGCTCAAAAATCTCTCAAAAGCCTAACAGAAAGGATAGCACAGTTTGAATAAACGTTTAATTCATATCTGATAATGAAATAAAGGTGAATTTAACACCTACTTTGAAAAAATGTCATGATAACGTGATGGGTGAGGAGGTTTTGAAGTTGCTCAGTTACTAATGCAGGGGCTGAGGGTCATCATCATCATCATCACCTTCAGGTGCAGTTGTGGTTGCAAGGTGAGGGTGAAAAATAGTTAATCCAGAAGTTTATGGCTGTGATTCATTGTCTTCTGACTGTTTCTTGGGGGTTGGCTTAAAAAGGATATCCAGTTTTTGCTGATTTGTCCTTTCTGTTGTTTCATGAAGAAGCTGTTCATAGGGTGCAAAATAAGATCTTATTCCACAACCTGCTACCCTGCTGCATTCTGCACTATAATCATTGTCCAATAAAAGCTGCAACTGCTTCTCAATTTCCCTCAGGATAGAAGACAAAACAGAAGTGGAAGGCTCTCGTGGTGCTGCATCCTGGACTTCACCTTCTTCATCTCCAGCTTCCACTTCTCCCTCAGCGACAAGTCATTGTAGATCAGCTGTAGAGAGGTCTTCACAGTGGGACTCAAGCAGCTCTTCAACATCCTCACTCTCCACTTCTTCAAATCCAACTTGCTTTGCAAGATCAACACAATGTTCTTTGATTCTTGGGAGCTTCTCTGACGGATCAAAGCCTTTAAAATCTTGAAAAAATTCTGAGAGAAGCTTCCACCAAACTGCATGCAAGCAGTCCTTACTGACATCACCCCAGGCCTCCACGATAATGTCAATTGCATTGTTGATGTTAAAGCTCTTACAAAATTGAAGAACGTTATCCTTATTCAACTCCGCCCCATCCCCCGCCCAATTCAATGGGTCCAATCAGCCTCTTAAATTGCATTATAGCCAACACAACTTTGTGTTTTAGATATAGCATTCCCTGATTCGTCAGTCGCATTACAGCCAATTCACATTGCCGGAACACACGTTATAGCAGAACTGACTGTATCCCATTTCCAACCTCAAAAACCCTTCATCACCTGACCACTTTCTCTTGTTTCTGCTCTCGTGTGTGGCTCTGTGATTGCACGCTGGCTTTGTGATTGTATACTGGCTCTGTGATGAAAGTTGTCACGGCATCAGTGATAGTAGTCCTTGTACAAGCTCTAAGAATGACCCTGACCTTCCAGTCGTTGGCCGTTTTAATACACCATCTTCCTCTCATGCCAATACTCCTGCTGAAAGGCCTGCTGCAGTGTTTCAGTGAAACTCAGTACAAGCTCGAGGAACAAGACCTCATTTTCTGCTTATGTGCTTTAAAGCCTCAGGACTCAACATTGAATTCAACAGCTCCTGACCATGAACTCCATCCTCCAATTTTATTACACTTCCATTCTGCACACGCCCTCCCCTCCCAGCTCCTGTGTCTTGTGTTTTTGGGCTTGCTGTCAGCAAAGCTGACCTATTTTTGACTACTCGCACCAAATATTAACACCGATGTTTCATCTGTACTGAAAACAGCAAGTGCTGGAGATCACAGCAGGTCAGGCAGCATCCATGGAGAGAGAGCAAGCTAATGTTTCAAGTCTAGATGACTGTTCATCAGAGCTGACGTGAGCTCTGATGAACAGTCATCTAGACTCGAAACATTAGCTTGCTCTGTCTCCATGGATTCTGCCTGACCTGCTGTGATCTCCAGCACTTGTTGCTTCCAGTACAGATTCCAGCATCTGCAGTAATTTGCTCCTCCTATATTGCATCTAGATCTGTCCTTTAATATCTTTGGCACAACCTTTCCTATTGCTCTAGGCACCCTCACTATCGGTTCTGCTGAGTCCTCCTCCCACATTTTCGACAGCATTAAAACCATCATTTTCCAACCCTCTTCAGATCTGAAGACGAGTCGTTGGACTTGAAATGCTAACTCTGTTTCTCTGTCCGCAGATGTTGCCAGACCTGCTGAGTTTCTCCTGCATTCTCTGTGTTTTATTACGGTAGTATTGATGGCAGCTGTGACGGTAACAGCAGCAGCATATTGTGTCAGCAGTAACAGGAGTACTATCAATAGTGATGATACCAAGGCTTCCATTAGGCCTGGAGTTTCCTTATTGTGATGCCTCACAGATATCACAAAGGTACAGTGCAGCGTTACAGAAACCTTTCGGTCTTTCCTTGCCCAGGAACAGCTTGACAGGCTGAATGGCCTACACATTTTCCTATGTCCGTAAGTTTGCTGTATTCACACATTTGTTACTCATATCAAACATTTCTTTCTCCGATTTTTTTCACTAGCAGTCGTTAAAATGATTCAATGATCCTGTGATAATAAGGTGTAGAGCTGGATGAACACAGCTGGCCAAGCAGCATCAGAGGAGCAGGAAAGCTGGCGTTTCAGGTCTAGACCCTT
>NC_063358.1:6963678-6970661 GCF_021869965.1 Rhincodon typus
TCCCCTCCCCCGACCGCATCCCAAAACCAGCCCAGCTTGTACCCGCCTCCCTAACCTGTCCTTCCTCCCACCTATCCCCTTCTCCCACCTCAAGCCTCACCCCCATCTCCTCCCTACTAACCTCATCCCGCCTCCTTGAACTGTCCGTCCTCCCTGGACTGACCTATCCCCTCCCTAACTCCCCAGCTACACTCACCTTTACTGGCTCCAACCCCGCCTCCTTGACCTGTCTGTCTCCTCTCCAGCTATCTTCTCCTTTATCCGTCTTCTACCCGCCTCCCTCGTTCTCCCTATTTATTTCAGAATCCCCTTCCCCTCCCCCATTTCTGAAGAAGGGCCTAGACCCGAAATGTCAGCTTTCCTGCTCCTCTGATGCTGCTTGGCCTGCTGTGTTCATCCAGCTCTACACCTTGTTTTCTGACAATTACCAAATGTTCCTGTCCCTACAGAAGACCGGGTTGCCAGGGGCTGAAACACTAAGTATCAGGTTAGATAACAATCGCTTGCTTTCACAGCTGGAAAGCTGATTTTAAAAAAACTGGCCAAAACCTCCAGGAAAAGCTAAACCTCAGTTAAAAGTCCATAACATGGAAAAGCAAGTAGCTACACTGACAAGGCAAAGGGCTCCAAAGATGTACAGATGTGATAGGCCAAATGAATTCCTTTCTGTCTTTTCTGTGCTGTTTCATTCTATAAGGAGCTGATTTCTTCACTCTTAGTACTAACTTTAAGTGTTAAAGGAATAAGACTTTTTATTGCGGTGTGGAGCCTAGTGGCATATATGCTTGGAAAATGGTCATTTTGGAAACTTGATTGGTGCTGCTTCCAGTATTTCAGAATCTGTTGAGGCAGGGGCTTGAGGACAAGGGGACAGATTAGCTGTGCTCTATATTGACAAAAGGGGAAACAAAGAGATGTGTCCATAGCCTATGCCATCTGGGTAAGGGGCTCCAATTTGACCTTTTAAACTGTTTGAGGTTTCCTGCTGCGCAAAGCTGATCAGCCCTGAATAGACCAGTCTCTGCCCAATCCCTGACAAACAGAAAGTCATGTTGTATAGGTTGTCTAATCTCACTGTGACAGACATGGTTTAGTCATTGTGTTTTGCTTCAGAATCGGAAGGTTGTGGCCTCTTGTTCCAGTCCAGAGACTTGAGAACAAAATCTAGGGCTGATTGAGGGAGTGCCAGTCTCCCAGAAGTATTGTAATTTAAGATTCAGGTGTTAAACCCATGCCCCATTTGCCCTCTTGAATGGGTGCAAAACATTCCACAGCCCTTTTCAAAGTTAGTTTCTTCACCAATAATTATCCCCTAGCCATTGTTACTAAAACAGATTATATGGTCATTATCTTGTGGTTTGTGGAAGTCTGGAGTGTGCCAGTTGTGCAAGATGGTTGGTTCACTCAGTTGGTTGAGTAGTTGGTTTGTGATTTAGAGTGATGCCAACAGTGTGGGTTTAATTCCCGCACCAGCTAAGGTTACCATGAAGGATTCTCATGCTCAATCCTTGTCTGTCACCTGAAGCATTCTGACCCTCAGGTTAAGCCACCACCAATCATCTTTCCGTCTAATCAGAAAGCAGCTCAGTGGTCAGACTGGTCAGCAGCTCAGACTATGGCGACTTTACTTTTCACACCAGCACACTTCTAAAATAATACACCATGAAAGCCATTAATGTCCTTGGGGAAATTGTGACAGCTTGTGCTGCATATATGAGGCCCTTGACCTAACCAGCAGGCCTTAAAAGTACCAACATGCTCAAAACTATTGGCCTGAATTTGGCACTTAGGGTTGCAGAACCCTTTCATCCCAGAGGTTCCGTCCCTCCTCGGCCTCCTCCCTCCCTCCCTTTCGATTGCTGCCTCCTCCAGTTCATTCCTGGTCACCCCCTCACAGTTGGCATGGAGCAACAGGACAATGAGATCCCCTTCAATGTTGAACTGCATGAGGAAGTTTAATATCCAGTTTGCCTCGGACCTAGGGATCATTCCCTTGGAAGCCACTCGTCCTGAAGACGCAATGGCAGAGCATCTGAGGTCATTTCAGTCCAACACGATCTTAACCTCTTCCGCCCACCACCCAATATCATAAGAGTCCGACCCAGTGGGCTGCCTTGAAAGATTTAGTAAGGACTGTGGTGCTGTTTTTATTTGTATTGGCTTCTCAAACCAGTGGTATGAACTGGATGTATAAGCAAAGCTCAGAACTTAATGCTTCAATGACCGTTTCATTGTAACTTCAGTTAACTCCCATGATGTTACTTTGTACCTTCTCAGTTCCAAGATCTCAGTGACGTCAACAATACCACAGAATTGGACAAGCAGCCAGGGTGGAGGAGTGAGAAAAGCATAAAAGCAGACCATAATTCTCACTTTGCTTTGTTTAAAAACACTGAAAGTTTCACTGAAAGGAAAATTGGCCTTGTTTCTGATGGCTACAGTCAGAATACTTTAAATAAGAATTAGGTTGTGAATTCATCAAACTGTATCATAAATGGTGAAAAGTTCGATAAAGAAGTATTGTCTTTGTGAAATCATTATACGTTTGGGGCTAAATCATCCTGTCTGGAAATGGAACTTATTTAGGTGCATGTATAATTGAGATTTATATACTCCTATTTCACAATGACTGTCTCAGTTTCCCCTTTTTCACCTCTTCAACCCCAACTCATCCCTATCGTCCCTTGCTGAAGGTACAGACTCATGCTGGGTTTCTCTTAGTCCTACAGCTGTCTCCCAGGGCTGTTACAGCTTAAGCTGAGTCCTTTTTTTGTCACTTGTGTTGGTTGCACACTTGCCTCTGAATCACAAGGTTTTTGCCTTGAATCCCAATTCTAAGGGTTGATCACACAGTTCAGTCGAATTCTCCAATGCAGCTGCAAAAGAATGCTGCATGATCAGAAGCTCTCGTTTTTCAGGTGCTGTGTTAAAGGGGAGGTGGTGGTGGTATTGTCACTGCATGAGTAATGCAGAGCCCCAAGCTAATGTTCTGGGGGCATGGTTCAAATCCTACCATGGTAGACAGTGAGGTTTGAGTTTAATTAGAAAGTCTGGAATTGAAAAGTCATCTGAATAGTGATCAACTCTGCTGTTAAGAACCAATCTGATTCACTAATGTCTTTTAAGGAAGAAAATCTGTCATCCCGACTTGGCCTGGCCTACTTGTGACTCCAGACTCACAACAACATAGTTGACACTGAACCGTTTTGTCAGCAGTAAATGATGGCCTAGCCAGTAATGCCCACAATCTCATGAATGGCTAAAACAAGTCATAAAGTTATGGTCTCCTCTTATGATAAAGAATATAGTTGCATTAGAGGGAGTGCAATACAGGTTCAATCGACCATATTGACTGGGATGAGGGATTTTCCTATGGAGAGGGATTGACTTGTATATTTCTTCAAGCTTAGAAGAATGATAAGTAATCTCATGAAAACATAAATGTTTCTTAATGGGCTTGACAAGCTGGATGCTGAGAGGATGATTCTCCAAGCTAGGGAGTCTAAAATCTGGGATCCCAGCCTGAGAATCAAGGTTATGGTGTTTAGGAATGTGAAATGGAAATATTTATTCACTCAAAAGGTTATGAATCCTCAGCATTTCAGTGCTAGAGAATTGTGATTCCTTAGCCATTCAGCTTATTCAATATTGAGATCGATGGATTTGTGGTGACTCAGAGTTAAAGGAAGTGGGCACAGGACAGGAAAGGGGAGATCCAGTCAAAGACCTATAGTGATCATCTAACCACCTTCTCAAGTGCAACTAAGAACAGGCAATAAAGTGCTGGTTGGCCAGCGATGGTCAAGTCCCATGATTGGATTTAAAAAAACATCTTTTTAAAGGATGAAAAAAGCTTGAGAGACCAAAAGGTTAACTTCCATATTTACTTCTTAAATTGAGACCCTATCTGCCCTGATAGGTATGTATAAACAATCTTATGGTACAATTTCAACAGAGAGTAGACTAGTTCTGCCTGGTTTCCTGGTCAATACAGAATAGTCACATATAAACTATACCATGTGTGTGCGCATGAATGTTTGTGTTTTTGACAGAATAAATTCCCCTTCTACATCAATCCAGAACTAGGAGCCTCAGTTTAATAATAAAGGATTTCCCATTTAAAATGCAAATGAGGAGAACTTTAGTCTTTAGCACTCGCCAGCGAGAAATGGTGACTGGGTGGTTACATATATTCAAGGCTGAGTTAGATAAATTTTTCTTCAGCAACTAAGTCAGAAGTTATTCTATCAGAACTGGAATAAATTAGTTACGACTCCAGCTTTCCTAATCAAGATGTCTATTTTTGCTTTCCAAGCACAGTTTCTCTGTCAAATCCAGCTCACTGTCTCTCACTGATGCAGGCTCTCCAATCCCTTTCCACATTTAGATTGACACAACAAACATTGACTGACTCATCTCCTCACTCGATAGTTTCCATCTGACATCTTGAATAATTTCAAGAGATTTTGGAAAGCCAGAGAATGGGAGTGGTGAAAGATTCTAATCATTGGTATCAACTCTGGGTGATTGCTTACTTCTTTTATATTTAACTAAGTATTGCTGTCATCTCCACTTGCTTCAGTCCAGGATGAATTCATGCTTTCAGAAAAGCAAATGAACAGTGGAATGCTGTTTCAAAATGAAATTCCATGTGTCTGCTATTAGCATCATAGGTTGTTTCAATAGAATTGCTGTTAAGAGTTCTATTGATCTCATAGAGTCATAGTCATGGAGTTTTACAGCATAGAAAGAGGCCCTTTGACCTATTGTGTTTGTGTCAGCCGTCAAGTACCTATCTACGTTAGTTCCATTTTCCAGCATTTGGTCTGTAAAATTGCGTGCTATGGTTCTTCCAAGTGACCATCTAAATGCTTCTTAAACGTTGTGATAGTTCCTGCCTCTATCACCCTTTCAGGCAGTGAGTTCTAGATACCAATCAGTCTCTGGGGAAAAGAATTCTTCCTTAAATCCCCTATAAAACTCCTACCCATTACCTTAATTCTACACCCCCTGGTTGTTTACCCCTCTGCTAAGGGGAAAGGCTTCTTCCTATTCACTCTGCCTATGCCCCTCATAATTTTGCACACCTCAATCAGGCCACATCACAGCCTTCTCAAATCCAAGAGAACAAAACACCCTATTTAGTCTGTTTGAGGGCATTGAATATGCAGCTCCTGTGCAGCTGGGAGGTCACACATGCATGTGGGCTGGGTCCCTGACCAGTAGCAGAAAACTCTTCTCTTTCTTGCCTTACCATGAGCTGGGTATGCAAATTCGTTGCATTCATATATATGTTCAGTGTAATAGATTAATGACTGTTCAACTGCGTTAGAAACAAGCCAATATGAGTTTAAATCTCACTATGTCAAGTTACAAAATTGATTTGAATAACCTGGTCATTTTTGGTAATGAATATATAAAAACCCCACTGGATGATTCATGCCCTTTTGGAAAATGGTTGTGGTGTAGTGGTGATGTCACTGGACTAGTAATCTACAAACCCAGGTTAATGGGTATAAAGAAATGGATTCAAATCCAACCGTCACAGATGGTGAAGCTTGAATTCAGTCCAGTAGTGGCCTTGTAACCTTTATGGATTATTGTAAAAACCCATCTGGTTCACTAGTGTCCTTCAGGGAAGACCATCTGCTACCCTCATCTGGTCTGGCCTACATGTGACTCCAGAACCTCAGCAATGTGGTTCACTTTAAACACCTCTCCTGGCAGTTAGGGATGGACAATAAATGCTGACCTAAAAGGTGATGCCCTTATCCTGTGAATGAAAATATCTGTCACTCCTAAGTGATATAGCCTGCATGTGACTAACCCTCGCTAAATGATTTATGATTAAATCACCCAGGTAGAGCACTGGGTGTGTAACTGATCTAATGATCTAAAGGACTGAAAGCAGCTTTCTCCATGGCAATGTCTCAACCAATTAGAGTTGACTTGCCAACCAATCAATTCCCTTTTCTCCTGTGGTGTAGATTGCTGTAATTGTTTGAAATTTTGCATTCTTGTGTTTGTCCTGATGAGTGCAAGTCAAAAACCTTCAACAGCATGTCTCTTTATTTAGCAAGATCTAGCATCCCAAAAATTTTTTTTTATAATCGTAAGATTAATTGCTGTTTCAAGAAAGAGGTCATCCTCCAATGCCAACTATGAGCTGTCAATAATTGCGTCTTTGTCAGTGACATACAGACGTAAACTGCATCATGTGTGAAGCAAAGTTGAAAAGGTAAATACGATGTCGATATGATTTTGCCAATTTGGGGACAGAACTGTGTCTATTACATGAAAACAGACTAGCACCTTTGCTTGATAATGAAGCTACAGGTGTAGGATTTTCATTTGCCTGATGAATAGTGTTTACTCTCTTCCCTCAGAAACCAATCCAGTCATCTAGTGAATCTGATCGAGGTACAAGTTGGCCAAACCAAAGATGAATGATAATGCTAGGGATTAGCATGACTAAAGTCAAACAGCCAATCAGTACAGACACTGGTGTACTTTCCCCCAACTGGTCAGTCAACAACACCTCCATTAGGTTATAGGTTTTCAGGGATTTTCAGTATGGTTCTAATTTGGAATAAGATATTTCAAAGTGAAAGCTTTCCGCTCACTGAACATCGCCACTTTCTGCTTTGTATGGCTGATGTGTAACCTTTGCTGATTTGATAATGTCTTCCCTCTGGACTGAGCAGTGGAGGGCCAAGCAACATTCCAACTGTTGGAATTATACTGTTTATAAATGAGTAAATCTCATGCAGAAAGCGTGTGTCTCTGTGTGTCTGTTTGTGTGTGTGTCAATGTGTGTGTGTGTGAGTGTGTGCCTGTGTGTGTGTGTCTGTGTGTGTGTGTGAGAGAGTGTGTGTGTGGTATGAGAGTGTCTGTGTGTGTGTGTGTGAGAGAGTGTGTGTGTGGTATGAGAGTGTTTGTGTGTGTGTGTGTGTGTGTCTGTGTGTGTGTGTGTGTGTGTGTGT
>NC_063358.1:6970761-6991008 GCF_021869965.1 Rhincodon typus
TGTGTGTGTGTGTGAGAGAGAGTGTGTGTGGTATGAGAGTGTTTGTGAGTGTGTGTTTGTGTTTGTCTCTATGTGTGTGTGTGTGTGTGTGTCTGAGTGTGTGCGTCAGTGTGTGTGTGTGTCTGTGTGTATGTCTGTGTATGTGTGTGTGTATGTCTGTGTATGTGTGTGTGTGTGTGTGTGTGTGTGTCTGTGTGTGTGTGTGAGAGAGAGTGTGTGTGGTATGAGAGTGTCTGTGTTTGTGTTTGTCTCTATGTGTGTGTGTGTGTCTGAGTGTGTGCGTGAGTGTGTGTGTGTGTCTGTGTGTATGTCTGTGTATGTGTGTGTGTGTGTGTGTGTGAGAGAGTGTGTGTGGTGTGTGTGTGTGTGTCTGTGTCTGTGTATGTCTGTGAGTATGTGTGTCTGTGTGTCTGTGACTGAGTTTTTTGTGAATGTAGAACGAATCCTGGGATACCCTGGCACCATCCCGTTTATCCAATACATTCTACATTCAGGTAGAATGAATGGTCTGTTTTATTCATGAATTTGATGTGGGCACCATTTCCCATTGCCCATACCTAAGTTCCCTTATCGAGATGATGTTGAGGTTACATTGTGAACATAAGAACATAAGAACATAAGAACTAGGAGCAGGAGTAGGCCGTCTGGCCTTTCGAGCCTGCTCCGCCATTCAATAAGATCATGGCTGATCTTTTCGTGGACTCAGATCCACTTACCCGCGTTCTCACCGTAACCCCTAATTCCTTCATTGTTCAAAAAAAATCTACCTTTTCTTTAAAAACATTTACTGAAGTAGCGTCAACTACTTCACTGGGCAAGGAGTTCCATAGATTAACAACCCTCTGGGTGAAGAAATTCCTTCTCAATTCAGTCCTAAATCTGCTCCCTCTAATCTTGAGGCTATGCCCTCTTGTCCTAGCTTCACCTGCCAGTGGAAACATCCTCTCTACTTCTATCTTATCTATTCCCTTCATAATTTTATATGATTCTATAAGATCCCCCCTCAATCTTCTGAATTCCAATGAATATAATCCCAATCTACTCAGTCTCTCCTCATAAGCCAACCCCCTCAACTCCGGAATCAACCTAGTGAACCTCCTTTGCACCCCCTCCAGTGCCAGTACATCCTTTCTCAAGTAAGGAGACCAAAACTGCACACAGTACTCCAGGTGTGGCCTCACCAGCACCTTGTACAGCTGCAACATAACCTCTCTGCTTTTAATTTCAATCCCTTTAGCAATGAAGGACAAAATTCCATTTGCCTTCCTAATTACTTGTTGTACCTGCAGACCTACCTTCTGTGATTCATGCACAAGGACACCCAGGTCCCTCTGCATAGCAGCATGCTGCAACTTTTTACCATTCAAGTAATAACCCTTTTTACTATTACTCCTACCAAAATGTATGACTTCACATTTATTTACATTGTATTCCATCTGCCAGACCTTTACCCACTCACTCAATGTATCTATGCTCCTCTGCAAAGTTTCACAGTCCTCTGCACACTTTGCTCTGCCACTCATCTTAGTCTCGACTAAGTCCTCACAGTCATGTCCCTCAGAAGTGGGAAACACAGGCCTGACACATCAGAGTTATGGATTATCTCATTCCACAACTAGCTGTACACTTTCCTGGCTTTCCCCAATGCTGTCCTACGGGACTGGAACCATGGAATAACATGAAACAGAAATTGTCCTCAGAACCAGCAGCCATCAAATAGGGGATAAACAAGGTGCAGAGCTGGATGAACACAGCAGGCCAAGCAGCATCAGAGGAGCAGGAAAGCTGACGTTTCAGGCCTAGACCCTTCTTCAGAAATGGGGGAGGGGAAGGGGGTTCTGAAATAAATAGGGAGAGAGGGGGAGGTGGATAGAAGATGAATAGAGGAGAAGATAGGTGGAGAGGAGACAGACAGGTCAAAGAGGCAAGGATGGAGCCAGTAAAGGTGAGTGTAGGTGGGGAGTTAGGGAGGAGATAGGTCAGTCCAGGGAGGATGGACAGGTCAAGGGAGCGGGATGATGTTAGTAGGTAGGAGATGGGGCTGGGGCTTGAGGTGGGAGGAGGGGATAGGTGGGAGAAAGTACAGGTTAGGGAGGCGGGGACAAGCTGGGCTGGTTTTGGGATGCGGTAAGGGGAGGGGAGATTTTGAAGCTTGTGAAGTCCACATTGATACCATTGGGCTGCAGGGTTCCGAAGCGGAATATGAGTTGCTGTTCCTGCAACCTTCGGGTAGCATTGTTGTGGCACTGCAGGAGGCCCAGGATGGACATGTCACCTGAGGAATGGGAGGGGGAGTTGAAATGTTTCGCGACTGGGAGGTGCAGTTGTTTAGTGCGAACCGAGCGTAGGTGTTCTGCAAAGCAGTCCCCAAGCCTCCGCTTGGTTTCCCCGATGTAGAGGAGGCCACAACGGGAATAGCGGATACAATATACCATATTAGCAGATGTGCAGGTGAACATCTACTTGATGTGGAAAGTCTTCTTGGGGCCTGGGATGGGGGTGCTTCCGCCATCTGCAATCTGACCCCACTACCAAAGACATTCTTCCCTCCCCACTCTTATCTGTTTTCCGGAGGGACCACTCTCTCCATGACTCCCTTGTCCGCTCCACAGTCCCCTCCAGCCCAACCACCCCCGGCACTTTTCCCTGCAACCGCAGGAAGTGCTACACCTGCCCCCACACCACCTCCCTCACCCCCATCCCAGGCCCCAAGAAGACTTTCCACATCAAGCAGATGTTCACCTACATATCTGCTAATGTGGTATACTGCATCCGCTGTTCCCGTTGTGGTCTCCTCTACATCGGGGAAACCAAGCAGAGGCTTTGCAGAACACCTATGCTTGGTTCGCACTGAACAACTGCACCTCCCAGTCGCGAACCATTTCAACTCCCCCTCCCATTCCTCAGACGACATGTCCATCCTGGGCCTGCTGCAGTGCTACAACGATGCCACCCGAAGGTTGCAGGAACAGCAACTCATATTCCCCTTGGGAACCCTGCAGCCCAATGGTATCAATGTGGACTTCACAAGCTTCAAAATCTCCCCTCCCCCTACCGCATCCCAAAACCAGCCCAGCTTGTCCCCGTCTCCCTAACCTGTACTTCCTCCCACCTATCTCCTCCTCCCACCTCAAGCCGCACCCCCATCTCCTACCTACCAACCTCATCCCGCCCCCTTGACCTGTCCATCCTCCCTGGACTGACCTATCTCCTCCCTAACTCCCCACCTACACTCACCTTTACTGGCTCCATCCCCGCCTCTTTGACCTGTCTGTCTCTTCTCCACCTATCTTCTCCTCTATTCATCTTCTATCCGCCTCCCCCTCTCTCCCTATTTATTTCAGATCCCCCTTCCCCTCCCCCATTTCTGAAGAAGGGTCTAGGCCCGAAACGTCAGCTTTCCTGCTCCTCTGATGCTGCTTGGCCTGCTGTGTTCATCCAGCTCTTCACCTTGTTATCTCAGATTCTCCAGCATCTGCAGTTCCTACTATCTCTCAAGCCATCAAATAGGGGTCAGCTGTAAGACTACACAGTGTGGAGCTGGAGGAACACAGCAGGCCAGGCAGCATCAGAGGAGCAGGAAAGTTGACGTTTCGGATCGGGACCCTTCTTCAGAAATGCCGCCTGGCCTGCTATGTTCCTCCAGCTCCACACTGTGATATCTCAGATTCCAGCATCGGCAGTTCTTACTATCTCTCAGCTGTTAGACTGCTCTGTCACTGGCCTGCAGGTATTAAGCTTTAGGTTCCTTGACCTTTATTTCTGCGTAGCTTTTTACTACTTCAGTCTTGGTGGCACAGTGGCTCAGTGGTTAGCACTGCTGCCTCACAGCAATGTTCAGTTCCACCCTCTGGTGACTGTCTGTGTGGAGTTTGCACACTCTCCCTGTGTCTGCATGGGTTTCCTCCGGGTGCTCCGGTTTCCTCCCACAGTCCAAAGATGTGCAGAATAGGTGGATTGGCCATGGTTGCAGGAATAGGGTAGGGGCTGGGTCTGGACGGAATGCTCTTCAGAGGGTTGGTGTGGACTTGTGCCAAACGGCCTGCTTTCAAACTGTCGGAATTCTTTGGTAAAGGCAGATGTGCAATTGAGTTATTCTCCACCATCTTGCAATAAAATGGTCACCCATTGTGATATTCCCCTTTAGTTGTCTCTGCAGGTTTTCAGTCAATTTTCTGCTTCTGTTGCTCTTTTTCCTGAAGCTATCTGAAAGAGAGAAGAGTGGAAATTTGGAAGCAAAAGCATAATGACTTTGATTTCGAGATAGTAAGAACTGCTGGTGCTGAAGTTAGAGATAACACAGTGTGGACCTGGATGAACACAACACGCCAGGCAGATTCAGAGGAGCAGGAAAGTTGACATTTCGGATCGGGACCCCTCCTCAGAAATGGGGGAGGGGGAAGGGAGCCCTGAAATAAATAGAAGAGGGGTGGGGCTGGGGAAAGTAGGTGGGGTGATGATAGGTCAGTGCAGGTAGGGGATTGGTCAGTGAGGTGGGAGGAGCGATAGGTGGTGGAGAAGAAAGACAGGCTGTGTCAGGTCAAGGAGGCGGGGATGAGAGGGGGGGTTGGTCATGGGATGAGGCCTGGGGTGGGGAGATTTTGAAGCTAGTAAAGTCCACATTGAGACCATTGGGTTGTAGGCTCCCAAGGCGGAATATGAGGTGCTGCTCCTCCAGTTTGCGGGTGGTGTCGTTGTGACACTGGAAGAGGCCCAGGATGGACATGTCGCCCAGGGAGTGGGAGGGGGAGTTGAACTGGTTTGCGACTTGAAGGTGTTGTCGTTTGTCGCGAACAGAGCGCCGGTGCTCCACAAAGCGGTCCCCTATTTCTGACGATGACTTTGATTTCAGTCAGTTTAGAACCTGCCAGTTTCCAGTCTAATCTTCACCAAAACAAGAAGAGGTTGGCCTAGATATCAGAAATTGCGTATGAGCACTTGAGCAAGACAGAAGATGACAGTCAGTGCTCCTACAACTCTCCAACAAAGAGTCAAAGTGTTCATGAGTGAATAAAGGAAAATATTGTAATTAATTTGAAATCCATGACATTCTGAGTTATCGTTATTGGTAGTGAGTGTGATATCTCAACCTGATTGTTAAAGACTGCTGGTATCCTCACACCATTATTGACTGTTCTCACGAGGTGGAAAGCAGCCGCTTTGAGATTTTGGCTTAATTTAGATAAAAGAAATATAATTAGTGCTTGAAGCTGAATATCAGAGGATTGCTGTGTATGTTAGATAAAAGATGGTTAAAGCATGGGATTTTCAAACAAAGATCAGGCCATGTGTATCCAAATGTGTATAAATGTATGCGTGTACAAATGTATGTGTTAAAATTGAGAGTGTGAGAGCAATGCGTGTGTGTGTGTGAGATGTATGTGTATGTTACAAATGTGTGCATGTAAAGTGACATGTCTGTATATGAATAAACGTTTGCATATGTGAGCAAATACATTTTTTGTTTATATAAATCAGTGTAAAAAATGACTGTGGATGCAAATATATGCGAGTGTGTTTGTACAAATGTGTGTGTCTGTATGCACACATTATCACCCCTTCATTCTGCAGGTAGCTTCTTTATAATCAGTTCATCTTCATCCATAAAGCACTCTGTTTCTCCACTCCATTAGGAATTTTACCATTTCAATTACACTTCCTTTCATTGTTTCTTCACTAAAATAAACTTCTTGGGTTTTATACATGTAAGGGCTTTGGATATCAAAGAAATTGTAAAACTGCTTTAGTTATCAGTTGCACTGGTTATGGAAATAGTGACTGGAATGCTACCAAGAATAAGAATCGGTGTGTATGAAGAGAATAATTTGGAAATTATTGCTTTTTAACTGTAACAAGGGAATTAAGGGAAAAATAAATAGAGATTTTGAGATAGGTAATCGTGAAAACTACCACTTTGAGATTTTTTTGCTTAATTTGTATTCTGGTTTTTGAAGAGTAAAATGATGAGAGGTTGTTTCTATTCATTGGTAATTGATTGAAAAGGAGGTTTAGAATTTAGATTTAGAATCGTCACAGGAATTATAATCTTATTCCACACAAAGACCAGTTTGAAGTTGGAATATTTTACTGTAAGTAATGATTGAATAGAGTCTGGAATAGTGTTGCAGTAATGAACACTGGGAAACGCAAGTACTAATGACAGACAGGCAACACTGATCCACTGAACAAAAGCAAAATGCTGAGGCTGCTGAAAATGCAAAGCAAACACCGAAAATGCTGGAGAAACTCAGCAGGTCTGGCTGCATCTGTGGGGAGAAAGTTGACGTTTCAAATCTGGTGACTTTTCATCAAAATGGATAGCAGCAAGGATAAAGTGGTACTCATGCTGAAGATGGGGTATGGGGCTTGGGGTGGTAGAGGAGTAGAAGGCGGTGGCAGAGAGGTGAGCAGATAGATGGAAACGGTCTAGAGACGGAGAGAGAGAGAGAGCAAGAGAGAGATGAAAGGGGTAGGCAGAGGAGGGGATTGGTGATAATATGCCAGGACAGAAGAGAGGCTCAATAAGTGATCCTGAGAGTTGAGAGCAGGAATAAATGGGTAGGATGTGCTGAAAGCAGCCCATGTTATACAGTCCTACAGCATAGAAACAGGCCCTTCGGCCCACCATGTCCATGCCGACCAACAAACACCAAACCACACTAATCCCATTTACCTGAACCTGGTCCATAGGCTACTATACCCTGGTGTTTTAAGTGCTCATCCAATCCAGATGCTTCTTATATGTTGTGAGTGTACCTGTCACCACCAGCCTCTCAGGCACCACGTTCCACATTTCTACAACACTCTGGGTGAAAAAGAATTTTCTCAAATCTACTCGAAACCACTTGTAGTTGAGAATGGGTTGGCTGTGCTGAAAGCAACACACGTCATGAAAGGACTAGGATGTGGGGCTGGGCAAAAGATATGAAAGGAGAGAATCAGGGTCTACATTTATCGAACTTCAGGTTGTCCTAATGTTTCTTTCTCCACAGACGCCAAACCTGCTGAGTTTCTCCGTGTGTTTCTTATTGATTTGTTGAAAGCTGATTGGGTATGACAAGTTTAAGAGTGCATCTAAATAGAGGATGAGGTGAAACTACAGGCAGAGTGCAGGACTGTCCTGATCCCTGTCCTATTGCTCCAGTTAAAAAGTCAGCCCACACACAATGGGCCAAGTCAGTGAAATAAACATCTCTGGCTGTGTAGCTTCATCTAGGAATGGGAAATGCCATTGAAAGGAAGGCTATGGGAAAAGGGCAGGGAAGTGGGATTAGAGTTGGCACAGAATGTGATCATCGGTTCCACCTTTGGTGGAGTTATCTCATCAGTCCCACACCTCTGCTCTTTCCCTATAGTCCTGCACTTCTTCTACAATACACATTTTTATTCAGTTTTCTTTCAGAAGTTTGGAGGTGGAGGGAGGGAGTGGATGCTTGTGGATTTGTTGCCAATGAAGTGACTGCTTCGTCCTGGATGATGTCAAGCGTCTTGAGTGTTGTTGGAGCTGCACCCATCCAGACAAGTTGGGAGTGTTCCGTCACACTCCTGACTTGTACCTTGTACATGGTAGACAGGCTCTGGGACAGTCAGGAGGTGAGGTACTCGCTGCAGGATTCCTAGCTTCTGAATCCTGTAGCCACCGTAATGGCTAGTCCAGTTCTGTCTCTGGTCAATGTATCCGGTAAGCCCCCAGGATGTTGATAGTTGGTGCTTCAGTGAAGGCGATGAGAGCAAAGTGTGCAGAGGACATTGAAATTCAGCATGGGATATAGATAGGTTAAGTGAGCGGGCAAGGGTCTGGCAGATGGAGAACAATGTTGGTAAATGTGGGGTCATCCATTTTGGTTGGAATAACAGCAAAATCGACTATTGTTTAAATGGTGAAAAATTGCAGCACGCTGCTGTGCAGAGGGACCTGGGTGTCCTTGTGCATGAATCACAAAAAGTTGGTTTGCATGTCCAGCAGGTAATTAAGAAAGCAAATGGAATCTTGTCCTTCATTGCTAAAGGGATGGAGTTCAAAAACAGGGAGGTTATGCTGCAGCTGTATAGGGTCCTGGTGAGGCCACACCTGGAGTACTGTGTGCAGTTTTGGTTTCCTTACTTGAGAAAGGATGTACTGGCACTGGAGGGGGTACAGAGGAGCTTCACTAGGTTGATTCCAGAGTTGAGAGGGCTGGCTTATGAGGAGAGACTGAGTAGACTGGGATTATACTCATTGGAATTTAGAAGAATGAGAAAGGACCTTATAGAAACAGATAGAATTATGAAAGGAATAGGTAAGATAGAAGCAGGGAGGTTGTTTCCACTGTTGGCTGAAGCTAGAACTAGGAGGCAATGGCCTAGTGGTATTATTGCTGGACTGTTAATCCAGAGATGCAGATAACATTCCAGGAACCTTGGTTCAAATCCTGCCAGGGCAGATGGTGGAATTTGAATTCAATAAAATATCTGGAATTAAGAATCTAATGATGACCATGAACCCATTGTCGATGGTCAGAAAAACCCATTTGGTTCACTAATGTCCTTTAGGGAAGGAAACTGCCATCCTTACCTGGTCTACTACCCTACATGTGATTCTAGACCCACAGCAATGTGGTTGACATTAAACTGCCCTCTGGGCAATTAGGGATGGGCAATAAATGCTTAGCCAGTGATGCCCTCATCCCGTGAATGAATAAAGAAAAAAAGAAAGTCATAGCCTCAAAATAATGGGGACTGGATTTAGGACTGAGTTGAGGAGGAACTTCTTCACCCAAAGGGTTGTAAATCTTTGGAATTCCCTGCCCAGTGAAGCAGTTGAGGCTACCTCCTTGAATGTCTTTAAGGCAAAGATAGATAGATTTCTGAACAGTAAAGGAATTAAGGGTTATGGCAAGCGGACAGGTAAGTGGAGCTGAGTCTCAAAAAGATCAGCCATGATCTTATTGAATGGCGGGGCAGGTTCGTGGGACCAGACGCCTGGTCCTGCTCCTGTTTCTTCTGTTCTAATGCCTTCGAATTTGAAGAGGTGAAGGTTAGGTTCTTTCTTGACATTGGCCCAGCATTTGCGTGGCACAAATGTCACATTACAGTACACTGTTGCTCCTTAATTTCTCTATTGAATACATTTGTGATTTGAACACCTTTATCAAATCTCCAATACACTTTGAAGTGCAGTCACTTTAGTGATGAAGAAAAGACAGAATTTGCACACTGTAGGGAACCGCACATAGCAGTAAAATTGTTCTATATTGTACCTGTGTATTGTTATATATTACAGCTGGGTACAATCACAAAATCACAGTGCAGTTACAGTGCAAAAGTTCAGAAGGAGGTCCTTTGGCCAACTTTTTAAGATGTAGGTATTTCAGTGGGGAAATTTCATACCTGCACCCGGAGAAACATGTAGTGTGAAGCAGAGCCAGTTGGAATGAGTCTGGGGCAGTTAAAATAGGGTCTCCACTTTATAAGCAGCATGCAAGAATTAAACAGGTAGAGTTCTCATTTCTTCAGTCTTGAAGTGTGATTATTCAAACACAAACACATGAAAGCATACAAGGGCTTTAGGTGTTGTCGGAGGGATAAATATTAGTTTGGACACTGGACACAGCACTCCATACCTCTTTTAAAAAGTGTCCCATGGAATCTCGTGTATTGAGACCTCAGTTTAAAGTCTCGTCAGAAAGATGACATCTCCAACAGGATCCCTTCTGATCTGCACCAAAGCCTCAAACTCTGGAGCCTTGGGATGAGACTTGAACCCATAAGCTTCTAACTCAGAGATACAATTGTCATCCACTGAGGCACAGCTGTACACTAGATCTTTAGCATTTGCCTCATGAGGCAAACAAGAGAGTCCTATTTTGGAGAATGCTACTTTTGAGAGCACAGGAGAAGCAGCTGCCATATCAATTTATATCTGAGCTTAAATTATAGAGTGGGACTTGAACCAATAACCTGCATGGCTCAGTGACAACAGCGCACAAACTGAGCCAAGTGCTGTGTGTCACCTGACGCGATGAGATGTTTGCTCAGGTGATAGAGACATAACTGAGAGAATCCTCTGCTGTTATTACCCTGACAGTCTAACACCTTCAATGTGAATTCAGCACAATAAAGCTGTCGGTGGGCGAGTCTCACTCCATGCATATGCCTGCAAGTATTAGCAGTGAATATATTAAACAGCAGATATGTTGGCTTCTACTGTCCTAAAAAAATGAAATAAGCAAGAGAATTGTATTTCCTAGTACACAGAAACAAATTAATAGCACAAAGAAAGGGAGGTTACCTCTTATTCAGAGTATTTAGAGAATCCATTATTCAGCTTCAAGTCTTTTGGTTTATTAAACATGCTACAGGCATTCCATTCTATTTTGTGATGGGTAATGACATTTCTCTGTAACAATAAGCCTTTGTGATGTGTTTCTGGGCTTTAGATATGACTTTACTTTGCATAAATAACTGTTCAGAAACCATTGTTTGGCTGATTTGAAGTTCATTGTATAACTCTCCCTGTAAGTGTAACACTATTACTTTGCATTGATTCATTTTTAAATTTACCCTCTCAGGGGATCAGGTCTCCTGATATTGAATGCCATCAAAAAAGATCTTAAGAATCAGGATCAGGCCATTTGTACCCATTCAATAAGATCATGACTGATCTCACTGAGGCCGTAACTCCACTTCCTGTCTAAACCCAAGCCCTCGATGCCATCATTGATCAAGGATCAGTCCAGCTCAGCCTCGAACATACTCAATAACCCAACCTTCACAACTCTATGTAGAATTCCAAAGATTAACAACCCTCTGAATTCATTTCAATTCATTCTCCTCTCCATCTTAAATGGGAGATGTCTTATTTTAATCTGTACCCTTAATTCTTGAGTATCACCAGATATAAACCATTCTCACAGCGTCAACCTGTGAAGCCCCCTCAAGTGTCTGTGTTTCATTGATACCATCTTCCATTCTGTCAAACTCCAATGAGTATAGGCCCTACCTGCGCAATATTTCCTCATAAAACATACCCTGTCACCCGGGAATTAGCCTAGTGGATCTTCTCTCAACTCTTTCCAGTAGAAATATATTCCTCCGGAGGTGAAGAGATCACAACAGAAGTAGGACTCCAGGCTTGGTCTCACCAATGTCTTGTACCATTGTAGTTAGGCCTCCCTACTTTTATATCCCATTCCCCTTGCAGTAAAGGCCAGTATTTTATTTGCTTTCCTGATTATTTGCTACACTTATTATCTGTTCCCTTCTGATCATGTCAAAATGCCAGATATAGTGAGTGTCCGTTGTTAGTCTTTGAACCCCTCACTGCTCTTATTGGAAAGTTCACTCATAAGCAGGCCACTGGCTGGGACATCCCGGTGAGGTATCATGTGGTCAAATAGCACACCAAAACTTTCAGCCTAGGCTTGTTTATGAGAAATAGTCGCTGAGGTAATGGCTTAGAGAAGAACTGGGATCTACACTCAGCTTTATGTTCCTGCCTCCAAGGAGGGGGCGAGACATCAAAATTGGGGCAAATAATAAACCCTGCCTTTCTTTTGTTCTTTTGCAGCTCTGTGGCTTTGTCTACGCTTGTTATGTCAGCAAAGTCTTTATGGAAGAGGAAGACAGCTGTAAGTGACTGACGTTCTTATTCAGGATGATGCTTCGTCTTTGGTTACACCACAGGGACAATCATAGAGTGGGATGGAGTGGGGAATTTTTAACCTGATTCTTGGCTTGGCAAACGTGTGAAATGCCAGCTTTCCCACCACCACAAACCCCCTCCCCAAATACTATGGCTCTCCACAGACCTCAACGGAAAGTATTTTCGGGTAGGGTTCAAAAATATGCCCCCTAATCTTGAAATCCCCCATCCTAGGGAAAGGACACCTGCCATTCGCCTTATCCATACCCCTCATGATTTTATAAACCTCTATAAGGTCACCTCTCAACTTCCTACGCTCCACCGATAAAAAGTCCCAGCCTATCCAGCCTCTCTTTATTATTCAAACCCTCCATTCCTGGCAACATCATGGTAAATCTCTTCTGAACTCTGTCTAGCTTAATAGTATCCTTCCTATAACAGGGTCACCAGAACTAGACCCAGTATTCCAGAAGAAGCCTCACCAACATCCTGCACATTCTCAACAAAACATAGCTTATAATGTGAATAAGTGTAAGGTTATCCACTTTAGTTGGAAGAAAAAAAGAACAAAAGCAAATGGGGAGGTGATGGCCTAGTGGGATTATTGCTGGACTGTTAATCCAGAGACCCGTTTAACGTTGTGGGGACCAGGGTTCGAATCCCACCATGGTAGTTGATGGAATTTGAATTCAATAAAATATCTGGAATTAAGAATCTAATGATGACTATGAATCCATTGCTGATTGTTGGGAAAAACCCATCCGGTTCACTCATGCCCTTTAGGGAAGGAAACTGCCATCCTTACCTGGTCTGGCCTACATGTACCTCCAGACCCACAGCAATGTGGTTGACTCTTAACAGCCCTCTGGGCAATTAGGGACGGGCAATAAATGCTGCCAAGTCAGTAATGCCCTCATCCTGTGAATGAGGAAGACAATAAATCTATATTTATTAAATGATGAGCAATTGGAAAATGTTGATGTCCAAAGGGACCTAAGTGTCTTTGTATGTTTGTCAGTGAAAGCTAGCATTTAGGTATAATAAGTAACTTGGAAGGCAAATGTCATGTTAGTCTTTATTGCAAGAGGATTTGAGTATAGAAGTCTTATTTCAGTTGTACAGAACACTGCTGAGATTGGACCTGATGTATTGTCTGCAGTTCTGGTCCCACTAATGAAGGCATGGTAGACTTGCCAAAGTGGGAGTACGATGGAGTTTCACCAGACTGATTCGTGGGATAGTGGAGCAGTCCTGTGAGGAGAGATTGAGGAGACTAGGCCAGAATTCTTTGGAGTTTAGAAGAATGAGAGGCAACCACATAGAACTTACAGAAATCTTCAGTGGATAGTCAGATTAAATGCAGAAAAGCTGTTTTTCCTGGTCATGGGGTGTAGAAGCGGGGAACACAGTTTCAGTATAAAAGGCAAGCCATTTAGGACTGAGATGAGGAGGAACACCTTCACAGAGTGTGGTGAATCTTTGGAATCTTCTGCCCAGAGGGCTGTAGAAGCTCAGTCATTAAATGATTCAAGACAGAGATTGATAGATGTTTAGTTACTTATAACTGTGAGTGATGTGGGGAGAGCTTGGGAGTATGGTATTGAAGCAGCTCATGGGCCATCATCTCGAATGGCAAAGCAGCCTTGAGTAGCTGCTAAGGTGTAGATGCCGCTAAAATCCCAGTAACCCTCCCTTACCAGCTCAGGAAGAGTACCCCTTTGCAATCTGAAACCATGTCTTCCTGCCCTTCTTTAGCACAGGCCTTCTTCCATGTCAGACAATTGTCTTTGCTCAAAAGCTTGGTCTGGATCTTATTGTCCTTCAGACCCTCTCTGAGTGTGCTTCTAAAGTTCTAACTTTGCATGTAACCTTAGTGACGACAAAGTTTATTTCATTCAGGGGTGTAATTTGCAACAGCCTCACTTGACAACTGCTTTCTTTCATGAAATGCAACTTTCAATGCAACCTCATTCTTAGTCATGGAATAGTGTGAGTCAAGACTTTCATTAGTTACAAACTAGTCCATTGTGCTGGGGTTTTGCAGCCAACATTAGTTTGTTACCACCTCAAAACCATCTTGGTAAGGAAAATATTTACTTTATTCCCATGCCCCACTATAATCATTCTCACCAAATGTATAGCTTTCATTCATAATTACACTATGCCCTCTTTGTTAGGGTTTCATTCCCCCATTATCACCAAATATGCCTCAGTGTAATTTTTCTCAATTGTTTACCTTACTGAGAGGTGATCCAGTTTAGAACTACAAAATATTTAAAGGAATAGACAAAACAGATAAGGATAAAATGTTTCCCCTTGTTTGGGGCTCTAGAACCAAGTGGCATAATTTAAAAATAAGAGGGATTTCATTGGGAACTGAGATGAGGGGGAATTCAGGTGCAGATAAGTCTTGATCGAATTGACAAATGATAGCAGATCACGTTTGAGGGGCTGAATGACCTGCTGACCTTGGAAACATTTCAATGAGTTACATCACGGGACAGTAGGTATTGTTATGCAGCCACTTTGCTCAGAGTGAGATCTCCCGCACAGCTCTGTGTGAACAGTGTTTGATTTGCTGGTGATGCTTGAGGAATGAAACCTGTCCAAGATGCCATGAGAACTCCCTGTTTTGTGGTTTGGAACAAAGAGCCCTTAAGATGTTAGGTGTTAATGCAAGACCATAGTTGTTTAATTGATACCTTGTATCCTCACCAGTGTTGAAATCTGTATATAACCTGGAGTTCCTAGGGAATGGATGTTTCACAAACTTGCTTTAGCATCAGACTCTGTTTCTGAGATGCTGAGAGAAACGGGCAGAGACAGCAAGCTTTCCACTTCTGTTGTTATAAAGCCATCACTCTTCTCTCAGCTCTGATCAAAGAATTGCTGTTTAAAATATAGTTTATTTGTGTATTTCAATGTCTGGATTCAGTTTTTAAAAGTAGGATAAAGTACAGGCAACATTCATCCCAATAGGTAAAATTTCCAGAAAAGTGTAAATCATACAGGAGATACAGATCTGACTGATGTCCTGTTGGTGACATGTTACTTTCAGTTCAGAGTGGGCCTTGTTTATTGATGGTTTCATGAGCTTAGTGCAACTTGATCAGGTGACCACTGCAAATAACTTAAACTAGTGTTTGTCCTTTTATAAAAGCCATGATAAATATTACAATCAGATGATGGAAACCAAAAACTGTCCATTTTTACCACTATCATAACAAGGTCTATTTCTTCCGCCCACTTCTGTATCCCAAGTTTGTAGAGATTCATTATTGAGGTTCTGAAGGGTTCTTGTCACCAAGACAAGAATGTTGACCCTCCTGTCCTGCCCCCACTGCTTTACTGTTCCAAGTCTATTTTGGAAAAGCATTTGTAAGTTACAATGTCACTGCCTCCTGTCACTTTCACTCAAGAGCACCCTGCATTAGTGTCACACCTTTTAATGCATTGAGCTTTCCAAAGTTGCTTCACAGGAATGACAGGGTTTGACACTGAACTGCACAAGGAACTGTAATGACAGTTGACCAAAAGCTTTGTAAAAGAGGTTGGTTTTGATGACACTTTAAAGGAGGAGAGGGAAGTGGAGAGGCTTCCAGGGAATAGAATCCCAGCCACTGAAACAATAAGATGTCGGAATGATATATTGCTGCAGAACAATGTTGTTGCTCCTTGAAAGGGCTGGCATTGTCACAAGGCGTTACAGATGATCTTCAGCACTAAGTTATTCTTCGTTTCTGTGATACTGTGCTATGCAGCTTGCCATGGCGGGATGAGGGGATTGGAAAAGTTGAGCACAGAGGAGGAGTGTATCAGAAGAGTGATGTCTCTTTTCAACCCCTCTCTCGAGTTTTAGCTCTCTCCATTCTGTGCTGGTGGCTTAAACTGGGCTGGAGAGTTGACATCCATAGATTAACCAGCTGGATAACTCTGCTGCTTTGGCTAGCTGATAACACGGAAACATGGGAGGAGGTCAAGCACAGGTTACTGACTTATGTTTTGATCAAAGAATTGAATCTGCAGAGGAGGAGATGAAACCAAGTGATGGAAAATAAAAAACACAATACAGTAAACTGGCTGAGCATTAAATATTTGTTAGCCCTGAGTACAATTTTAAATAATTGTGATACAGCTGTGCCTGCAATCTGTGCTGATTGTGAATGGTTATGAACAGTATCGTACAAGATTTTTTTCCAAATTAGTTATAATATAACTTCATAAAAGAAGTCACATGATTCTAGATTATAGTCCAGCAGGTTTATTTGAAATCTCAAACTTTCGGAGCACTGCTTGTGATTTCAAATAAACCTGTTGGACAATAACCTAGTGTCATGTGATTTCTGACCATGTCCACCTCAGTCCAACACCTGCACCTCCACATCTTCACAAAAAAAGTAGGATTTGCACAACCTTTCACATTCTCAGGCCATTCCAAAGTACTTTATGGCTAATAAAAAACGTTTTAAATTGTAATCACAAGTGCATCACAGGAAATTTGGCAGTCAATTTGTGTGTAGCAAGTTCCCACAAACAACAATGTGATAACCAAATAATTTGTTTTAACCATGGTTGGTTTGAGGGATTAATATTCAAATGAACACCATTAAATTTATCCAGTGTGCTTTATAATCCTGTAATTACAGAATCTACAATATAGTAAGTAGTGTCAGCCCAAGCAGGCAGTGGGTAATGATGTTATAAAATGGCCTCAGTACATGAGGAATGGAAACACAGACTGATTAACTGAGCTGATTACTGTTAATGACCCTGACTGGATGTGTATGAACGAAAGCATCAATGCCAGATTGAGGCTTGACTGTGTTGCTCACACCACATTAGAAAGGTTGGCACTTAATGTCCAGTTTACTCAAAATGCATGACCATTAATTGAAGTTCTCCTGACCTCCATCCAGAATAAATGAGGATAAAACAGTAGGGAGATTATCAAAAGAGAGCAGTGACCTAGTGTCAAGATTTCTGACAGATTATTTCCAAATGATTGTCAGAACATTCCCTTGTGACCTAACCTACACCTGTGGGATCCGTGTTGGTGTAAAATAAAAAGTGAATTATTGTCCTGTAATGTTGGTCCTACACTCTCATCATAGTCTCTCCTTTCTCAGGTTTTCAACCTGCCATTGTTTGACATTAGCAGTTTTACTCCTCATTTTCATTGGTGACCTATCCTAACTCTATAACTACCAATCTTGCGAGATGTTAGGTCACCGTTAAATGAACTGTTCAAGTCTTACAGGTATGTTTGTGTGTATTTATATATTTGTTATTATGTACTGAATTGATGGTAATCCTGGTCAGGTCAGATCTCAATGGGAAACTTGGCTTTATAGATCACATTTTATCTCTGCAGTCATTTACTATGGTGCTTAGTCACTGAAACATATTCGCATGAGGTTATTAATGCTCTTTCGCGAAAGAAGACACATTTACCACGTAGAAGAAAAAAAACTACATAGATATAGTATCATTTCAAAAGACCATAATGTAAACAGCAAAACTAAGTTTCAACTTGTGTTCCAGCAATGTCCTTTATGGATACTCAATCCCAGGAAAGTGTCGTTCCTATCTGAACTCTTTAATACCTTATTTAACTGACACTTCCCAGGTTTTATTACCTTGAAACCTCTTTCCACTTCTGACAGCTAGAAGACTTCCACATAAACTCTTAAAGTGGTGACTTTATGAATGAAGAACCCTACTGCTGGGTGAAACCGTTGTCTTGAATTGAAAAACTTAAATCTTCTGAACTGAATTCAAATCACCAGTGGCCCCTCATCTGTCTTCTCTGTTTATCATAAAAATTCAACTTTGTGAACACTTCATCAATTAACAAAACAGGTATCGGACTAAGCACTAAACTGGAGTCACACAGGACCAGTCCTGTTCTTCCTTCAAAGGTTCTGGCTGGTCTCTTTCAAAAGGATATTGATGAACTTTGTTGACTTTTTTCTACAATCTGACTGTTTCTTGGTCACTCTATCATTTTATTTCCAGATTTTAAAATTCTGAATTTCAAATTTTTAAATTGACATGGTGGATTTCAATTCACTGGATCTATTAATCAAGTAACACAATCTCAGCACCAATGTACTCAAAATGAGCAAATGTAAATGTGTCAGCAATACCAAAATTTCCTCTGATTGTCTCATTTGGTTAATGAAGCCACATGATGTGGCCCTACCTTACGCATTGTCAATAGACAGATCGTGGCTTTATTGAATAAACCTTGATTAATGCAGCTGAGGAAGATCTCGGCGTCATGTCTACTACTTCCTCAGTGCCTCTTGTGGAACTGACTTTAATCCTGAATCAACGTGACCTTCATCAAATGGGTCACTGATGATCCTGATATCTCCATTGAAAGTTCCTCCAGAATCAGACGCTTGATCTTTTGTGTCTTCTCATGAAAACCATAAGCTTAGAAGAGATTTTATTTTAGTTCTGTCTTCTTCCCAGCTTTTTGTTCAACAGCTGAACAAAATTAATGAGAGCAAGAGGAGACTTTGTTGCTTCTACCTGGTCTACCCACTGGAAAGAAGCTAAATCTTCTTGGAAAATTATTGAAAGTCATTGGCCCAGCCAGCTATGCCCCACAAGTGAATTTTAAAGTCCTTGCCCCGTTAGACCTAATCTTTGCTTCAGGAAGGTGACGGAAAGATGGAGTGTATCTCATCAACCCCAGGTGTAAATCCAAGGCAGCAACTGGGATGGGTGAGTAACATGACAGTGTGGCTAGGAGGCCTATCTCTGTCCTCTGGGATCTTGTCCTAGTTGCTTTAGAAGCTGTTAGCCCTCACCTCTCGCATCCCCTCACCTATCACCTTAATTCACGCTCACCAAATCCCCACCACTAAACAACTTCCTATGCCACCTCCAAATTAATTCATGCGCCCACCCCACACTCTTTATAACCTCCATGGAACCTCCATGCCGACTGCTGTCCCCTATACATATCCCTATGCCAACTTCATAACTATATGCTCACTCCCAACTATGGGCAGGTCACAGAACCATATGGAGATGGAAAAACCTAACAATCTAATTTAGCTCTTACTCATGCACACTTGATAATCAGAGAGCTCCCATTCATGAACTGCAGTTAAAACTTTTAAACTCCTCAAATGGTTAAATCTTGCAAAAAAAATATATAATTTCAGACCCTCATTAAAGACAGCTAATCCTTTATTGGTCCATTTACATGCTAATCAAATTATAAACTCCAAACCCCACTGAGATTATTTAAGCTTTGAAACTCAGCCAAGCATTCATAACAATATAATAATGGTAGCTGTTAGGAAATGTCAACAAAGATCTCTGTTGAAATTGCCTGAGAAGATACTAATGATTTTTCTAACCTGCTGAGCGCTCCACCAAAGCATGTCAGAGGAGGAAGTTTCTTATTCAACTTTGACACCTTCAGACAGCGTATTTTTTAATATATAATGATTGGGAGAATTTAACACTTCAGATGTTGACAATGAAACAGGTGTTACCCAGGATCATTTACATCTACTCCATTGTTTCATGACTTCCATACTATTGGTTCAGGATCAGTTTGAAAGGTAGACCGGACTCAGTGGGTTGAATGGACTCCTTATACTCCTACATCTTACGGTCTATAGTCTATTTGAACTCAGCATTACGTTTAAATGGCCTTTTGTGTTTGAGTTCCTTCCCTGTAAGTCACAACCTGGTGACAAAAGTTAGATCCATTGGAAAAATGTAGCAGGGCTTTCACCCTGGGTCCCAGCCATAGAGCTAACCTGAGAATCAAAGCTGCACATCTTCACAAAATATTTCAATCTCCCTTTCCCTTCAAAAATACAATTATTTCACTAAAATACTGTTAGGAGGCAGAAGCTGTTCTTTCTGACTGTTGAGAATGAATCCCATCTAAACACAAATAAATGTTAATGAATTTCTTTAAAGGCTGCAGATGGTCCACGTACATGCCAGATCCATAGTAGATTAGCTGTCGATTTGGAATTACTTACAGACATAAGAACACGAAGCAGTGTTTTTTATTGCAGTGAGATGCAGCAGCTGCCTTCTGTGAACTCGGAGGTTTTGAATGTGCTTCAAACAGAAACATTAAACTTCCAGCTGAACCGCCCCAAATGCGCCTGCTCTTCCTAGTTATGAATATTCCACTTGAATAATTAATTTGTTCTGCCTGCTTGGGTGAACATAAAAGGTACCATGCCCCTGTTTGAGGAAGGAGAGAGAATTCTTTCACTGTCCCGGCTAACATCTGTCTCATAACCTGCCTTACTAAAACAGGTCAAGTCTGTTTCTCTTTTCATTACCATTTGTGGGATCTTGCTGTGCATAAATTAGCTGCCATGCTTACCCACATAACAACAGGGGTAGACGTTGAAAATTAATTAATTGTCTAAAATTGGGGACATTCACAAAGGTACCCTGCAAAATGAACTGTATCTCTTGCTTGCGTGCTCTCTCTCTCTCTCTTTCTCTCTTTACCTTTCTTCCTTCCACCTCTCTCAAAAATCTCAAGAATCTCTTTGACTCATTGGCCTGTTATTTATTGCCAATCCACACCAACGCCACCCCCCCCCCCCCCCCCCCCCCCCCCCCCCCCCCCC
>NC_063358.1:6991018-7008450 GCF_021869965.1 Rhincodon typus
ATTCACCATTCAATATTACCATTCAATATCACATCACCATTCACCATCAATATCACCCATTCACCACTCAATATTACCATTCAATATCACATTACCATTCACCATCAATATCACCCATTCACCATTCAATATGTGTGAATGTATATGTGCATGCGTACCTGTGTGTGGAATGTTTATGTATGTCTACACGTGTGTGCGTGCCTCTGTGTGTGTTTGTGTGTGTGTATGTGCAAGTGAGAATTAATCCAGGGTGCGATTTAAGTGGGATCTTTAATGGAGATTTAGTGAGATTAAGCGCAATTATTCAGTTAAAGGCAAAATCTAACACAGGATGACAGCACCATTTTAAATTTAAATATTAAACTTTACAGTGCGATACAGAAAGAAAGAAACTAGTCAGACAGTTGTATCAAAGAGCTGGCACAAGCAGAGCAGACTGAATGGTCTCCTTCTGCACTGTTTTGTTCTATGGTTCTTTAACTCTGTGACCTCAAATGTGAAATGCTTACTTCCAATTTCTTACACAGTCCTGCACCCTCCCTACCTTTGTAATCTCCTCAACTCCTCAACCCTCTGAGATCTCCATTCACCTAATTCTGTTTTCTTCTATATCTTCAATTTAATTCCTCCACCGTCAGTGCCTGGCCCTTCAGCTGCTGGGCCTTAAACTCTGGAATTCCTTCAGTTTCAAGCACTCAAGACAACAGTCTTCTTCTGTGACTTTATCGAAACAATCTGAAAGATAACAAACCCAGTCAGTGCTGCACAGTCAAAGTCACATGACTGTGGCAAGGAGGATGCACATTGGTACAGATTTCATTGCAATCTGAAATATTCCTCTTTCACACAAAAAAAAACAAAAATTGTATACATGATCATGTACATTTTAAGTTAAAGGTACCCACTGTAATTATGACTGTTCTCATCCACGAGCAGTTTGTTATTCTCGTCAGTCTCTGCATTTACATTGAAGTCTTTAATTCATGCCGATCTCTTAATGGTATGTGTGTGTGTTGTTGTGGGCTGCTGAACTGGGCAATGTCGTTTCCCCAGAAAGAGCCATTCCCACATCATTTGTTGTTGCTGTGATACCTGTTGTTCCTCCCTTTCCATTGTTGGGTTGTGTGGATCTCTGGGTTTGATGGTTGATCTATTAACTGGGCAGGCACTGGGTTCACATTTTCCTGATCAGCAGCCCTGCACTTGAGAAACAGCTTCTCCAGTTGTGCATCTGTCCCTGTGGTCACTATGGTATATCTGGTCATTCACTTCCTAGGGAATCCAGTGGAACATTTGTAATATCACGAGCTTGTAATCCGTAATCTGAAATCCTGCATTATCGTTCCAGGTACGTGGGTTTGAATCCCACCATGGCAGATGATTAAATTTTAATTCAGTCAAAATCTGGAATGAAAACTTATCCCAATGGTGACCATTTTTTAAAAAACCTATCTGATTCACTAATGTCCCCTAGGGTGAAAATCTGCTATTCTTACCTGGTCTGGTCTACATGTGACTCCAGACCCACAGCAATGTGGTTGACTCTTAACTTTGTCCTGGGAAATTAGGGATAGGCAATGAATCCTGGTCTAGCCAGCAATGCCTGCATCCCATAAACATATAAAAAGAAACTTCTGCTGTTTATAGTCAAGGTGACAACCACTCTAAGTAGGTCCCAAGTTCCTATTTGGAATGATGCTTCTTGGGAGCATTGAATGTTTGTACCCTGACTGGTACTCCAGTGCTCAAACTCTGTCAGTGGTTTGGCCGTCTTGTCCAAGTGAAATTTGGCTTTCTGCTGTTTCATCTTTTATTTTGTCAACTATGCCTGTTACTACTTCATGACTTCAGTCTTCTGCTGTTGGAAAAGTAGAGAGGGTGCAGCAAGACATTATACTTTGTACTGGGTTACTTTCCATAAATTCAGTAGGCACGTTTCGCCACTCGAGGATTGCCTTGTGTATGTTTGTGTGAGATTTGCTCGATTTCTTTATGATTCCTTTGCTAATCAATATTTACTGATTCAGCCTTCCTACTGCCTGGGGATTGTGTTGAGATGATGTGTGGTGAATCTTTATGAAGTACCTAAATTCCTCACACATAAACTGAGGGCCAATGCGTCTCATGACAATATTGGGAATGACGGAATTGCTGAAGTGTGCTTTTAGGTGTTCAGTAATCTCAGCAGTAACCCTTGATCTCGACTGGTCCACCTCCCAGAAGTCAGATCGTAGTCTATCATGACAAGATAATCAGTTCCAATGGGTGTGAAAAGGTTACTCCCGGTTACTCCCTGCAGTCTATCTGCAATGTTGTGTCATCAGCAGCTTTCTAGCTTGTTCAGCTAGCTACTCATTACAGGTGTGCAGTGGTTAATGTTGTCCTCGATGTTACTCATGTTTGGCCAGGAGACCTCATCTTTCGCCTTCCTCTGTTCAGTGGCTTGCATGGATACAAATAGATACATATCTTCCATCAAATCTTTAGGGGTAATGACTCTATTTCTATTGTACCATATGCCACCTTAGGCTGTCAGTTCATCTCTATCTGCCCACTATGCTCTTATAGGTGTTAGGCAGTTGGAAGGTTGGGGCGTGGGTGGTGACGGCCTAGTGGTATTATTGCTGGACTGTTAATCCAGAGTCCCAGGTAATGCTCTGGGGACCTGGGTTTGAATCCTACCACAGTAGATGGTGACCATAAAACTATTGTCAACTGTTGGAAAAGCCCGACTGGTTCAGTAATGTCCTTTAGGGAAGGAAACTGCCATCCTTACCTGGCCTGGCCTACATGTGACTCCAGACCCACAGCAATGTGGTTGACTCTTAACTGCCCTCTGGGCAATAAAGCTGAGCCAGCCAGTGATAGCCTCATTGTTATTTCCTGCAATGTGCAGAGTGTTACATCTTATTGGGTTGTTCACCTGATTTGAGCAAGGTGCTTGTTGGGTAGATTCAACGTCTGCTTTCCAGGCTGAAGCTAATCCATTCTGTCGGAGTTATCACTAGTTTACTCCCTTCTTCTCCGACTCTTCTACTTTGTATTTCAGGCTGGCCTGGATGGCAGCTGGACCTTTCAGTGACAGCAGCTGAATTGGTCTTACATCTGATGAAACTCTGATGAAGGGTCTAGGCCCGAAACGTCAGCCTTTCTGCTCCTATGATG
The DNA here is from genome assembly GCF_021869965.1 of Rhincodon typus. NCBI lineage: Eukaryota > Metazoa > Chordata > Chondrichthyes > Orectolobiformes > Rhincodontidae > Rhincodon > Rhincodon typus. Next base: position 6,994,184 of record NC_063358.1, read on the forward strand.
CTGCTTGGCCTGCTGTGTTCATCCAGCCCTGCACCTTGTTGTCTCGGATTCTCCAGCATCTGCAGTTCTTACTATCTCTGGTCTTACATCTCATCTACTTCAAGATGTTATTCTCCAGGAAAACATCCGAATTCTGGAAACAGTGACTGTACTCCACTTGGTTGTGTTCCATGCTCAATGAGTTAATGTGCTGTGACACACTGCAAATCCCATTTAGGTGTTGAGGGTCGCCAATTCAAATGTTAGTCTCGCTCCAGTTGAAGTGGGTGTATTTTGCCTGCCATATGTTTGGAATGCATATTTATATTTAAGGGTGATTAAAGAGAAAAATATAGAACTGTTCGTACATTTTCTGAATTGAAAGATGTTTGCCATTTGTATTTATCAAAGCTTAATATGTGCTGTAAGCCACCTGCTGTTTACAGAAAAAATAATCACATGACCTTGTAAAAAAAGGTGAGCAAAGGTTTTAAGAAGGTAAAATTTATGGCCCTTAGTTACTGAAAAACTTGGTTTTGAATAGATTATGGGTCTTCTATGCTAACTGTTGCCTAGAATCCCTTTCTGGATTTGATTTTCAGTGTAACAGACCAAAGCACCAGTAAGGAAGGCATCCCGGAAGATAGAAGCCCCTCTCCTTTCCTCTGCAGTGGTTTCTGGGAAAATCAGGAAGTTCCTAAATACCAGTATTTCTGATTACTTTGTAAAACCTTAAAAGTTGGACCATGACCACTTTCCAGACGCTCAGATCCAGATTAATTGCAATCAGAACTGAACACCTTTCATCAGTCTGTAGGCTATCAATAATTCAATTTTTGCAACAGGAAACCTGGTGGACCATGAGAGGCGATCACCTTCTATCTTTTGGTTTCATACCTTTGCCCCTCAAGGCAGAATCTCCCTTTTGCTTTTCTTTAGAAACATGATCTCTGCAGAGACAGTTAGCTTTTTATGTTGTGTGAGTGTGACTGTGTTTGGGATTAAGGTGACATAGTTCTAATTCCACAATAACCAGTGTTTGCCATTTGATTTTAAAGTAAGTTTTGTTTATAATAAACAAATTATTTAGAATCCGCTAAAGAACCCTGGTGAAAATGTTTCTTTTACTCTGGACATTAGTACAAAAGAGAGAAAAAGGGAAATAAACAATGAACAATTTGGTTAACTAAATCAACACATTTGTACTGCTTTTGGCACTGGTGGAGTAATGGGGCTTGATTATCAGCAGATTCCTCCCATCACATTTGTAACGCATCCATGATCTGAACCCCAGAACTTTGTTGATGTCATTGCATTTGGCTCATAGAGTAATCTATCCTCTTGGCACTAATATACTTTCAAAACTAATCTCAGCCATGGTAACCATGAAAGTATCAATGATTGCCAAAACAAGATCCACTAATGTTCTTTAGGAAAGGAAATCTGATGTCTTTCCTTCTGTTCGAGACCAATTAGGGATCAGCAACAAATGCTGGCTTTACCAGCAATGAAAACACATTCCATGTAAGAATACAACAAAAGAAACCTGTTTCACAATCTTCCTTTGTGTTTTGGGGTCAAAAGTGTCCTGCAGCATCATTATGAAATGCCTTAAGATTTGTCCTTATGGCAAGCGTACTACAAAAATGCAAGTTGCAAAATTAACCTCTCGGGAAGATACGCGACGCAGGAGAAAGGAGTGTAGACCAACAAAAAGATAATATTGATCAGAGAGAGAAAACAGCCAGTGCCAATTTACAAAGCCCTGTCTGACTCCCACTGAGAGTCAACACTTTTCACTCTTTGGATAGTTCCTGAATAAAATAGATAGGAATTACAAAGTTTCTGAATGATTCACTGTCAGTGACTCTGAATGTGACAAGATCCTGGCAGCATTTACACCTAGTTCTTTTCTCCAGACACTTGTGCTAATTAAGGAGCCATGAAACACTCTGGCATGCACACAAACTAAATGTGTGGAAACTGTGAGCCTAATACCACATGGTGCATGCACTTCACTCAGCTGGAAAGCCAAAATATTTTAAAAATATTTTTAAAAAGCCAAAACATATCGAGTACTCAAGGTTTAGAAGTCTAATAAAAAGATGAAAGGTCTTTTATAACATCAGATCAAAAAAATCAGAAAGCACAAAAGGTATGCCTTGCAGCCATTGTTCCTGTTCTGGCTCCTTTCCAATTAGCTGCACTCCACTGCTCTTTCCCCAGAACCCTGCAAAATTTTCCTGTTTCAAACTTATAGCTAATTTCCTCATGAAGCTTAGCATTCAATGTGTTTTGTCCATCCTTTCAGGCAGGCCATTCCATAATGTGACAACACAGAGTGTAAAAACTATTCCTCCTTATTTCTCCCAGTACATATAAAATCAGAACAGGAGTCGGCAATTCAAACCCCTGAACCTTCTCCACCATTTTGCATGATCATGGCTGATCTGATTATAATGTCAAGTCCACATTCCTGCCTGTGTTAACCTATCCACCCCCTTGCTTAACAAGGATCTGTATACCCCTGCCTTAAAAATATTGAAGGACTCTGCTTCCAACATCTTTTCTGGAAAGTGAAGACACCATAGAGAGACGACCAGTGGTGGTTTAACCTGAGGGTCACCACCAGGGATGGGGTTGAGAAGGAGAGTCTTGCATGGTAATCTCAGCCAGTGTGGGAATTGATCCCACACTGCTGTTATCACAAACCAGCTGTCCAGCCAAAGGAGCTAGCTGAGAGTTCCAGGAACTCATGATTGTCTGAGAGAAAAACATTTGCCTCATCTCCGTTTTAAATGGGTGACACCCGATTTTTAAACTGCGACACCCAATTCTATGTTCCTGCACAAGAGGAAACATCGTTTTCCTATCCAGTCTGTCAAGACCCCTCAGGATTTTATGCCTCAATCAAGTCATCTCTTCTTTTTGAAACCCCAGGAATACAATCCTCACTTGTCCACCCTTCCCTGTGAAAACAACCCTCCCATTTCAGGTATCAGTCTGGCAAACCATCTCTGAATTGCCTCCAGTGCATTTGCAACCTTCCATAAATAAGGAGACCAATACTGCGCTCAGTACTCCTAGGTGTGGTCTCATATTCTGGCCTCATTGAAGCATAACCTCCCTGCTTTTGTATTTCATTTCCCTCACAATAAATGACAACATTCTATTAGCTTTCCTAATTACTTGCTGTGCCTGCAAGCTAACCTTTTGCCATTCGTCTTAACACTGTTGACACTGATTACCACCCCTGCTGCCAGTGAAAAAATAATTATTCCTGATCCTCTCCATAAAACCCCAATTCTGGGGTTTAAGAAGAAAGCTTGCTACTGCCTTCTCAGGACTGCCAACAATAGACAATGACTTCTGCACAGCCCTCCCACCCCACCCATTGTTTTCTGTGTTCACAACTGCAGAAAGAATTAGAGCAATAGGTTTCTGGTGCTCTCTTTAACAACCGTGTGTGGTGAAGAAGGAAAGAGAGGACTTGTATTTATAATGCACCATTCATGGCTTCAGGATCTCTCAAAGCACTTGATGATGAAATGCTTTTTGGAAAGTACTGTTGTAATGTGGGAGGAAGCGACAGCCAGTTTGTAGGCAGGAAGCTCCCACCAGTGGTAAGGCCATGATGCTCAGATCATTTTATTTTCCCATAATGGGTAAAGCAGGGTTTTGTTGGGGGTTGGGAGTGTTGGCACAGAATGGCATCTGCACATTGATTGGAAATAGCTAAACAATAAAGATTAGCAGGATGCAACCGAAAGATACAAGGGTAAATGCCTCTCATTACAATTAATTATTCGCATTGAAGCGTAGTCATTGTTTCTGCTTTGTTTCCAGTTGATTTCATTGGAGGATTTGATTCCTATGGCTATCAAGCCCCACAAAAGACCTCTCACCTACAGTTGCAGCCTCTCTACACGTAAGTGCTTCACTCTCTGCTGAAGGTAACATTTCACAGCTCCCCACCGATCCAATCCAAGCTGCTGCCTTGGTTTCCTCCCCAGCATTTCATTCCATCACTTAAACCTCCTTCTGATACTCCATGGATTGTTGTCTGGGGATAATATTCCATATTTTATTCTTAATGCTCGTCTGTGAAAATGTCTTTAGTTTTATTACTTGTTTCGGTGCACTAAATACTGCTAATTGTCATTGATGGGGAAAAGCGAGAGACCAGAGAGCTGTGGGGAACTTTGAATCTCGTAAACGCAAGCGCAGGCAGGGAGCTGGGTTTGGAGATACTGTGATAACACAGTGTGGGGCTGGAGGAACACTGCAGGCCAGGCACCATCAGAGGAGCAGGAAAGTTGAAGTTGTGGGTCAGGACCCTTCTTCAGAAATGAGAAGGGAGAAGGAAGCTCAGAAATAAATAGAGAGAGGTGGGATGGGGCTGGGAAGGTAGGTGTGATGGTAATAGGTGACTGCAGGTCGGGAGTGGTGGGGATTGGTCAGTGAGATGGGAGAGATGGATAGGTGGGAGGGAAGATGGACAAGTTATGTGCCTGTGTTTGCTGGGTAGACTAGAGGATCTGCATCTATAAACGTAATGTCACCAGCTCTCACCATCACCTCCACACCCCTCCTCGGAGAGAGTGCAGGATGATTTATAAAATCCGTTCCAGGAATGAGGAACATCAGTGATGAGGATCGATTAAAGAAGTTGGGACCATTCTCCTTGGAGAGAAGAAGACTGAGAGGAGATTAATAGAGAATTTCAAAATCATGAGCGGGCTGGGCGGAACAGATGGGGAGAAGTTGTTTCTGCTCGTAAAATAAACAAGAACAAGAGGATATAGATTTAAACTTTTTTTCTGTTCATTTGTGGGATGTGGACGTCGCTGGCTGGCCAGCATTTCTTGCCCATCCCTAGTTGCCCTTGATGTGCAAACGAAGATAATGTAAGAAAAAAACTTTCTCACCTAGTGAGTAGTTAGGATCTGGAATACACAGCCTGGAAATGTGACGGAGGCAGTTTCGATTGAGACATTGGAGAAAACATTTGGATAGAAATGGTGGTCAGGAAATGGGGAAAAGGCAGGAGATTGGCCTTAGGGGATAGAACTGGTGCTAGGACTAGGACTAGGACTCCCTCTGTGCTGTAACAATTCTGTGCTTCTGTGATATCCTCCGGGACAGTCCGATGAGGAAGGCATCCCATGGTCCACCATCACACTGAGGGAAATCCGACATCAATTGTCAACCAGTGCCCAGGCTGTCAGAAAAGGTCACATGGTATCAGCAATTTGTTCCAGGGAAGCATCACGTGAGAATGTGGTTGCCCCTCCCAAGGGGTGGTGGGGGGGAGGAGGGGGGAGGGTGTGTGGCCAGTGTAGCCACCCTGCCTTGGGATCTCCGAGAGTGAAAAGTCCCCAGGCAACCTGAAAAAAGAAGTCATAGGAGCATTAAAAATAACGGCATGGTTTCTGAACCTTCCCATTCTCAATGATGTGCAGCTCCAAAACAAGCTATTCCGCCCAAATGGTACATACTGGCCTTTCAGCACATTTCAAGCTTCCTCCTTTCCCTAAGTCATCTGACCCAAGCAGCAGAATCTTTGTTTTCCCTCATGTACTTATCTAACTTCACCTTTTGTGTATTCCCTTGCTGTTTCCAAAAACACCCTGCATTTTCTTTTTGCTTTCACGTACTCATCCATAGAACACCTACACTGCAGGTCGAGGCCATTCAGCCCATCAAGTCTGTTTTGACCCTGTGAAGAACTTCCACCCACACCCAATCCCCTCAAACCCACATTTACTATGGCTTTCCCACCTAGCCTGCATATTCCTGGACAATACAAGGCAATTTAGCATGGCCAATCCACCTAGCCTGCACATCTTTGGACTGTGGGAGGAAACCGGAGCACCCGGAGGAAACCCACGCAGACACGGGGAGAATGTGCAAACTCCTCACAGACAGTTGCCCAAGGGTGGAATCAAACCTGGGTCCCTGATTCTGTGAGGCAGCAGTGCTAACCACTGAGCCACCATGTCACCCCTACTCTATTAATGAGGTACATTGGGATGCAGAGAGTGGGATCTTGGCTGACAATTGGATTGATGGCCTGTTGACTGTGCAAGGGGCAGATTATTAAGGCAAGGGGATAGAGCAGAGAGATGCTCAGGTACTCAATGTAACCGAGTCCAATGATTTCTGAATTTAGTGATCAGAGATGTGCAGGTTGGGTGGATCAGCCACAGTAAATGCAAGGTTAGGAGGATAAGTGGGAGGTTGGACTTAGAGCCGCTTGAGAGGGTTGGTGCAGACTCGATGAGCCTAATGTTGTCTATCTGCACTGCAGGGATTCTATGATACCTTTCAGGTTGAACGTTCCAGATCATAACTTGCTGAGTTTTAAAAAAAATGTTCTCATCTGTTCCTGCCTATTTTTGCCAATTATATTAAATCTCTGTCCTCTGATTACCAACTCTCTAACCAGTGAAAGCAATATCTGCCTACCTACTCCGACAAAATCATTCGGAATTTTGAGTAACTGAGGTAAATCCCCCCCTTATCCTCTTTCATTCTAAGAACAATCCTTACTTCCCACCTTCAGTGAATTCCATCATTGTGTTCTGTTACAACATAAGCTCAATTAACTGTGAGTCTAATGTACAGTTCATCAGGACTGAGACACGCTGCCCAAACACTTATTACAAGTTCTATTTATTGATAAATGTTATAGCTATTGAATACCTATTGAATGCTTCCCCACCGTTTATCACACGTAAAATTCAGCTCACAAGTTTAATCCTTTTGAGTTTTTGAAAGGCCCTTCCCACCTATAAGATCAGCATGGCTTTTCTTCCATTTCACGTCTGCAAAAATAAAACAATTTTGCTGCACTTTTCTAACAGAACATTGCAAAGTCTTTGAGTCTTTGACATAAATTCTGTGGAATAGAAAGCTTGAGCCAGATTGAGAAAGAAATTTAAGAAGTGTATAATCTTTCGAAGACTGAAAACAGAGTCGGGATGCACAACAACATTTATGCATAAATTACCATATTTTAACTAAAACTGGAATAATACATGTCATCTCAAGTGAACAGTAACATGAAATTAGTTCTTAAATATGAAGTGGATTGAATTTTTCTTGTATCCCAAGCTACGCGCTTGCCGTTTCTTTCTCTTTTGCCTATTCTATCATTCATTTCTTTCCTCTCATTACCCCTCTTCTTTCTCTGTTCCTTCATCTCTCTTTAATATTCTCGGTTTAATGGCATCTTGGTTTTATAATTGAGGGTGTAAGTAGTGTAAAACTGGGCTGATCGCCGGTGCGTTCAGTCGCTGCAGAAGAGGTAAGGACGCACTGAAATTCACATTATCTCCTCATACATTCTTCTCATCTTCTGCTCGCTGGTGTATCTGGCCAGAGGTCCCTATGCTTGTTCAGAAAACTGCTAAAAATGGCTGTCCCTCCATCCTTCCCTGCACCCAGCTGAAAGCTGGAGTAATGCTAATCCCAAGTGCCACATCATTGTCAATGATGACTCCATATTAAAGGGAGATGAACTATCAGCAAGTTTCCACTTTTAGGTTGGGGGGAGGCAGAGGTAAATGCTGTCAGTATAAATTTGTTATCAATAAATCAAGTCAAAAATTCAGGAGAAACTTCTTTAGCTGGAAGGCGGTGAGAATCTGGAACAGAGTGGTTAGAGATTTTAAGGAGAACCAGGAGAAGAACATCACCAAAAAAAGGGTTGGAAGGAAATGTGACAAATTAGTGCGCATCAGAGCATCTGAGATAACAAGGTGTAGAGCTGGATGAACACAGCAGGCCAAGCAGCATCAGAGGAGCAGGAAGGCTGATGTTTCGGGCCTAGACCCTTCTTCAGTAATGGGGGAGGGGAAGGGGGTTCTGAAATAAATAGGGAGAGAGGGGGAGGCGGAAAGAAGATGGATAGAGGAGAAGATAGGTGGAGAGGAGACAGACCGGTCAAAGAGGCGGGGATGGAGCCAATAAGGGTGAGTGTAGGTGGGGAGGTAGGGAGGAGATAGGTCAATCCAGGGAGGACGGACAGGTCAAGGGGGCGGGATGAGGTTAGTAGGTAGGAGATGGGGGTGCAGCTTGGGGCGGGAGGAGGGGATAGGTGGGAGGAAGGACAGGTTAGGGAGGCGGGGACGAGCTGGGCTGGTTTTGGGATGCGTTAGGGGGAGGGGATTTTGAAGCTTGTGGAATCCACATTGATACCATTGGGCTGCAGGGTTCCGAAGCGGCATATGAGTTGCTGTTCCTGCAACCTTTGGGTAGCGTCGTTGTGGCACTGCAGGAGGCCCAGTGGAATATGAGTTGCTGTTCCTGCAACCTTCGGGTAACATCGTTGCCGCACTGCAGGAGGCCCAGGCGGAATATGAGTTGCTGTTCCTGCAACCTTCGGGTAGCATCGTTGTGGCACTGCAGGAGGCCCAGGCAGAATATGAGTTGCTGTTCCTGCAACCTTTGGGTAGCATCGTTGTGGCACTGCAGGAGGCCCCCTCCTGCTATCTCCGCATCAGAGCATCGTTTAGTTGGGCTGAATGGCCTGTTTCTGAGCTGTAAGTTCAGAGTCATCCATGTGACATACCAACAAGACAAGATTAATTTGCAGATCACTCTGAATTCACCCTCTTTACCAGGGCCAGGTCAATTACTCACCCAGAGACACCTTAAACCTGGTACCCCCCACCTCCAACCCTACGTAATTAACTTTACCAGATAAAAACAGTAACGTGGCCCGATAGTCCCACACCCACCGAGATCTGTTAAACTATGGGTGAGTGTTTCTGCAGCCTGCCCTCAGCCCTTGTCCCAGTCGCTACCCTCCAATATGCTGTTTCAATCACCATGGTCCCTCAGTGTAGCTCACTAGATACACCAGCTCCACTCCCACACATCTCCCCACTTCACAAGATGATCCAGGATTTTTGTGAAAGCCTCAACTTGAAAAGCCAGGTCACTTAGATCATGGGTTTTTTAACTGACAGCACCTCCCATTGCTGGAGCTTGATTCTTGGTGACAGAAGTTAACTGAATTCTCATAGAAACATAGAATCCCCTACAGTGTGGAAACAGGCCCTTTGGCCCAACAAGTCCACACTGACCCACAGAGCATCCCACCCAGACCCATCCCCCTATAACCCACCTAATCTACACATCCCTGAACACTATGGGTAGTTCAGCATGGCCAATCCACCTAACCTGCACATCTTTGGACTGTGGGAGGAAACCGGAGCACCCGGAGGAAACCCACGCAGACACAGGGAGAATGAGCAAACTCCACACAGACAGTTGCCCAAGGGTGGAATCGAACCCGGGTTCCTGGCGCTGTGAGGCAGCAATGCCAACCACTGAGCCACCATGCCGCCATCCCACTACCTCTCATAATCCTGTGTTAGGAAGAATAAATATTCTGCCTATATAAATGAATAACAGATTCATTTTGCAAGATAAAGGAGAATATTGTGATTCTGGTTGTCCATTCACCGTGCTTTCACAACATATATAGGAGTAAAAAGCAAAGTTGCTATTGTTCCAGGGCACCAAAGGGCTGCTCTCTCATTAGAGAGAGAGAGATGACTGGTGGTGGTTTAACCTGAGGGTCAGCACGCTGCAGGGGAGCGGAGAGGTTGTGAAGGAGAGTCCTTCATGGTAGCTTCAGCCAATGCGGGAATAGAACCCACGCTGATGGCATCACTCTGCATGACAAACTCAGTTAACTGAGTGAATGCATATAAATGTATAATATGCCTCACTTGACATATGTATCTCCCTACAACAAAGTTGATCAAAATTTTGAAGATAACTTGTTGAATTTTCAGTTTGGCAATTACAAAAAAACAAGTTCCTCAAGGTCTGTTTCGTTCGTGTAATTTCAATTTCTCTTAGCAAAGCGGGAAACCCAACCAGTTTTTTTTTGCCTTACCGAGGAACAAATGTATGTTTTGGTCAACCTTTGCTTGGAAATGTTTCACTGACAACTCATCACAGAAACAGCAAGGGTCAAGATGTTGCAGAGAACAATAATTAAGCTGGGGACACGTGATCTCAGCTTTTGTTCACACACCAACTTTAAAGCATCTTGTGGTGATGCACGCTTCAAAGATAGCTCAGATTCACAAATCCAAAGCATTCACACCTTCGGAATCCCCATGTTTTAAGGCCTCCTGCAGATTCAAGCAGATTGTCGTTTTGCCAACTGTGAATATCAGAGAGGAAGCCAAACACAGCACTAATTTGATATGTCTGTATGAATCTTTCTTCCACTGATTGTATCATTGTGTGATAGATTGCCAAATAAAAGTTCACTTCAGATTTTCCCTTGAGATTTTGAATAAGCTCATGGTGTGACTGATACTGAGGTGACGGCCCTCAATTGGCTCCGACTCCAGCTGGGATATCCCCAAATGGTTACAGTCGCAGGGGTGGAGAGATAAATGGACTCCTCTTCGGAATTTAAACCCCCTCTCAGTTGGTCGCAATAAACTCTTTTAAGAAGGATCCTTGTGGACACCTTTCCCAATCCAAATGCATTTATATTTTAAAACACGCCAAATTAAGTAATCTTTCTTGTGTCAAAGAAAGGCTGAGTTTATTAGTTCCTAAGCATGAGAAGAGACAATAAAACATGACACACACACACAGCTTAGAAATGTGAATTGAGTGAAAAATATAATAGTTAAAAAGATGCACACCTCAGTCTCTGGGTACCATGGATAGTAGAACATTGTGGTCGATAAGTTGAATCAGATGATTAACGTCGATGTTGATAGCGAAGCAGCTGATTGAGATTCTTGACTCTGCATTTAGCTGACAGTCTTATATACTGTCTCCTTTTTAACAGTGACTTCAGCACTGAGGCTGACCATAATAATCCATACTTACACATCAGTTTGTGGTTGATTTTTAACCCCTTTTTTGTATTATCTTAAATTTGTAAAATACATACATGTTTGCAGTTTGGGACATTAATCGCAGGAAATAGCTTTCGGTGGAGAGAGGTAGTTAGCCCCCCATTATCTCTGTAGATGCAGGGGATCACTGTCCTGTTTGTTTTGAATGGGATTGCTGCCTTTAAAGATTTGCTGTTTGAACTTCCTTGGCACCCTCAGTATAACATTCCAGGGTTCCTCTCCCGTCTTTGCCAGACACTCACTGATTTTACACCTGCAGTTGTCTTTTGTCTTTATGTCCTCTTTAAAAAAAACACCTTATAATTGAAATTTCAACATGTCTGTTGTCATGACATTCATCAAATGCTTCATCGATTAGCTGCTTCCTCTTTCTATTAACATGGACCAGACCTGGTTCAGAGTGCCAGTATCTCCAGATCCTCAGAAAGCTCACCTTTGTGTTTATTCAAGACCTTTGTCACTCCTGCAGTATCTAAGAAACGCCTTGGCTTCTTTCAGTTGTTTAATGGCATCATGTATGTCAAATTCCTTCTTCTGAAATTAGTTATAAGTCAGGTAAGTCTCAAAAAGGATGTCATAGCAGACAACAAGAGAAGCCACAAACCTGAAACTAGGTCGAGAGCTTGTGCATCTGCTCATGAGATATTGTTAAATATTCCCTTCTGGATAAAGTCATCAGAGATCTCAATCAGTGCAAAATTGATGCCTTGGAGCTGATAGTGAAGAGGTTTAGTCACAGAGTCATGCAGCATGGAAACAGACCTTTTGGTCTAACCAGTCCATGCTGACCATAATTCCAAAACTAAACTAGACCCACTTGCCTACGTTTGACCCATATCCCTCCAAACATTTCTTATTCATGTACTTATCCAAATGTCTTTTAAATATTGCAGCTGTACCCACAGCCACCACTTCTGCTGGAAGTTCATTCCACACATAAACTACAAAAAAAAAGTTGCCCCTCATGTCTTTTTTAAAACCTTTTACTCTCACCTTAAAAATATGTCCCCAGTCTTAAAATTCCTCCGCCCTAAGGAAAATCATCTGCATTCACCCTATCTATACCTCTCATGATTTTATAAACCTCTACAAGGTCACACTTCAACCTCCTATGTCCAGTGAAAAAAGTCCCCGTCCATCCAGCCTTTCTTTATAATTCAAACCCTCTATACCTGGCAACATCCTGTAAATAACTTCTGAACCCTCTCAAGCTTAACACAATCCTTCCTGTAACAGGTTTCTGTTGTATTAGATAGGAAGTATCTGAAAGGGTTAATTGACACCATAAGTAGAGGTGTTGGCCTAGTGGTATTATTGCTAGATTGTTAAACCAGAGACCCAGGTCATGTTCTGTGGACCCAGGTTTGAATCTTGCCATGGCAGATTTTGGAATTTGAATTCAATTAAAATCTGGATTTAAGAATCTAATGATGACCATGAAATCATTGTCAAATGTCTGGAAAGCTCCATCCAGTTCACTGATGTCCTTTAGGAAGAAAATCTGCCATCCTTGCCTTGTCTGGCCGACAAATGAGTCCAGACCCCACAGCAACGTGATTGACTGTAGGGACAGACAATAAATGCTGGCCTTGCAGCAATGCCCTCATCCCATGAATGAATAAAAGAAAAGATAAACTCTGCCCATTAGAGATGTAAGGCACTGAACCTGGAGGAACTAATCATTATTGTGAGGGTGGAGCAAATGTAATCTGCAGAAATCTGCAGATTTTCTGAAGAAGGGTCTAGACCTGAAACGTCAGCTTTCCTGCTCCTCTGATGCTGCTTGGCCTGCTGTGTTCGTCCAGCTCTACACCTTGTTATCTTAGATTCTCCAGCATCAACAGTTCCTACTATCTCTGTAATCTGCAGGGCCAGTTACCAGTGCCAAAATGAGTGTGGCAATGGTTTACTTGCTCTCTGGTGTAGCTCGCTGTCTCACAAGAGGCTATCAAGTAGCTGAGGTGTAATGTAACTAGTTGTTAAATTGTAAGTAATAAACCTATTCTGTTTATCAAGATAGAAGCTATCTTCTACCAATAACTTGGTGCCAGCATCCATCCCCATTTGGTATCAGTAACTTACACTCAAACTAATGAGAAGAATTGATGGCAGTAAATTTACCCAAGGCATCTCAGATGATTCTGGGAAACACAACCACAACATGTACCATTTTTGACAGAGGGGTGAATTTCACCCAAAGTACCAGTTTCAAGGCATTAATTCAACTTTTCTCTGCTTAATTCACTCAATAATTTCAGTGTGAGATTACGCACATGATCATTGGAACTTCCCAATGATGTGTTAAAGCTGAGAAATACACAATAACATGTATTCAGTCAAAGAAAGCCATTCCCTGCAAGTGACACTTGGTAACATCAATGGAAACCAAATTCAAACTGCAAGGAGCAAAGTTTACAAATTATAATCCGTAATTCTTCATTGCACGCCATTTTCTATTGCCTTTGTATTGTTCCTATTATCCCTGCTTTAACCACTGATGTTTTCATTTGGAAATAGCGTCTATGCTAATTGGTGAAGGATTTCTCAACGAACATCAGTTGTCTCTATTAGTGATACAAATCCAAAGAAATCTTCCATTCTGCTTCCAGGCTCCCAATTACCAGTATTTGAAGCTACGTCTGTAAATGAATGGTCACAGTCATTTGTTCAATGTGGCCCACACTGGGTGTACAGTGTAAAATGATTGAAAAGCATTTGGCAACATGAGCAGATTTTATGATGCCTTCCTCAGGGTTGGATACAAACTGAATCAGTTTATGGTGTGTCTCATTCCCATGTGTTTTATCTTTTAGTTTATAAAGACAGTCATGCTCAACAGGGAAGAACAAAGCTAGATATTTGACAAAATTCACTGAGTTCCCATTAGCAGAAGTTTGCAATTTTTCTCTGCTGCCTGAAAGGTCAGATTTTACATCAGAAGAACCAGAAGAATCAGTTGCTCTGAGATTTGTTGCCAGTACATTGCTCCTTGTTTAATGAAGCACACAAATTTTCTTCATCAATTGTTTTGGATTTCAGTCACAATTCAAGTTCTTTTTACTTTTGAAAACTCTCCAGATGTTCTCAGATCCTGTCAGGCGCTGCCAGAACAACATGCATATGTTTCAGAGACAGTAAGAACTGCCAATGTGGAGTCTGAGATAACACAGTGTGGAGCTGGAGGAACGCACCAGGCCAGGCAGCATCAGAGCAGCAGGAAAGCTGATGTTTCGGGTCGGGACCCTTCTTCAGAAATGAGGGAGGGGGAAGGGGCCTCTGAAATGAATAGAGACAGGAAGGGTGGGGCTGGGGAAGGTAGGTGGGATGGCGATAGGTGAGTGCAGGTAGGCAGTGGTGGGGATTGGTCAGCGAGGTGGGAGGAGCAGA
>NC_063358.1:7008850-7027316 GCF_021869965.1 Rhincodon typus
TTCTTCATTTCTGATGAAGGGTCTAGGCCCGAAACATCAGCCTTCCTGCTCCTATGATGCTGCTTGGCCTGCTGTGTTCATCCAGCTCTACACCTTGTTATCTCAGATTCTCCAGCATCTGCAGTTCCTACTATCTCTGACACTAAAAATAATACTTCTTTAGATATTTTCTAATCATCCTGCTCAGAGATGTGGGACTATGAACCCAGCACCCCCTAGTTTAGAGGCAGGGACACAACCATTAACTAGACGAGCTCCTTCATAATACTGCTAAACAAATGATAACAGAGGCAAAATACAATGTCCTTTACTGTGGAAGACTGAAGCCACCGATGATACATTTCTTCTCCATCAGCAAGTATTTTTGTTAATGAGTCGTTGAAAATGTTCTCTGGTTCTGATCTCTGGACTGGTGAACTCCCGGATATGTTCTGGACCACATTTCATCAAAATCTGTCCCACCGGACCTGTACATTTCAGCCCAGTTGCAGTCTCACCATTGCCCATGCTGCACTGGTAACAGGCTCATGTCCTTTCAAAAATCTTTATCCTGGTGGAATTCTTCATTTGGTTCATCTTCTTCTGGATTCAGATTTTCCTCAAACTCTCCCTGCACTTGTGACAGTGTTGGCTGAGCTGATGCCTTCGTTTCAGTCCTGGATTCATCCTTTGAGCTGTGGCAAACTTCATCCTTTCGATGTTGTGGACAAAGGTACGTCAGAAAGGATACCTGTTGCTACATTGGGTCACTTGTCCTTTTCTGCCTTCCATTTGCGATATAATGTCTGAGACAACTTCCTTCTGTCTCTTGCTACCATGATGCCATGTGACCTTAATCCCTGGATTTTCTTGGACTAGAAGGAGCTTGATGACCTCTCTCATTGTTCTTCATCTACCAGTCTTTTAAGAAATGTATCTGCTTTTCTTTTGCCCTGATTACTCTACCTTTTATGAATTTTGAGACCTCCAAAGACTCTGCCTTAACTTGGAGCTTCCTCCTAGGGAATTGCAAAATTCTCCCACAACCATCCCCAGTTAGTGACGGCAGACTGGCCTAAAGTCAGCTTCGACACACTCGGTATCAGAACCAATGGCACGACAGGTGAAACATGGACATGAACAGCAGCAGAGAACGGGCCAGGGGATTGACAGGAGAGGTGGGGGCAGAGGCAGAGTTGGGGGGAGCACTGAGGATGATCACTGGTGAAGAAAGTGACTGAAGATGGGCCAAAGAGCGGCCATGAGCAGCTGCGTCAAAGGATCAGCAGTGACAGGAGCATAGGGAGTGGCAGAGATGTGAACAAATTATGGCATTGCAAGAGAGGGGGAAAACACAGCAATTTGATGATCAACAAACACGTGTAGATAGAGAGGACTGGTTGGGAAGCTGTCACTGGGAGAGTAAAAAGCTGGGAAAGAGATGCACACTATAATTTCAGAGGCACTGAACTGAATCTACTCAGTACCTCTGTAGATTAGGTAATGATCAAATAATCAAGTAGCCATCAGAGATTGATTAACTTGGTGGGTTAATGTTTTTAAAACAGACAAACTCATTACAAGGTATGAAACAAACAGTTCAGCATACCAAAAACCAGAAAATGCTGGAAGAAATCAACAGGTCTGGCAGCATCTGTGGAGAGAAAGCAGAGTTAATGTTTTGGGTCCAGTGACCCTTCTTCAGAACAGCCACTGAAGAAGGGGTCACTGGACCTGAAACATTAACTCTGTTTTCTCTCCACAGATTCTGCCAGACCTGCTGATTTTTCCCAGAAATCTCTGTTTTTGTTTCTGATTTCTGGCACCCACAGTTCTTTGATTTTTTTTTCGTTCAGCAAACTGACTGTGTGTGCAGTTTGCAAACCCACAGCAGACTATAAGCCAGGCAGAGTCACAGCACTGTATACACACAGCACATGGAGCCCTGAAAGTTGAACCCTGTAAAGGCAACATACATTCTAGTGCCCTGAGAACTAAAGGAAGTGGCACAATATCCTTTTAATACTTCAGACAACAGCTTTTATCCATAACTCCCCCCCCCGGACTCCACCTTGTTCCCCCCCCATCCCAATTCTAGCTCCCCACACTAGTGCCTAGTTCACTGAGGGTTTATACTTGCTATTCTTGTCCAGGTTTTCCAACATGTTAAAAACATTAGATATATTTGAAAAAGCAACATTTTTCATAACCTCCAGCACTTGAAATGCAAATGCTGCATCACAAAGAGATTAGGGTGAACAATTTGTCATTCTATTATCTGCAGAAGAGTGTGTTCCCTGGATTGGAGCATTGGATTATGAGTTCAATGGACAGAGAATGAGCTGAGAGGTCTGATTAATTGTGCACGGAGAGCAGGAGAGCGAAATATGCAACAAAGTACAATCCCACCCATTATATTTTAATTAATATTTTCAGTGTTATTTACTAACACATTATTTTTCAGATAAAAGGTTAATTTATCGCATAGCTCAGGTTCTTTGAAAGTACCGTGTAATTAATTTGTAACTTGCAGTATATTTAAAGTCGTAGCAAAACAGTGTGTGGAATTGTTGAGTAGAATTCACTTTAATCTGCAGAACTCTTATCTTTTTGGATGTCCAATTGTCTCATTTATTCTTCCTGGCGAACCAGTATTAGGCCTGAAAACCTGCAGAGAAACTGTTTCCCTCTGATCAAAGAGATTTCTCCCTGACTGCTCCAATTGTGGAGGGACTAGTGACTGTTCTCCATAAAACACAAGAAGTTAAGGGGATATTTAATTCAGAGGTAGTAGGAACTGCAGATGCTGGAGAATCTGAGATAACAAGGTGTAGAGCTGGATGAACACAGCAGGCCAAGCAGCATCAGAGGAGCAGGAAAGCTGATGTTTCGGGCCTAGACCCTTCTTCAGAAATGGGGGAGGGGAAGGGGGTTCTGAAATAAATAGGAAGAGAAGGGGAGGCGGATAGAAGATGGATAGAGGAGAAGATAGGTGGCGAGGAGTGTTCCAAATCTTGAATGGTTTTGATTGAGTAACTGAGGAATGTTGGTATACAAAGCCACGTAAACTGAAGATAATTAAGAATAAGCAAGATTGTAATTAAAAAGATGTACACTGTGTAATGATTGTAATGATGTCAGCCAGTGGACCTCATAGAATATGAGCTTCCTGATTGGGGCTATTAACCTGGTTCAATCTGGGAACCTTGGCTGACAGATAAGGAGTGTCTGAGGTTCTGTTCACTCTGAGAGCTGGCTCTGAGGGAGCTGGATCAGTGTCAAAGACTCTCCGCGTGTAAGTAAAAGGTGACTTGGTGACAGGATACCGGCCTCTGTGGAGTAATTTCACACTGTGTCACTGTGTATTTTTTTAAAAATTACACACAGCTGCAGGTGATTTGGGGAAAAATATAAGCAAAAGAAAATGTACACATTGAGTCATTATGATCCAGTCTTGTTGACTCTGTAACCCAACACTTGGGGTACCTGGAACATCATTTTTCCCCTCTAAGGTATACACCTGCCTGGGAAAAACACCGAAGGACTTTGTCCAAGTTCTCAAAGTGCTCCTTATTGATCTGCTCTGTTACTAACGTGCCATCTGGATAAATGGTGACCTGGGGTAGACCTTGTAAAATGTTCTCTATCATCCGCTGAAAAATGGCACAGGCTGATGATAACCCAAACGGCAGTCTCATATATTGGTACAAACCCTTATGGTGGGTAAGAATTGTAGCAGACTTCTGAAAATCCTTACCTAAATGCAATTGCATCTATGCATGGCTCATGTCCAGCTTCATGAAGGACAGCCCTGTCCCCCGCTCCAGCCAGTTTTGCACATAAATTATCTATGCAAGGGATTAGGTATTTATCCAGCTGCAAGAAGTGGTTTACTGTTTGTTTTGAATCCCCACAAATTCGAAGCGATCCATTGGGCTTCACAACCTGTGCAACTGGTGCTGCCCATTCCACAAACCGGACTTCTTCGATGATTCCTTCACTTTCCAGCCTCTGATTTCTGCCTCTACCTTTGCCCATCGGACAAATGGAACTGGATGGCCCTTGCAGAATTGTGGAATTGCTTCCTGGTCAACTTGCAAGGTGGAAGTAGCTCCTATAGTAATCCCTAGAAATTCCTGAAAATCTTTCAGGTCTTTAATTAGGTCTTCACTCAGGTAGCCGTAGACTCATACAGTCATAGAGCTGTACAGCATGGAAACAGACCGTTTGGTCCAACTCGTCCATGCCAACCAGATGTCCTAAATTAACCTAGTTCCATTTGCCAGCATTTGGCCCGTATCCCTCTCAACCCTTCCTATTCATATATGCAGCCAGACACCTTTTAAATGTAATTGTACCAGCCTCCACCACTTCCTCAGGCAGCTCATTCCATATACTCACCAACCTCTGCATGAAAATGTTGCCCCTTAGGTCTCTTAAATCTTTCTGCTCTTCCCTTGAACCTATGCCCTTTAGTATTGGACTCGCCCACCCTGGGAAAAGGACCTTGGCTATTCACCATTGCTATTTCTAGGTGAATCCCTCTCAACCAATTCTGCCCCATCAAGCTTGGGCCTGAGCCTTTTGCTACAATCAGTGGTAACTGACCTAGCTGCTTCTCATAAGAGAACGGAATTGAAGTTGTATGCTTAATCTGTAAAGGTTCCCGGCATAGGCTCACAGTCTAGCCAAGGTCTCGTGCAATCTTTAGGGTTGGACTCCAGAGCGAATATTGTTAAAATCTGGTTCTGTAATCACTGGAGCGGCTACACCATTATTGACCTCCATTAGATCCAGGTGACCATTTAACCAGATGTTTATTTTGAGTAGTTCTAATTTGGATGTTGCTGAGCAATTTAACTCTTCCCAATCAGATGTAGCTGGACTTTCCAGGGTGTGCACTCTTTTGGATACCAGCCTATGAGTTCTCTTACTCAATTTAGGTCTAGTGGGACTCTTTTCCTGTCTCGAGTCTATATAAGAACAGCAACTGTAATGGTTTTCTGGCCCGGATCCTGAAGAAAATTTTACTATTTAGCCGACACTTGGATAAGTTTTGGGGTTTTGCCTTGGGTGACCTAGAGTGCCTCTGATAAGCATATGCCCTGAGTGAGGCCATGCAGTTGCCTTCACTGAAGTGGTATTCCCCAAGCTCATTCCGCCTGGCGAGGGTGTCCATTCCCATCGGAATGTAAGGGGAATGTGGCAGAAGATTAGCAACATCATCATTCCTTTTTATCTCATTAAAGTGAGAGATCTCGTGTACTTCAGGAATCTAATGTTGGAGTTTAGGTATGGCTTAGGTCAAGACATCATAGTCTGAGAGGACCACACTCTCATTAGAGAGAGACTACTGATGGAGGTTTTGTAGTGATTGTAACAAGGTCAGCCAGGTGGACTCATAGAATATGAGTTCCCTGATTGGGGCTGTTAATCTGGTCGAATCATGCAACTCAAATCCTTCACTTGCCGCACTTTTCAATGATAAAGCCAGTTGTAGTGCCTGTTTGAAGCCCAATTGGGTTTTAGCTAGTAGGCGCTTTTGTGTGGTTACATCATTAATTCCACATACCAAACAGCCTCTCAGCATCTTATTACTGGTTGAGCTAAAGTCACATGCCTCTGCCAGTCGTCTTAAGCTCGTCAAAAATCCTGATATGCTCAAATTGCCACATAAAAGTGATAGCGACTCAGAATTAGAGGAGGTTTGGAGTCATCGTATTCCTTAACTAAATCCATTGACTTTTAAAAGGTTTTAGTATCTCATGCCTCAGGAAACATTAGGCTCCTAATAACTGAAAAAGCTACAGGTCCACAAGCCAACAGGAGAATTAATCATTGCTTTTCATCTACCCCAGTGTCTTTTGCCTGGAAAAGAATCATGCCTTCTTCCCACATACTGGGCCTCGTCTTCGATGGCAGGATCGAACAAGTCAAGCTTCTCAAATAACAGCGTGATGCCAGAAATGATTACCCCAACTCAAAGACAAGTGAATTTCTTCAGGAGCGTGCATTGCTGTCTCGCTACTGAAGTAACTCCATAGAGGACATCACAAGTCACCCTTTATTTACACATGGAGAGTCCTTGACACTGATCCAGCTCCCTCAGAGCCAGCTCTCAGAGTGTCAGGATGTCTGACACTCCTGCTATCATCTATCAGCCGGGGCTCCATGATTCGACCAGATTAACAGCCCCAATCAGGGAACTCATATTCTATGAGTCCACCTGGCTGACCTTGTTACAATCACTACAAAACCTCCATCAGTAGTCTCTCTCTAATGAGAGTGTGGTCCTCTCAGACTATGATGTCTTGACCTAAGCCATACCTAAACTCCAACATTAGATTCCTGAAGTACACGAGATCTCTCACTTTAATGAGATAAAAAGGAATGATGATGTTGCTAATCTTCTGCCACATTCCCCTTACTAGCTCCAATAAGAGAAGTGAAATTTGCTTCTATACTTTTCAATGTTGTGTCTTTCCTCTGTTTATATTAAACATTTCAAAAACATATTGTGCAGGTGGCCATTCAACCCATACCTGTGCTTGCTCTTTGGAAATTCTATCCAATTCCTCCCAACAGCCTGCTTTTTCCTCCCTTTTTTATTCCCTCCAAGTATTTAACCAATTCCTTTTGTTAATGAACATTAAGGAAGGTACATCAGTTTTCCACGGAGAGGAATTAACCTAGTCAGCAGGCTAAGGACGCTATATAAGTCTAAGTTGTTGTTGAACTGACTCACCCATGCAGCTGCAGTTAATTTGGCATTTTCAATTATTGGATTAACTGGTTAGTATTGACATTTTTTGGAGGATAAATACTGTGGAAGTGAATTCCAGTGAAGATTAAACAGCCTGCCCGCTAACAATCAGGCAGGATTTTATAGGATTTTGATCAGAATTCAGCGAAGGCCTCTTGAAAAGAGATGAACAGTTAACTCTGGGAATGTCAATTGTGCTGTTTAACCGCACTCATTACCAACACTACTGCACGCTCCCCCCCCACCCCCAAGTGGGAGAATGCTAACCCTCACTGTTTGGGACGTCAGTATCACTGAACCCATCCACCCTCTCCACCAGCACCGCCAACAGCATGGTAATGTCTCAAATCTCACTGTTTGGGTCTTTCCTTAGTCACCACAATTACAGCTAACCAAAAAAATCAATTATGCCGCAATTGTCGATGCTAAAAGATACCAAGTGTCAGGTAATTCTTAAAACTTGATTTATGAGGCACCATTTTAAACTTATCACATTCCGGTGGTCATGGTAACTGTGGTTTAGCCTTTGTTTTGATCTTCACATCCCAGAAGTTGATTATATTTGATAGTGTAGAAACAGAGAAGATATTTCCACTTGTCAGGGTGCCATGAATAAGGGGCCATCGACATCCGTGCATTCAGGCAAGTTATCTTTATTCAGAGAGTGGTTAGAACGTGAGACATACTACCACAGGGAGTGGCAGAGGCAGATAGCATAGATTTACAAGGGAAAGCTGAATAAATCCAAGAGAAAGAAAAGAATGGAAGGTCTTAATGATAGGTTGTGATGTTGTGAGGGCTGTGAAACCGGACTTCTCTTTAAGCTTTATCATCTTATTTTTAAACTATTCAAAATGGCGCCGGATCATGGCAACAAATGAAAGCTTTGTAAAATACACATGACAATAAAAAATCATTCATCATTCAAAATTATTCATTCATTCATTCATCAAGACTTGATGCAGGGAACAGTGGGGCTGAATGGCCAGCTACAGTGCTGTACATTGTATGAAGTTCAGATGAACAAGTATTGGGATTCCATATTCATAACCAGGAAAGGAAGACTTCGGTGAGTTGGGTCTCTCCTGTCTTTTGATCCATTATTGAATCAATTAACTGATTTTTTCAGTTCCATATTGTTAGCAGCGAGAATTATTGTAGTAGACCAGACAGCATTTTGTCTTTTTGTTTTGTTGAAATCTAATAGACTGCATTCTATGCTAGCTGGCAAAAGTCAAGATAATGTGTTTCTGTTCATTGCAGTCAAATGGACGGAGATGTAGCAAGCCATGTGTATGTTTTTAAAGTTGATTAAACATCCTGAGTCATTGATGTTGTGGCTTGTGACATCACGTTCATTGTGGAGTTTATTAAAGTGAAACATTAAATCATAACTTCCTCACCAGGCTGCTCAAGCAGTTACTGCCATCGTAATCACTGACTCCAGAGGCTTTTCTTCCTCTTGTGAGTGAAATAATGGGGTAACAATTCCTTAAAACCTTTTCATATGTCAATGACTTTGCAATAAAGAAACTACTTGCAGAGTTCTATGACATTCACAAACAGAAAGAGACATGTCAAACAGTTTCTTTTTCTCAAAGAAAGTTTTTCTTTAAAGATTTGAAAGTCTGGAAGCAGATTACCTATCGTATACATACATCTCTGACAGGAGCGAAGAGAATAGAGTGGGTGATCATTTTAGAATGTTCAGAGCAGATGAACTGAATGGTTTTACACTGTTACTAAATAATTGTCATTCTCTTGCAGGATTCCATCCAGGAACACAGGTAGGTAAATCTTACTTGTCCATTCAAAACTTCCCTCTTTCTCTGCATTGCTAGGTAGGGCTGCAGCTAAGCTGTTCAGTGGATCCATCAATAATCTGAGGCTTTGTGTCACCACCTTGTATCTTTTGTATAATTTGATAGCAAACGTTTGTCTGCAAATGTTTTCATTTCCAGAAGTAAATAATTCCTGCAAGTAGATTGGCCTGTTTGGTCAGTTTCTCTCCCCTCCCAGAGTTCTGTCAAGGCCCTTGTGTTTTCAGAATGGCAGAAAGCTTTAGGATCCAGTACCACAGTTCAGTCCTTGCTTCTGAGTTTCAGAGTCAAAGTTCAAAACGTACTTATAAAGTCCCAAAGGTTAAATGTTTTGCTTGCAACCCAAGAAGTGGAGAGTGGAGAGGAGGTCCAGGCTCCCCGTTTAGAGTTAGAATTAGCTTTATTGTCACAGGTACTTGCATGAGTACAGTGAAAAGTTTACAAGTTGTCACTAACAAAGCCATCTTAGGTACAAAGGTATGTAGGTACCGATTCTTGAGTACAAGCTCATAGGAAAGAGTTAGAAAATAAAGAAATAAAACGTCCAGCATTACAGACCTTCAAAAGTACAAATTCATGGCAATAAATTAGAAAAATAAAGGAATAACAGTCCTTCCATGATAATATAACGAAGGAAAAAACAAGAAATTGAAAGAGAGAACTTAAGACAAAGCCCACTTAGTCCATTTCACAGCTCTGGGCCCAAGGACTCAACACGTCCATTAGTATCCCAGGCCAGACACACCATGATCCAAAGAAATTACCCCCTGGAGTCACAGGCTGACTGAAGCTTCCTAAAGGAATTCCAGGCTGGAGCAGACCAGCCATGCCACTGAGAAGACGCTGCAGAAGACTCCAGGACAACCCACACCATTGGATTCCAGGGCCCTATCACACTCATCATCATTGACTGTCCCTCAGTTCTAGATGATGTCTACTTGGGTTTGTAAGTTTCTGCTATGGGTGATCATGTAACCAAACAGGCAGATTCTCAACATAGATAACTTTAGGCACACATAGGCAAGGGGTCCCATAAGATAATAGGATCCAGATGCAAGATTTGTTTCCTTTCCCTTCTCTGCTGCCACTCTGCCTCATTGTTAAGATTTTTTTTATTCATGTATGGGATGTGGGCATCACTGAGTAGGCCAGTGTTTATTACCCATCCATAGTTGCCCTTGAGAATGCAGTGGTGAGCTACCATCTATGTGTTACAGGTAGACCCTCAATGCCTTTAGGGAGAAAGGTCCAGGATTTTAACCCAGTGACACAAAGTGTGATACAGTCCAATGGGCAAGATGTCACCATTCTTTGTTATCAGACAAATGCAAGAAAAATATTGAGAAGAACACCAAAAAATCTTAATCAAAACAGTGCAGATATTGGAAATCTGAAGCAAAAACATGAATCAATGGAGAAACTCAGCAGGTCTGGCAGCATCTGAGGAAGGGTCACTGGACTCGAATCACGAATTCTGCTTTCTCTCTATGGATGCTGCCAGACCTGCTGAGTTTCTCCAGCATTTCTGTTTTTCTACCAAAAAATCTTAATTGTGTTCAGAACTGTAACCATAGCATTGGACTCAGTAAATCACAAGGCTTTGTGGATTGTGCTCCAGAGATATGGGTGGCCAAGAAACCTTGTCACAATCCTACAATTGCTTCACGATAGTGTGACGGCACTTGTCTTGAGTGGGGGATCTGAAACAGATGCCTTCAAAATCCAAATCAAACCATTCTGTGATCGGTCAAATATTTTTTAGAATCTCCCTGTCGGCAGTTATTGACTTCACCAAAGATCAGTTGCCCTTTGCTGCGAGTATTAATGCAGTCTCAATGTCAGAAATTGCCCATGGTTCAGCCTTAGCTGAAGTCAAAAACCAGGGGAAGGCTCCTCTGTGCTGCCCTCACAGTCAATCAGCCTGCCCAGGCATTTTCAATCGAGATGTTACAGAGAGTGTACAAGATGATGAGTGGCATAGATAGAGTGGATAGTCAGAGACTTTTTCCCAGGGCGGAAAAAACTATTCTGAGGGGGCATAATTTTAAGGTGATTGGAGGAAGGTATAGGGGAGATGTCAGAGGTAGGTTCTTCACACAGAGTGTGGTGGGCGTGTGGAATGCGCTGCCGGCAATGGTAGTGGAGTCAGATACTTTAGAGACTTTTAAGCGACTCTTGGATAGGCACATGGAGGATAGTAAAATGTAGGGTAGATTGATCTTAGTAGGATAATAGGTTGGCACAACATCATGTGCTGAAGGGCCTGTACCATGCTATGTTTGTTCTATGTTATTACATATTTCTGGAGATGGTGGGATATGAACCTGGGCCTTCTGGCTTAGCGGTATGGATACTACCACTGCACCACAACAGCCCTTTAAAGGAGCATTGAAACAGAAAGATTCACTATTCTGCCAAAACCCAGGCTTGAACTGGGGACCTTTAGATCTTCACACTGAGTCTCTCCCTACTGAGCTATTTTGAGCAGCCAGTCTGTGCTTCTGTCATGGGTTGACCTGGGAGCGGAAACAGGGAATCCGTCGTATGAGAAATTGAAGCTCAGAACAAGTCAGTGTTGTCACTTACAAGACAAAGAACATTTAGAAAAACAGAATTTGCTGCAAAATACACCAGTGAATTCTCATTAAGCTACAGATAATAAGTCAAATCACTTAAACATCAAGTGGATTCTGTTGTTACAGCCAAGAGTACATCAAGTGAATTAATTTCTGCTTTCTGTTCTTTTATTCATGGTAACTAAGCAGGTGTTAATGGTTTGATTTAAGTAGTTATTAGCACATGACTTATAGTGAAATGTAGTGAAATTTGGCTCAATTATATGTTGAGCTTCTTGATCTACTTGTTCAAAACCCAGTGGGAGTGATCATTTTGATTTCATACGACACTGTGAAACAGATAAAAGCAAGTCAGCACCCATTTTACAACCCTCCCCATTTTTATTTCTGTTTACACTGCCCCTGATTTCGTTTAACTGCAGAATCAAAATCAGTCATGAAATAGCTGGAAAGATTCAGCAGTTAAGTTTGCAATTCAGACAGGAATAGGTCTTTACTCGAAACGTCAACCCTTCAGTTCCCTCTGCAGAGATGGACACATTTGCTGTCATTTACAGTTTTATATGCTCTTGTTTCTGAGCTCCAGTATTTGCATGTTGATGCCTTTTATCTGTATCCTTAACTTAATTCAGTTGATTTCAAATAACATGTACGTTTGTGGGCTTTGTGTGTGAATCTCCATGTCAAGTGTACATGACCATTTGCTCTGTGATTTTTGCGTGGTTCTTTGTTAGTGTCCTTAACCTTTTTACAGTAGGCATGTTAATACCATAGAAGTGTGCATAACAAGTGTGGTAATGACCATTAACATAGAAACATATGAACAGGAGTAGGCCATTCAACCCATTGAAAAATAAAAATGAAAGAACTGCAGATGCTGCAAATCAGGATCAAAAACAGAAGTTGCTGGAAAAGCTCAGCAGGTCTGGCAGCATCTGTGAAGAGAAAATCAGAGTTAACGTTTCGGGTCCGGTGAAGGTTCTGAGGAAGAGTCACCAGACCCGAAACATTAACTCTGTTTTCTCCCTTCACAGATGCTGCCAGACCTGCTGAGCTTTTCCAGCAATTTCTGTTTTTGTTGCATTCAACCCATTGAGCCTGCTCTGCAATTTCATATGATCATAACTGACTGAGCACTTCAATGCATTTTACCCATACTATCTCCATAACCCTTTATGCCACTGGCAATTAAAAATCTAACACTATCCACCTTAAACATACTTAAAGACTGAGTGTGCATTATTTGTGTTGATACCTGTTACTGTGGGCATTATATGTAGATGTTCATTTCCATTAACATGGGCATTACACATGTGAATAACTCATTAGTGTTTATCTGCAATACACAAGTCTTATTTCCCAGTTGTGTATTCATAACATATGTACAGTTTTGTGATTGGTATGTTTATGTCAAAGTCTGAATGTATGTGTGTATATGAATACATGCCTATGTATGCGTATGTGTCTGTATATGTGCTTCTATGTACGCGTGTGTATATGAGTGTGTGTTTGAAAATGAGTGTGTTTGTATATGAATGTTTGCTCCTATGTTTGTGTGTGCATATTTATGATTGTGTATGAATGTGTGTGTGTGTGCGCGCGCGCGCACGAGTGTATATACGAGTATTTGTTTTTCAGCCTTTTACAGCTCCGTGTTCACTGGCAGTACCTTTAGAAATGACCCTGCTGTGAACCTCTGAACACAATATGCCCCTGCTTTATTATTCCCACTCCCAGCCCCTGAAGATTCTGACTCGTTCCAGATACAATTACAGGAAAACGAGCTACATTTTCCAAAGGGTTGCACTTTTATACAAGTGACCAGGACCTTGAATAATTGGCCTGGCCAATCGACTATGGTGGGTATCACTTTCGAGTTCAACACTAACTGGTGATATTCACAGGAGGGTCAGGAAAGTAGAGGATTGGATAGCCAGAGGGGATAGTGATCAGAACTAGGAACCATAATGGATTATTTACCTGCTTCCTTGAGGACCAATCATTGCGCTTCCAATACTGGTTTGCCAGAAAACTCAGCACAGACAGAGAAGTGACCCTGATCCCTGTAGCTCAGTTTTACCCTCCCTCTATCCCCTAGGGCTCCCTAGACCCCAGCAATGCCCTGGAGCTTGCAAACATGAATGGCTGTACTCCTGTAGACAGCGGTAAACAACACTAAGGAAGAAAGCACCACTGCCATGCAGAAAGCTGACCTATTTGTAAAATTTCCTGTGAACATTTTGTAATTTGCTTTTAAGGAGATGGAGATAGAGTGGGAAAGGCTGTTTAAATGAGCAAAATGAAACCTCCAGAAATATGCCCATCTTGAGCTGGCAACATCAATCACCCAGTGACCCATGAGGGAGCCTTAGTGAGTTCTAAGA
Organism: Rhincodon typus; assembly: GCF_021869965.1. Taxonomy (NCBI): domain Eukaryota; kingdom Metazoa; phylum Chordata; class Chondrichthyes; order Orectolobiformes; family Rhincodontidae; genus Rhincodon; species Rhincodon typus. The sequence continues at coordinate 7,022,373 of NC_063358.1, forward strand.
GTATATTTTGGAGGTGAACTGACCACTTTAATTTCAGCATTTAATTCACTGCAATTTCTTTTCATTCCCAGGGCAGAATAAACAGGGGACGTCCTGGTCTTAACAAGGCAGGAGCAGAAAACATGAGCCACGGGGAGAGTCTGCACCAACTGTCAGAAGCAGACACTGTTCGGGGGATTTTGTTAAACAATGAGAATGCTCCAAGAGGCAGATGGAGAGAGACGGAGAGAGAGAGAAAGAGAGAGAGAGTGAAACAGCTGAAGGATTTGTGGGGGAATAAGACAACAAAAGTTCAGCAGTAACAGTTGTAAATTTCATAGATATTTCACCGAATCCAGAGAATTTGCTATTTTATAGAATTAGATAGAAAGTACACTGGCACCCTCTGATGTTCAATGTTCATAAAGACTGGCTGTATTCACAAAGCAGTTCTTCCACTGTGAGATTTCTCTTTGCAAGGCAAGTGTCTGATTTAGACCCGATTCCATGGAGATGGGGGTGGGGGGGAGGGAGCTGGTGGTGGGGGGAGAACTGTGGTTATATGGAGGAGAGGGGGTGGGTATTACAGAATTCCATTCGCTCTACAGTCTTTTCTAATCCTGGATGGGAGCCTCTCCAGTTGGGAAGAGCCATTTGTGATTTCAGCCTCCTTGTTGAAGGGCTGTGAAACCCGACAGAAAACAACAAATGCTGGAGATCACTGTAGGTCAGACAGTATCCATGGAGAGAGAGCAAGCTAACATTTCGAGTTAGATGACTCTTCATCAGAGCTGAATGTAAAACCTGACAGTTGTTAGCAGAGATACTGTTAATCAGTGTTACCAGAATGAGTCCAATGACAAGGATTGGAGGAACCCATCAACCCTGTTCAGCTCCAAGAGGCAGGAAACTGCCTGTGAGTGTTCTCCAGTGCTGGTAAACAGCAACTTTGTTCTGTCCGTGGTTTGTTTTCCTGGAGACTAGTGATTGTGAGCTGTACTTTGCGTTGGTATTTAGAAGGACAGCATTAATTCAGTTGTAGAATGTCCTACATGATTGAGTTGAGTTGCAGAGCCAGTCAGTGAATGGGAGACACAGACTTCACATGGTGTGGCAGCGAATACCTGGGGGTTGTTTGCACATGTTGGCCTTGAAAGACTTTAACGTGGTTGAATATGGGGGCTGTGTGACTGTGTGATGTGCTGTGTTCTCAGAATAAATAAGTGATATATCTTCAGCTTTAGGTTAGATCAGATGAGACAGAGACAGGAAGGAGTCTCCACAAGGTGGAGTTGCTGATAACTGGCATTAATCTGAAACATTTTCATTCCTGTTAAATTTTGTCTTGAGCGAACCATGCAAATATATTACCATCACTAAAATGTGATTGTCCTTTTGGTGGCACCTGAAAATTTATTTCCAAGTGGTTACTGAGAGTTTGCATATTGCTGTAATCTAGCCCAGTTTGAGAACAATGGTGGCACAATAGTGATGTTGCAGAAAGCCTAGAGCAATATTCCAGAGACATGAGTTCAAATCCTGCTTGGTGGAATTTAAAATGAAAAGCTTGTCTCAGTGTAGGAATAACTGGTTCACTAATAAGCTGATATCCTTATGGTTGGTGTACTGTGGTTAGCGGTGGTGCTATACAGTTGGTGAAGAAATCATGGTTGGTGGTGTCAGTGTCCCAGTTCCTTGATTTTTGCTGGAACTTCTTGTCATTGGATTCTTTTCCACTAATAAAGACATTTTGGTGCCTCCCAACCATGTACCACAGAACTAGAATCCTGCAGAAGAAGTGACCTCAAACTGAGATAGGGTTTTGTCGTGAGGTGGACATCAGGTTCGGTAAATTTGCTGTTTTGTTGAGCTCTGCTTTGACTTTTGTTTCCATTCTGTCAGAATATCTTGGTCATGTTTGTAGCTGTAAGTCTGCACCAAACAAGATAGTTTCACATTCAAAGCCGATTATTGTTGCTGACCTTTATCACCTGAGGTAAAAAGGCATTCTCGGGTGGCTCATGTTCTTTTTAGCATCTCAGGCACCATTTATTGTGAATCCCACAACTTCTTCAATGCTCATCTTCTCTCATTTCATTTTGGAGACAGGGTGGGGTCCAGCTGATTACAGACAGTGACATGTGTGAGAGTGACCGAACTGACTTTAGTTACCTTTTGTGTGGTGTGTTTGTTTGAGGTTTGTCTGCCCAGCGGGGATTAGATAGTGGATAGGCTCATAATCTCAGTAATTTGGCAGTGGTCTGTATCCAGTTCTTTGGCTCTCATGGTCTTTGTGCTGTTTGACATTTCTAGACTATCGGAGTGAGGGTGGGAGGGGGTGCTCTTGGTCGTGGCTCGGTTGTCCAGGTGTAACCATGGTAGTTGAGTAACCAGTGTGCCAATCTGTTTAATGCATCCATTTCTAAGTGGTTTGGAAATCTGGTATCTGGTTGTTTACTGAATACTTTTTTCTGTTTTGGTAGAAGAACAATGTGATGCCTGTTGGTGTTTGAGAAGTTCATGCATTGACCTTTAGCCACTAGAATCATGCTTTGATCAGCCAAAGTTTTAATACTGCTCAAATTGAACTCTCTTTCCTTCCCTTCCACTGGCTTCCCAAATGGAAGAGAAGCTGGTTAACGAGAGAGGAAAAAAACGGATCTTTATCCTCTTTCGTATTAAGGTAACAGTTTGCTGAATTGAGGACCAGCTGTTCAGCACCTATAACCACTTTCCTCACAGGTTGCTAAATTCAAAATACTCTTTCTCAAAAAAAGATAGAGCTTTTTGTTCTTTTGCGCACCAATTTGGAGATTAGAAGAATGAGAGGTTATTTCATTGAATTCTTCAGGAGCTTGACAAGGTCAATGCTGAGAGGATGTTTCCCCCTGTTGGAGAGCCTAGGACCAGAGGGCACAATCTCAGAATTCAGGGACACCAATTTAAGATTGAAATGAGGAGGAATTTCTTCTCTCAGAGGGCTGTGAGACTGTGAATCTCCCTGCCACACAGAGCAGTGGAGGCAGAGTCCTTGTGTATATTTAAGGTTAAGATAGATAGATTCTTGATCAGTCAGAGAATCAAGGGTTTCAGGGGAAGGGCAGGAAAGTGGACCTGAGGAATGTTGGATCAGCCATGATCCTATTGAATGGTGGAGTAGGTTCAAGGGGCTGAATGGCCTAGCCCTGTTCCTATTTCTTATGGTTTAATTTGCAGGGTGCTTGAATTGGATCTTCTTAACTTGGTATGCACCCACACCTGGCTGAGGGATTGAAGTGAGTAACATTTCCCGGGCAATTCTTCTGTCAAAACTGAACTAGGGACACACCGGCATATGGAAGCCTCAACATGGAGCAGTATAAGGTTTCCCTCGGTATAGCCCTGAGTGGACTGAATAATGTTAGTGTTCAGAAAGACCTGTGGAGCTGTCCTAGCCCAAAACCATCCTAGGCGCTGGGATGGGGTGGGGGTTGGTACTCGGGTTGGGGTACTGTACGTTAGAAGGGGAGCACTCAGAGAACAGTGGTTCCAGCACTTTGATGATTCTTAGACCTGTTATGTGAATACAGCCACTGGTCCAGACGCCTTAAAACTTTTTTTGAGAACCTACTGAATGTGTATCACAGCTTTTCTGCCACACATTATCTTTGAAAAATGTTCCTGTACAAGATTATCATTCTGAATTTTGTAAATGCAGGTGAAAAATAAAGAAAAAGGCGGCTGCCAGCTTTAATAGTAGACGGTGTGCTGATTTGACAAAGTATTTCCTTGTAATTGTTTTCTGTCTTTCCAAGTTACTCACCAAAAAGGTTTGCATTCTCAAAATGCCCACCGCCTCAGCACATCCAAGAGCACAGAAAAACATCTGCAGAGTCATTACTGGTGAAGGGAAGGAAACATTGCAGCTGATGTACACAGCACGATCCCACACACAGCTGTGTGATAATGAGCAAATGGTCTGTTTTAGTGAGGTTGGTTGAGGGATGAATATTGGCCAGTACACCAGGAAGACATTCACAGTGTTCATCTTCAAAATAGGTGGCAGACAGAGCCTTGGTTTAATGTTTCATTAGAAAGCTGGCAGCACTCTGAGAGTCCAGTGCCCATCAGTGCAATGCTCCATCAGTGCATCTCTCTGAGAGTGCAGCCCTCTAATGGTACAGCACTCCCACATTACAGCACTCCCACAATGCAGCACCTTCACAGTGCTGGATCCTGACAGTGCAGTGATTCGACAGTGTGCCCCTCCAGCAGTGCATCAATCTCACAATGCAACACATCAACAGTGCAGCGCTCTATCAGTGCAGTGCTACAACAGTGCAGCATTCTATCAGTGCAATGCCCCAACAGTGCAGCGCTCTATCAGTGCAGTGCTACAACAGTGCAGCATTCTATCAGTGCAATGCTCCAACAGTGCAGCGCTCTATCAGTGCAGTGCTACAACAGTGCAGCATTCTATCAGTGCAATGCCCCAACAGTGCAAAGCTCCAATAACGCTACCCTCTATCGGTGCAATGTTTCAACAGGGCAGTGATCCATCAATGCAATGCCCAACAGTGCAGTGCTGTATCAGGGCAATGCTCCAACAGTGCAGCGCTCTATCAGTGCAATGCTCCAACAGTGCAACCCTCTATCAGTGCAATGCTCCAACAGTGCGGTGATCTATCAATACAATGCTCAACAGGGCAGTGCTGTATCAGTGCAGTGCTCTATCAGTCCAATGCTCAAATAGTGCAGCACCCTATCAGTGCAATGCTCCATCAGTGCATCTCTCTGAGAGTGCAGCCCTCTAATGGTACAGCACTGCAACATTACAGCACTCCCACAATGCAGCACCTTCACAGTGCTGGATCCTGACAGTGCAGTGATTTGACAGTGTGCCCCTCCAGCAGTGCATCGATCTCACAATGCAGCACATCAACAGTGCAGCGCTCTATCAGTGCAGTGCTACAACAGTGCAGCACC
>NC_063358.1:7027326-7047777 GCF_021869965.1 Rhincodon typus
TACAACAGTGCAGCGCTCTATCAGTGCAGTGCTACAACAGTGCAGCATTCTATCAGTGCAATGCTCCAACAGCACAAAGCTCCAATAGTGCTGCCCTCTATCGGTGCAATGTTTCAACAGTGCAGCCCTCTATCAGTGCAATGCTCCAATAGTGCAGTGATCTATCAATGCAATGCTCAACAATGCAGTGCTGTATCGGGGCAATGCTCCAACAGTGCAGTGATCTATCAATACAATGCTCAACAGGGCAGTGCTGTATTAGTGCAGTGCTCTATCAGTCCAATGCTCCAATAGTGCAGCACTCTATGAGTGCAACGCTCCAACAGTGCAGTGTTCTATCAGTGCAGTGCTCCTATAGTGCAGAGCTCCAACAGTGCAGTGCTCTACCAGTGCAATACTCCAACAGTGCAAAGCTCCAATAGTGCAGTGTTCTTTCAGTGCAATGCTCCAACAGTGCAGCTCTCTGTCAGTGCAATGCTCCAACAGTGCAGCCCTCTATCAGTGCAGTGCTCTATCAATGCAGTATGCCATCAGTGCATTTCTCCAGCCGTGCAGCATACCATCAGTGCAGCACTCCATCAGTGCTATCACCGGGAGTATCAGCGATAACTTGTCAAGTGGAGTGGCTCTTGAACACACAAACATTTTGATTCAGGCAAGATTGGCACTCGATAAGCAGCAGCTGACACGAGAGCATCCTTTCCAACTCAAACATCTTTCATTCTTTCATTAGATGCCCAGCTCTATCCTTGGATTGCTCTATACTCAATGCTGTACATTTGTGAAATCATTGACAGATGAATATTTGTGAAACATAATAGTTCTGTACCATCTGGTGTACCAACTGTTAATAGTCTGCATCAGTGCTCTTAATGTGTTCTTACAACTTGGGCAAAAATCCTCATAAATAATAATAAGAAAATGCCGAAGTAAATGTCAAATTAAAAAACCTTCATCGGGAAAAACAGCTGTTGATGTAAGTCAGCCAACATTAACCTTTGCAATCATTGTCCTTGGGAAAGCTAAATTTCAATTTTCACACTATTAACTAATTCAGCAGATGCTTGAATATTTAAAAGTGGTGTGAGCACAATATTGTACAAAATAATTATTCCCAAACTGTTTCTGCCCAACTATTTATAGAGTAACTGTCCTTTAATTAAGAGCTGATCAGTTGTCAGTCTGTCTGCCTATGCAAAGGGTTTTTTTAAATGTCTAAGCTGCTAAATACATCATCCCGTTGGGAATATAGACCAGGAGAGTCCCCAATTTAATTCCTGGTCTCTGCTAAGTTATTAAACAGTAGTTAAGGCACTGCAATTGAGGCAAAGGCTGAGTTAAGAAAAAGAGTTGCATTTATGTAGCACCTATCATGATTTGTGGACATCTCAGTAGAATCTGCAGCCACTGGAGTGTTTTCTTCTTAAGGTGAGTTCCAGTTGTAGGAAGTAGGGAGGTCAATTTACACACAGCAAGCTCTCATGAGCAGCAATGAGATGATGACTGAAGAATCTATTGTATTTTGCTGTTGACTGAGTGATAAATATTAGCCAGGACATCAGAGGTCTCCCCTGCTCCTTTTTTATAATAGAGTCAAATGGTCTTTAATCTTTATCGAAGAGATCAGTTGGGTCCTCACGGTCTAATGTCTCATCCAAAAGGCGGCACCTGCGACATTTCTTCCTCCAGATGTTCAACAATCTGGATTAGGGAGGAGACAAAAACAACCTGAAAATGCTACTGCAAAGATTGTACTGCTTTCACCTTCCCTCAAGGTAAATGCATTGAGTTTAACTTATTGATCATCCTTAACTAGGTGTGATTAAAAATCATTCGAGGAACTTGGTCGATTTTTATCAGAAACAGACCCATTTGGTTTGCTGTATCACAGACAATCCCACTTGGGTTAATAAACACAAAAAAGGGCTGGAGAAACTCAGCAGGTCTGTCAGCGTCTGTGGAGAGAGAGAAACAGAGTTAACGTTTCGAGTCCATATGACTTTTCTTCAGATCCTTCAGAACTTCAGTATGTTATCAAAGACTAGAAGATATAGGAACAGAACTCAGCCATTCATGCTGCTTGGCCTGCCGTGTTCATCCAGCTCTACACCTTGTTATCTCATTCAACCATTGAGTTTGCTCCACCAGTCAATAAGATCATGGTTGATCTGATCATTCTCAAATTCACTTTCCTGCCTTTTCCCTATAACTCTTGATTCCCTTACTGATTAGAAATCTCTCTCAGCCTTGAATATACTTAACAACCTAGCCTTGACAGCCCTCTATGGCAAAGAATTCTGCACATACACTCTCCTCTGAGAGAAGAAATTCCTCTTCATCTCTGTCTTAAATGGGTGACTTCTTATCCTGAGATTTTGGCGTCTAGTTCTAGACTCTCCTGTAGGGGGAAAATAACCTCTGTGCATCTACCCCGTTAAATCGGTAAAAATTCTTGTATCCAAATCAGAGGTTGGCAGAGATGTCACTGAGAGGAATTCTAGGAGATGGCACTGCAGTAACCGCAACTGGTCTGAATATCGCAGAGGGACTGGTGTCAAGTTATCCTCCCACCAACCTCCTCTAACCAAAAACAAATACACTGCAAACAGGCAAGGTAAGACGCTTTTTTTTTAAGCGTACAAGGGTGGAGATGGCAGTAAGGGCAGTGGTATACTCCTCCTGTCGGATGTGGGAAATCAGAGAGCAGTTTAGTGTCCCTGGAAAATAACTCTGCAGGAAGTGTGACCAGCTGCAGCTCCTCACAGACTGTGTGGTTCAGTTGGAGAAGCAGCTGGGCACACTGCGGTGTATACAGAGGGCAGGGAGAGTGGCTTATAGGGAGGTGGTTACAACACAGGCCCAGGCAGATAGGTGGGTGACCGCCAGGAGAGACAGGCAGGTAGTGCAGGAGTCTCCTGTGGATATTCCCCTCTCAATCAGGTATAGCGGTTTGAATACTGTTAGGTGGGGATAGCTTCTCAGGAGATGGTACAAGCAGCAGTCAGGCCTGTGGCACCACAACTGGTTCTGCTGTAGAGCAGGGTGGGGCAAAGTCCAGGCGAGTGATAGTAGTAGGTGGCTCGATAGTCAGAGGCACAGACAGGCGTTTCTGTGGCCGTGAATGAGACTCTAAGATGGCGTGTTGCCTCCCTGGTGCCAGGGTCCTGGATGTCTCAGAGCGGGTACAGGACATCTTGAAGTGGGAGGGAAAACAGACACAAGTCATTGTCCACATTGGCACAAATGACACAGGCAGGAAGAGGGAAGAGGTCCTGCGAGGACAATCCAGGGAGTTAGGTAGGGAGCTAAAAAGCAGGACTACCAGAGTAGTAATCCCAGGATTACTACCTGTGCCATGGGCTAGTGAGGCTAGGAACAGACAGAGAGTACAATTGAACACATGGCTGCAGAGCTGGTGTAGGAGGGAAGGGTTTAGATATATGGATCGTTGGGATGTCTTCTGGGGAAGGTGGGACCTGTACAAGAAGGACGGGTTGCATCTGAACTGGAGGGGCACCAACATCCTGGGTGGGAGGTTTGCTAGAGCTCTTCGGGAGGGTTTAAACCAGTGTGGCAGGGGGTGGGAACCGGAACAACAGGCCAGTAAGTGCAGGGACTGAGGACAAAGGAGAAACTGACATATGCATAGCACAGAGTAAGAGCAGGCAGAGGGAAATCACGGGGCTCAGAGGGACTGGAGATCTGCAAGAAGTATAACGGGTAAGGCAGATGAATTAAGAGCATGGATTACTGAATGGAATTATGATGTTATTGCCATTACAGAGATATGGTTAAAGGAGGGACAGGATTGCAGTTTAACATTCCTGGATATTGCTGTTTTAGACGGGACAGAGAGGGAAGTAAAAAGGATGGGGGAGTTGCATTGCTGATTCGGGATCACACCACAGCTGTTTTGAAGGAGGATACATCGGAGAGATCTTGCCATGAGGCATTACGGCTGGAGCTCAGGAATAGGAAGGGTGGACTCACAATGTTGGGAGTTTTCTATAGACCTCCCTACAGACCATTGGAGACAGAGGAGCAGATATGTAGTCAGATACTGGAAAGGTATGAAGAAAGCAGGGTAGTTGTGGTGTAGTAACTTCAACTTTCCTCTTATTGACTGGGAATCCCTTAGACCCAGGGGCTCGGACGGAGAGAAATTTGTTAGTTGTGTCTAGGAGAGTTTTTTTGAGACAGTATGTTGACAATCCAACCAGAGAGGAGGCCATACTAGACTTGGTATTAGAGAATGGGCCAGGACAGGTGATCAATGTTTCACTAGGAGAGCATTCTGGGCTTAGTGACCATAACTCCGTAAGATTTCAAGTCGTCATGGACAAGGACAAGAGTGGCCCTCGGGTGAGGGTGCTTAATTGGGCAAAGGCCAATTACATCCACATTAGACAGGAACTGGGGAATGTGGATTGGGAGCAGTTATTTGAGGGCAAATCTACATCTGGCATGTGGGAGGTTTTTAAAGACCAGTTGATCAAAGTGCAGGACATGCACGTCCCTGCAAAACTGAAGGGTAGGAATGGCAGGATTCAGGAACCGTGGATGACAATGGAAATTATAAACTTAGTCAAAAGGAAAAAGGAAGTATACAATAGATCTAGGCAGCTACAAACTGACAAAGCCCTTGAGGAAGATAGAGAAAGTAGGAAGGAACTTAAATACAGAATTAGGAAGACTAAAAGGGGCCATGAAATGTCTTTATCAAATAGGATCAAGGAGAATCCCATGGCTTTTTATGCATATATTAGAAGAAAGAGGGTAGCAAGGGGAAGAATAGGCCCCCTCAAGGACCAAGGTGGAAAGTTATGCGTGGAGCCACAGGAAGTGGGAGAGATCCTTAATGAGTACTTCGTATCAGTGTTCACCAAGGAGAAGGACATGACTGATGTTGACGTCAGGGAGGAGTGTGTGAATACTCTACAGAATGTCAATATATTGAAGGAGGAAGTTTTGGGTATCATAAATTGCATTAAGGTAGTCAAGTCCCCAGGGCCAGATGGGATCTATCCCAGGTTACTGCGAAAGGCAAGGGATAAAATAGCTGGGGCATTAGCAGATATCTTCACATCATTCTTGACCACAGGCGAGGTTCCAGAAGACTGGAGATTGGCCAATGTTGTTCCCTTGTTTAAGAAAGGAAGCAGGGATAATCCGGGAAAATATAGGCCGGTGAGCCTGACGTCTGTGGTGGGGAAGCTCTTGGAGAAGATACTGAGGGACAGGTTATCTGCACATTTGGAATGTGGACTAGTTAGTGACAGGCAGCATGGTTTTGTATGGGGAAGGCCATGTCTCACCAACCTGATTGAATTTTTTGAAGAGGTGACAAAGATAACTGACGAGGGAAGGGCTGTGGATGTGGTTTATGTGGACGTTGGTAAGGCATTTGATAAAGTCCCACATGGCAGATTGGTACAAAATCACATGGGAGTCGGGGTGGCCTGGCTAGCTTGGTCATCAAAGACAGAGGTAGCGGCAGAAGGGTGTTTTTCAGAATGGAGACCGGCAACTAGTGGTGTTCCACAGGGATCAGTCTTAGGTCGTCTGTTGTTTGTAATATATATAAATGATCTGGAAGAAACTGTGGGTGGTCTGATTAGCAAGTTTGCAGATGACATGAAGGTTGGTGGAGTTGAAGATAGGGCCAATGATCGTGAAAGGGTACAACAGGATATAGATAGATTGGTGACTTGGGCACAGAAATGGCAGATGGAGTTTAATGCAGACAAATGTGAGACAATGCATTTTGGAGGATCAAATTTAGGTGTGAATTATACTGTTAATGGCAGAACCCTTAGGAATATTAACATTCAGATGGATCTGGACATGCAGGTCCACAGTTCCCTAAAAGTGGCAACACAGGTGGCCAAGGTGATTAAGAAGGCATGTGGCATGCTTGCCTTTATCAGCCGGGGTATGGAGTACAAGTGTTGGCAAACCATGTTGAAGTTGCATAAAACCCTTGTTAGGCCACATTTGGAGTATTGTGTACAGTTTTGGTCACCATATCACCAGAAGGATGTGGAAGCTGTGAAGAGAGTGCAGAGAAGGTTAACCAGGAGGTTGCCCAGTCTTAAGGGCATTGGCTATGGGGAAAGGTTAAAAAGACTAGGATTGCTTTCACTGGAAAGATGGTAGCTGAGAAGAGACCTGATAAACCTAAGAACATAAGAACTAGGAGCAAGAGTAGGCCGTCTGGCCCTTCGAGCCTGCTCCGCCATTCAATAAGATCATGGCTGATCCTTTCGTGGACTCAGACCCACTTACCCGCGTTCTCACCGTATCCCTTAATTCTTTTATTGTTCAAAAAAAACATTTACTGAAGTAGCGTCAACTACTTCACTGGGCAAGGAGTTCCATAGATTAACAACCCTCTGGGTGAAGAAATTCCTTCTCAATTCAGTCCTAAATCTGCTCCTTCTAATCTTGAGGCTATGCCCTCTTGTCCTAGCTTCAGCTGCCAGTGGAAACATCCTCTCTACTTCTATCTTATCTATTCCCTTCATAATTTTATATGTTTCTATAAGATCCCCCCTCAATCTTCTGAATTCCAATGAATATAATCCCAATCTACTCAGTCTCTCCTCATAAGCCAACCCCCTCAACTCCGGAATCAACCTAGTGAACCTCCTTTGCACCCCCTCCAGTGCCAGTACATCCTTTCTCAAGTAAGGAGACCAAAACTGCACACAGTACTCCAGGTGTGGCCTCACCAGCACCTTGTACAGCTGCAACATAACCTCTCTGCTTTTAATCTCAATCCCTTTAGCAATGAAGGACAAAATTCTATTTGCCTTCCTAATTACTTGTTGTACCTGCAGACCTACCTTCTGTGATTCATGCACAAGGACACCCAGGTCCCTCTGCATAGCAGCATGCTGCAACTTTTTACCATTCAAGTAATAACCCTTTTTACTATTACTCCTACCAAAATGTATGACTTCACATTTATTTACATTGTATTCCATCTGCCAGACCTTTGCCCACTCACTCAATGTATCTATGCTCTTCTGCAAAGTTTCACAGTCCTCTGCACACTTTGCTCTGCCACTCATCTTAGTGTCGACTAAGTCCTCACAGTCATGTCCCTCAGAAGTGGGAAACACAGGCCTGACACATCAGAGTTATGGATTATCTCATTCCACAACTGGCTGTACACTTTCCTGGCTTTCCCCAGTGCTGTCCTATGGGACTGGAACCATGGAATAACATGAAACAGAAATTGTCCTCAGAACCAGCAGCCATCAAATAGGGGATAAACAAGGTGCAGAGCTGGATGAACACAGCAGGCCAAGCAGCATCAGAGGAGCAGGAAAGCTGACGTTTCAGGCCTAGACCCTTCTTCAGAAATGGGGGAGGGGAAGGGGGTTCTGAAATAAATAGGGAGAGAGGGGGAGGTGGATAGAAGATGAATAGAGGAGAAGATAGGTGGAGAGGAGACAGACAGGTCAAAGAGGCGGGGATGGAGCCAGTAAAGGTGAGTGTAGGTGGGGAGTTAGGGAGGAGATAGGTCAGTCCAGGGAGGACGGACAGGTCAAGGGGGCAGGATGATGTTAGTAGGTAGGAGATGGGGCTGGGGCTTGAGGTGGGAGGAGGGGATAGGTAGGAGGAAGAACAGGTTAGGGAGGCGGGGACAAGCTGGGCTGGTTTTGGGATGTGGTAGAGGGAGGGGAGATTTTGAAGCTTGTGAAGTCCACATTGATACCATTGGGCTGCAGGGTTCCGAAGTGGAATATGAGTTGCTGTTCCTGCAACCTTCAGGTAGCATCGTTGTGGCACTGCAGGAGGCCCAGGATGGACATGTCACCTGAGGAATGGGAGGGGGAGTTGAAATGGTTTGCGACTGGGAGGTGCAGTTGTTTAGTGCGAACCGAGCGTAGGTGTTCTGCAAAACTGCACACAGTACTCCAGGTGTGGCCTCACCAGCACCTTGTACAGCTGCAGCATAACCTCTCTGCTTTTAATCTCAATCCCTTTAGCAATCAAGGACTAAATTCCATTTGCCTTCCTAATTACTTGTTGTACCTGCAGACCTACCTTCTGTGATTCATGCACAAGGACACCCAGGTCCCTCTGCATAGCAGCATGCTGCAACTTTTTACCATTCAAGTAATAACCGTTTTTACTATTACTCCTACCAAAATGTATGACTTCACATTTATTTACAAAGGTCTACAAAATTATGAGAGACATAGACAGGGTGGATAGTCAGAGGCTTTTTCTGAGGGTTCAATTACAAGGGGGCACAGGTTCAAGGTGAGAGGGCAAAAGTTTAAGGGAGATGTGCGAGGAAAATTTTTTCACGCAGAGAATGGTAGAAGCCTGGAGGTGCCAGAGGAGGTGGTGGAAGCAGGCATGTTGGTGACATTTAAGAGGCGTCTGGGTGGTTACATGAATAGGGAGGGAATAGAGGGATACAGACTGAAATAGGGCAGAAGGCTTGTTTTTTTTAGTTTGATCAGGGCAAGATGATCCACAGGGGCTTGGAGGGCTGAAGGGCCTGTTCCTGTGCCGTACATCTCTTTTGTTTTTTTTGTTCTTTGTTTCACTAAAGTTTCTTCTAAACTACAATGAGTCCAGAGCCAATATACACAACCTCCCCTCATAAGAACAGCTCTAGCAGCCTAGTGAACCTGTTCGGACTGTCTCCAAGAGGGCTCGTCAGTAAAGTGCCCTCACCTCCCTTAGCTTTCAGTAATATTCTGTGTAAATATGGGAACTAACGCTTTGGGAAACACCTCCCTTTGGTCACTGCTAAGAATTTTGACATTTGTTAATGTTCTTTTTGTCTGTATGTTTTCCAACTTTGCTGTTAGCTATCTCAATGCCTCTCTATATCACATTCTACATTCGCAGTTCTTACATTTTTAATAATTATTCTAACACTTTAAATTCTTCATCAAATTGGTTACTTCCATCACACTGTTTCTGATTGGAAATCAGTGATGACAAATGACCATTGGGTGAGAACATGATCAGACTCCACTATGATCTATGCCAACAGCCAGCTGCTGTTCACCATTTATATTTGTCACGCAGTCAGTCACTTCCCTGAGATACCAACAGCAACAAGATCCCAAGGTAGAGTTTAACTTCACCCAACTAGAAATATTCTGTAGTATACTAGAAATTTTGGGTGGCATGGTGGCTCAGTGGTTAGCATTGCTGCCCCACAGCACCAGGAACCAGGGTTTGATTCCAGCCTCGGGCAACTGTCTGTGTGGAGTTTCCACATTCTCCTCGTGTCTGCGTGGGTTTCCTCCGGGTGCTCCAGTTTCCTCCCACAGTCCAAAGATGTGCAAATTAGGTGGATTGGCCATGCTAAATTGCCCACAGTGTTCGGGGATGTGTAGATTAGGGGATGGGTCTGGGTGGGATGCTGTGAGGGTCGGTGTGGACTTGTTGGGCCAAAGGGCCTGTTTCCACACTGCAGGGATTCTATGATCTATGAAATTGAGAACTTTCTTCCCCAAAATAATGCAGAGACTGGGGCTCAATTGGACCCCTCAAAGTTGAGGTTGATAGACTTTTGTTCAGTAAGACTACTGTTGAAATGGACCTAAGGCCATCAAGTAGAATTAAGCCACAGATTGACCATGAATAGCTTACATGGTGAAATGGGCTTGAGCTGCTAAATGGCCTAATCCTGTTCCTATGTTCACATCACTGTAACTATCATTTTCTTAAATGATTCTCAGATCTCTGGCTCCCATGCCCAATCAGAAGCTCTACTGTGTGAGCTGTACAAACGTAATTCATTGTTGTAGAAACTTAGAAAAAACAAGCAGGAGGAGGCCATTCAGCTCTTTGAGCCTGCTCCACCATTCATTATGATCATGACTGATCATCCAACTCAATAGCCTGTTCCTGCTTTCGCCCCCATCCTTTGATCCCTTCAGCATCAAGTGCTACACCCAACTCCTTCTTGAAATGATACAATTCAGCCTCAACTGCTGTCTATGATAGTAAATTCCATAGGCTCACCACTCTCTGGGAGAAAAAATTTCTCATCATTTCACTCCCCATATCGTTAGTCTGTGATCCCTGATTCTGGATTCCCCTCATTGAGAACATCCATCCTGCATGTATTGTCAAGACCAGTCAGAATTTTATAGGTTTCTATGAGATTCCCCCTACCCCGCTCAATACACTCTTCAAAACTCCAGCAACCATAATCCTAAGCGATTCGACCTTTCCATATACATGAGTACCACCATCCCAGGAATTATTGTGAACTAAACTTGCAGCCTTGCTGGTTTGAACTTGTTGTCTTGTCTACATGCCAGAGTCTAAGTAGTCACGGAATTGAGAAAATTGGAAGAGATGGTGTAGCGAGTGTTTCTAAAGGTAGTCTGTGTCAAGACCTGTTGATGTATGAGTCAATGTTATTGGAAGCCTCATGCTCTGCCTTGCAGAAAGAATGAACCTGTTTCCATCGGCACAGTTTGTAACCAGCTATGGGGTTGGGCTGACATTCTGGTGTTTGGCACCATCATTTTCCAAGGAAATTTATGACTTAAGTTGCCCCGTAAAGAACCAACCAAATGACTTCCTTCTGCACTTTGCCATTCTATGATTAGACAAATTAAATTAGTCTGACAACAGGGAAAATTACACAGCCGTCAAGGATCCCAGGACATGATCAGTTTAAAGGAATTATTGAAATGTTTGAAGAGCAGTTAGCCATCCTTTCCTTCAATCCTGTTGGACAAGTTTATAAGCATATGACTGTTTTTTCACCTTAACTCCATTTACCCCTCTTCACATCCCTTTGAACCCCGAACTTGTTTTGATGTGAATTTAAGGGCCATATCTATGGATGGAACAGTGCAGCAGTCCTACTGGTCAGAAGTGTCATCATAGCCTCCCTGTTTCGCTTTTATGTGTATCGTAATATGATAATGATAAACATGAACTTTAAATATTCAACTTCCTTTGTCTGATTTTAATACCTGAGACCTTCGTGGACTAAAGTGATTTTTAAGGGGATAAAAGCCTACCTAACACAATTTCTGTGATCACAGATTGAGAAACCATTACAGAATTCACTACAGTCACTGTACTGAAATTACTACTCCCTCCAAAGATTGTGAAATCAGATTACTTGCATGGTAAGATCACATATTGGGAGATTCTACTTGGAAAAACAATGAAGGCAGACTCCAGAATATATAAATGGACCCTGTTTCAACAGCTGCTTTTGAGCAGCAAAGCAGAGTTAACAAGAACAAATTTGGAGATTTTACAGTCTCTCTTCCCCAGTTTCTGTCAATCTCTGAACTCAGTAACTGGAATAAAGCAATTTGAGAAGAAGGCCATTCACTGAGAACTCCAGAATTGTACAAATATCACTACTGCTGAGGAACAAGACAACAGTTATAGACTCAGTTTTCACTCTTGCAACTCAAGAATTCTAAAAATATTAAACAGGCACTTGTTTTCATCGATAGTAGGAACTGCAGATGCTGGAGAATCTGAGATAACAAGGTGTAGAGTTGGATAAACACAGCAGGCCAAGCAGCATCAGAGGAGCAGGAAGGATGACGTTTTGGGCCTAGACCCAGACACCCTCCACTTTCATACAAACTTCTTACCTGTATTTGTGTATATATTTGATGTCTCATTTTATTATTTTTTCCTTGGGGTAAGTAGATAATACAATGTCTCGTTAGTTAATGCAAGAGAACCTTGTAATTGATTCTTTAGTTTTGATCTAGTTAACTAAGATTTATTTAAAGTGTCCGGGGCTGATTTTCTCTCCTTGCCCAGTCATAACTAATTTGGAGATTCAGTCCATGACTCTCTTCCAAATGAAGAACAGAGAGGGGAAATAAGTTGTTCATCCAAATAGCTGTTCCTTTTAAAAAAAAAAGATTCAAATAAAGAATTCTTTTTTTAAAAAAAAATCTCTGTTGCAGGATTGGTGCCTATGCAATAAATAAAAAATGCAACATACCCAACATCATTATCCTGCGGTCTGCAAAATCCTTTAAACCCCAGAGAGAAATCTCAATGAACAATTCTCCAGCAGTAATTAGTCATCAGGTCATAGAGATGTATAGCAAGGAAATAGACTCTTCAGTCCAATTTGTCCATGCCGACCAGATATCCTAAATAATTCTAGTCCTATGTTGATTCAGGGAATATGGTTGTGTTCGGGATAGGAGTTACCCTGTGAGTAACACTTTGTAAAGTCTGGGAGGTGATAGCTGACAACTCACATTTGAAACATTAAAAAGTTTTCATTTTGAGCTAACATGGATATCGTTTGTGGTTTTGTTGGTGGAATATTGCCAGCAGTGGCTTTTATGCTGGTGTATGATGAAGTTGCTTTATATTGTTGAGCATTCCTACTTTGAAAGCAAGGGGCCAAAGAGTTGCTGCTAAATTTCCTTTTGATTTTGAGATTCCTGTTTGTGAGGTTTTGGATCAGACAGTCTATGTTGTGGGTCTGAGAAAAGTAATTCAAAGCAAAAGTCCACTTTCCAAACCCACTCAGATGATTTACATCAGTTGCACAACATATTTTCTTCCACTGCAGGCTGTTGAACATGTCTCAGAGTGTTCCTTAATGTTACTTTTAACAAATACCACCCCCAACATTGCCTCACATCGCAAGGTAAGTGAGCCTCTATCTGTACTATATGTATGTTAATCAACCTGCTCCCACAATTTATGACACATCTCTGGGGCAGGCAAGACATGAACCTTCTGATCTAGAGCTAGGGACATTGCCACTGCACTTCTCTGTTCCAAATCATTGTTTTTGTTCTGAAATTAGCCATAAATTGAATGATAGAAAGCTGTGTGGGGCTAGTCAATCTACTTCTGTCACACACCTATTGACATTGGTATTTTTAACTGCCAGAAAGTGCTGACCATCAAACATAGTATTTCAAAATAATAACAGAAAGACATTGGTGGCTGGAGATTTTATTCAACCTCACAGATGGTTACATTTAAGAATTGCAAGTGATGTAAGGTGCATGGCTGTCTCTCACTGCTCTCCCTGGTCACAAGCTTAATTTCCTGACTGTGTTCCACCGGTTCAAGAGACCCATCTTATCATAGATCTAATAAGACGTTTTGGAATCTGACGACTCTGCTCCTCCCTGGAATTGGAATCAGGGAACTGATGAACCATAGACGTGGTGGATTCCATCAGAGGCCTCCTGACATTAGCACCACCATGCGCTGTGGCTGCATTAACATACTGTTTGCCTTGAATCGCATCCTTGGGGGTCAAAGTCCCTGAGCTGGCTGACGTTGGGAAATATGCTTCCAATCTCCTGGCAACAGGGACAAGAAACCAATCCCACCTGAGGGACAGGTAAGATGTTTCAAACAAACATAGAGAATGCTGGAGAAACACAACAGGTCTGACAGCATCTGTGGAGAGGGAGACAGTGTTGACTTTTCAAGCCCACTATGACTACATAGTTCTGAAAAGGAGTCAGACACAACTCGAAACGTTAATTCTGTTTCTCTTTCTCCACAGGTAAGATTTTCCATTTCCTCTGGTTGGTGAATCTGAAACGGGGTTGGGGTGGCAACATTTAAAAATAAGGGGGATTCTACTTAAGATTGAGATGGGGAGACTTTTTTGGTACCCAGAAGGTTTTGAATCTCAGGGATTGTCTACCACAGAGGACCATGGAAGCTCAAACTTTGAGTTTGTTTAAGGTAGCAATTGATAGATTTTGATTACCAGTGGCATGCAGGGCAATGGAGATGGAGTGGATAAAAGTAATTGAAGTGTTCGGCGTTGGTATTCAATGGTGGGGTGGCCTTGATGGGCTGAATGGCCTGCTCATGTTCCTACATTCCTAGAACTGCTCAGCAGGAGGCATTCTAGAATAATGGAGAAAGAGGGATCACATAGAGTCATAGAGATGTACAGTATGGAAACAGACCCTATGATCCAACTCGTCCATGCCAACCTGATATCCTAAATAAATCTAGTCCCATTTGCCAACATTTGGCTCATACCTCTCTAAACCCTTCTTAGTCATATACCCATCCAAATGCCCTTTAAATATTAAAATTTTACCAGCCTCCACCACTTCCTCTGGCAGTTTATTCCATACACGCACCACCCTATCCCATCTATGTGACTGTATCTGCGGTTTTTCTAACCTTCCTGAAATTGCCATCCATCACACCCCCTCGGTCCTATAAATTCCTTATTGCCTCTTACTGCCACTCCAACCGAACCATGTGATCTGATAGGATCCTACAGTAAATAAAATTGATCAATGTCAAAAGGCCATCTGGATTGTCTTTACACAGGTCATACGATGACACCCGTGTGGAAGTAGAATTGGAGGAGCACATACCAACATGAAAATGTGCAATTTTGAAGTGGATGTAGGCTACTCTGCCCCACCACCATGCAATGAGATAGCAGAAGGACCTCAGAGATTGTAGAGCTGGAGAAGAGGCGGAAATGAAGAAATGACACTTTACATGCACAAAAACAAAGTTGCTGGAAAAGCTCAGCAGGTCTGGCAGTATCTGTGAAGGAGAAAACAGAGTTAACGTTTCGGGTCCGGTGACCCTTCCTCAGAACTGAGCTTTTCCAGCAACTTTTTTTTTGTTCTTGATTTACAGCATCTGCAGTTCTTTAGTTTTTTACACTTTACAGACAACTCTCTCTTCAAACCAGCCGGAGGATGTCAGGAGATCCATTGCAATCTCTTGACATAGAAGAAATTTCAAAGCATGTCCGAATTACTGGAGGTTTGTTTGTGGACTAAAGAGACTGTGCTTACTCATGCTGCCTGGAAAATAATACAGAGATCGTTTAGACAGTCAGGCAGCACCTTCAGAAGTCACGTGATACCGGGTTATGGTCCAACAGGTTTATTTAAAATCAAGACTAGCTTGCGATTTTAAATAAACCTGTTGGACTATAACCCGGTATCATGTGACTTCTGACTTTGCCCAACCCAGTGATACACTGGCAGCTCCGCATGAAGACAGCATCTTAGCAGAGAATAGGCAGGTTCCCCTTTCACTGAGAGTCCCACATTCCAGTTTCAGTTCCTTTTCAGCCTCAGCTTCTGGGAGTTCACCGTTCAATGTCGTCACTCTCCAATTAGACAAGTTGTTTTCACCTACTAATGCTGACATGTGGGTGGAATAGCTTCCTCTTCTCTGTTTGCTTCTTTTCTGCTGAAGAAGAGGTCAAGGCGGACAAAACAAAAGCATATACTTCTGTTGCGCTTTTCACAGCCATGAGATGTTGCAGAGCACTTTGCAGCTGTCATCGTATTGGAATGTATGGATGGAAGAAGAATATGTTTGTTTCAGAATGCTTCATCATGCCTCTCAGGCAGCCCACACAAAGACAATTACAATAAAAATTGAGAAAGGGAAACAGAAGATTGAAAAGTCATCTGGCCAAGGTGTTTAACATATTGAAAAAGGGCTTGACAGGGTCATTGGAGGGAAACTGTTGTAAGATGACAATTTTAAATTTGAGCTAGAATGAAGTCAACAAATAGCCACTCACGCAGAGGATGGGAGGAATCTGGACTTGGCCCATTTCATCCCATCTCACCAACAGCACTCCCCAACCCCCTTCCCAACAAGAGCTGTGGAGGCTGGAGGATTTCAAGACTGAGTTTGTGAAGTGTTCATTCCGTAATGCCATTAAGGGGATATCCTCAAGGACGTTATATGGAGCTAAGGCAGGTAGATGTTGGGGCGCATGGCCTCATTTAATGGCTGAGAGGGCTTGAAGGGCTGAATGGAGCCATCCTGTTTCTATTTTTTCCCATTTTCATCATGATATTACAAAGAACAAAGAACAATACAGCACAGGAACAGGCCCTTCGGCCCTCCAAGCATGCACCAACACATTTTGCCCTTCCATACTAAAACTGGCTTCACTTATTCTTTAATTGCAATTAGGTACAAGTTAATTCAGTTAGTTAGCTATTGTTATTAAAACTCTCTAGAGGCCTTCTTGTAGTACAGTGGTAATGTCCCTACCCCTGGACTGAGAGGCCAGGGTTCAAATCCCACCTGCTCCAGAGTGGTGCAATAACATCCCTGGACAGGCTGATTAGAAAAATAGATTAAAATTTTAAAAAAATTAAGACTCCCTACCTCTCCCTCACCTTTGCTGCTCTGTATTGCCCTTAATGAGCTTTATATGTAAATTAAATCAACTGGAAAACACAAGTGATTACTGGCGCTGGTTAATAGGTGGGAAAATAGTATGAGTGATTCGGTGATGGGAAAAAATTATGTTCAGTTGTGCGTAAGAGCACTTCTGGATATAAAAGAAATCTAGTGGGGAAAGGATTCTTGTGGTGCAGTGGTAGTGTCCCTACCTCAGAGCTAGGAGGCCCTGAGTTCAAGTACCACCTACTGTAGAGGTGTGTCACAACATCTCTCAACAGGTTGATTAGAAAATGTAGGAAAAAGACGAATAGGGAACCTGAATGACATTTGGACCCTCTTCGATATCTAGGACTATTCTCCTAATTTCTTCACCCAAGATTGCATGACCCTTCATCAGAGTGGATGGAGCTTAATGCAATCTCCAACATCAACCCTTTCTGATCCATTTCATTATACAACATTCCCAAACACCATGTGAACAACTCCTAGATTGCAAGGGGAGTAAAAGCTGTCCTCCCATCCAAAAGACTATCTTTAATGCCTTCGTTCAGACTTGACCATGGAGTAAGGCAGCTGCTACATTAGATTCTACTTTTATGACTCAGGACTCATTCTGAGAACTCTGGCAGTGTTTTGAGGACTGTACAAAAATGCAGCAATATTGACTGTGATTTTTCTCATCCACAGGAGACTCTTAACGATTAATTCACATCAGCATTTTCACCAGGGGTAGCAAGGGAAACAGTAAATGGTTTTGTACAACTTCACTGAGGTGAGTTGTCACACCCTTGTAGCTCTGAGCAGCCACTAGGAGGCTGTAGGACTGGTCAGTAAAGAATTGATGAAAATCAAGGACCCCCACCTGGAATCAGAGGAGTGCAAAGTTCTCAAAAGGACAGAAAGCGTCCATTGAGCAGCAGGAAGTTACAGGATTGGCTAAAGGGTAAGGTGGGGGGTGGCGGTGGTGTCGATGGATTTGAAAACAAGAAAGAGAATTTTAAAATTGAGGCATTTCCAGATTAGTCATTGAGACTTGAGCGATGGCTGAAAGGGATTTGGTGCATGTCAGGGTACGTGCAGAGGTTTGGAATAAACTCAACTTTACAGTGCTTTCAAAACAGGAGAGCGACCAGGAGAGCACTGGAATAGTCTGAAACGTATGGGAGCTGCAGATGAGCTGAGACCGAGCGAATGAAGGAGATATAGATACAGCAAGAGCTCTGTTCTATGATGAGTCAATGGATTCATTCACCAATGCACTGTAATACATAGACCAGAATGTCCCAGCTACTGTCTACAGGCTCCACTGTGTTTCAACCAAAAACAGGAACATTTAGTAATGATCAGTGGCATTACTCATTCAGGGGAATGTAACCTGTCTTAACCTTCAGTCTGGAATAGAGATTAATAGATAAAAGTTTAGCATCTGGCCATTCTCACTTGTTGATGTGACATCCTTGAACGACACAACCCTTTAGCCTTGCCCCTGATTGCAGTGAAACCAGTCCTGAAGGGAAACAGTAAAGGACAGACATATATCAGAAAGGACGAGGAGAGACAGAATAGCTTAGGAGAAAGATTAGTGAAGCATTAAGTAGTCTAGAAAGCAATATTTAAGGGGTCATTTCACTGAAGAATGAGAAATATTGAACAATGATGATCGCTACTTCAAAATTCACAAGGATATGATCACATCAGAATTGGAAATCCTTGAAATTAAATTATAAACAGAAATGGTTGAGGAATGGAGGGACCTGGGGCTTACATTCACAAATCTTTGAAGATGACAGGATCAGAATAATTGTCAAAAGGCATGTGGGATTCTTGTCAATATGTTTTAAAAAGCAAGGGAGCAACTTTAAACTTCTACAAAACACCGGCTGAGTCTCAGCTCGAGAATTGCTGCTATTTTAGGAAGATATAAATGAGGAAAGATTTCATTGTAAAAGATTATGGTTTTGAATGGATTAAATGTTCCTGTTCCAATGGCTCCACCCATTCCACTGATGTCACACAATCTGTGGGTGGTGACAAGAAACTGGATTTGAGATTTCAGAGGGAGCAAATGTGTCTGCACCAGCTCCCTAAGATCCAAGGGCAGCAGATACATGGGAACGTCACCACTTCCGAGCTCCCCTTCAAGCCACTCACCACCCTGACTTGGAAATAGATCGCCGTTCCTTCAGTGTCGTTGTGTCAAAATCCTGGAATTCCCTCGCTAAGAGCATTGTGAGTCAAACAACAGCACATGAAGTGCAGCGGTTCAAAAAAGCAGCTCACCACCACCTTCTCAAGGGCAACTAGGGACGGGCAATAAATACTGGCCCAGCCGGTGAGCCCACATCCCATGAGTGTATTGAAATAACTCTTCTTGTTATCTAAGAACAGAGCCTCTCCTGTATATGCACTACCACTGATCACCTAAGGCAAAGCAAGTACAAAGGAGGATTGATTGCAATGAACTACTTCAAAAAACCCTTACCCAGTGCCACAGAGGTGGCAAATACCACAAGGAGTGATCATCTGGGGAAAGACCACAGATGTCAAGGCATTAGTTAGGGAGTAGGGAAGATTTATTAAAACGGTATCAAGGATGAAACACTGGTTAGGTGGAGACACTAGAAAAATTGGTGCTGTCCTCAAATCAGAGAAAGTTGAGGGGAGGTTTGAGAATGGTGTCCAAAATCAGGAATGGTTTTGACGGGATAAATAAGGAGGAACTGTTTCCTGTGATGGAAAGGTCAGAGATGCAGTCATGAAGGAATCAGTAAAAGAACTCAATGCAACATGAAGAAAATAAATGCTTCCAAAAATGAGTTATTATGACTCAGAATGCCCTGCCTGAAACTGTATTAGGCAATAAAGTGTAGGTATTCTGAAGGGTCAATGGATTTGAAACGCTAACTCTGTTTTCTCCCTACAGACACTGCCCAGACCTACTGAGTTTCTGCAGTAATTTCTGTTTTTCGTTTGTTTTGGATCTTCAGCATCTGCTGCTGTTTGTTTTATTTCAGATGTAGGAGAATCTGGCCACTTGTGCCTGGTTGACATTTTCAATTTCACCTATTTGGATGTGTTACAACACACTTCCAAAGCATGTGGGACTTGATCTGAGCCTTCTGGCCTTCTGGGCAAGAGGTAGGGACACTGTCATTGCACCACAAGACCCCTCAGAGACAAGCTTGTAGTCTTGAATTAAGTCCAGGGACCATTTTGATGGACCCAATGTGATCAGGAGGCAAGGGAGGTGTTGGGGGATTTTAGGGGGTAGACTGAAAGTGGGCAGGATGAAAGAGCGAGCGTCAGTATTCCACAGGAGACGGTTTAACAATAATTGAACAGTGAGGTAATTCTCTCTGTTTGGCATCAAAGCTTAAAATTGCATCTATTTTCAGAACAGGGAATCTTGATTAATAACCTGTGCCACTCTTCCCCAAAATGAAAAACAGCAACATCCCTCCCTTGATGCTGCTTTTATCTTCTCGCCTCATGTGGCACCCTAACTCTGCAAAGTGGCTTCCTTGGGACCCATCTGTCGGAGTGCAGGTCTCCAGGTTTGTGTGGGGTTTCCCCCTTTTACAAGAAAGAACTACAGCAAGCATATGGGACCAGCTCCTTGCAGAGTACTTATCCAAACCTACAAACCACCTCCCCGGATACCCTGACCCCCTGCATGGGGAGAGGTGTGAGCGAATGAGGGGCTTGCTAGTGTTACTGACTTTCTCAGGCACACACTCATACCTCCTCATTGTCACTGCAATCAGTCCACATTATTTGAATGATTACATGCCCCAGTCCGTACTCTTACAGGTCTCTCTCCCCCTCACGATTTATGTGACTGCTGATACAAATCATTTATGATAAATGATTTACTATTGAATGTAGGAGGGTGGATCAGAGTCCATAAAATCGATATAAAAATTGATGGAGTGGTAAACAGTGAGGAGGATAACCTTAGATTACAGCAGGATACAGCTGGGCTGATCAATGGCAAATGGAATTCAATCTGGATGAGTGTGATTTGATTCAATTTATTGTCACGTGTACCTAAGTACTGTGAAAAGCTTTGTTTGCAAGCATTACAAGCAGATGATAGTAAGCAAGGACATACAGATCATAGGGTGAAAAAGAAACTTGGACAAGAGTAAGGCATACAGGTTACACCATGCAGGACGTACGCAAGGCAAGATCAACATTATTTAAAGTCAGAGAGTCCATTCATCAGTCTAATAACAGCAGGGAAGAAGCTCATCTTGAACCTGCTGGTGTGTGTGTGTGTGTGTGTGTGAGTGTGAGTGTGTG
>NC_063358.1:7048177-7107380 GCF_021869965.1 Rhincodon typus
TGTGTGTGTGTGTGCACGTGTGTGTGTGTGTGTGAGTGTGTGTGTGTATGTGTGTGCATGTGTGTGTGTGTGTGCGCGTGTGTGTGTGTGCGTGTGTGTGTGTGTGAGTGTGCGTGTGTGAGCGTGCATGTGTGTGTGTGCGTGTGTACGCGTGTGTGTGCGTGTGTGTGTGTGTGACAATGTGTGTGCGTGAGTGTGTGTGTGCATGCGTGTGTGTGTGTGTGTGTGTGTGTGAGTGTATGTGTGTGAGTGTGTGTGTGTGAGTGTGAGTGTTAGTGTGTGTGTGTGTGTGAGTGTGAGTGTGAGTGTGAGTGTGTGTGTGTGTGCGTGTGTGTGTGTGTGTGTGTGTGTGTTCAACCTTCTGTGGTGACGCACTTGGGCAGGTCAAAGGAGGCAAGGGAATACGTGATGAATGGTAGGGCCCTGGGAAGCACTGAGGATCAGAGGGACCTTGGTGTGCAAGTCCACTGTCCCTGAAGGTTTTGAAACAGATAGATCAAGTGGTTGAGAAGGCATAGGGATAAGTGTCTTTATTAGTTAAGATTTTGGGTTTAAGGGCATGGGGGTTATGCTGGAAGTGTATAAAACATTGGTTAGGCCAGAGGTAAAGTAGTATATGCAGTTCTGGCATCCACATCGTAGGAATGGATGTGATTGCACTGGAAAGGGTGCAGAGGGAGATTTACCAGGATGTTACCTGGGCTGGAGACTTTCGGTCGTGAAGACAGATTGGACAGACTGGGGTTGTTTCCCATAAGAGCAGAGGAGATTGAGCAAGAACGTGATAGGAATGTATAAAATGATGAAGGGCATAGATAGGGCAGGGAGAAAGAAACTTGCCCTCAATGGAGGGATCAATGAACAGGGGCATAGATTGAAGATAAGGAGCAGAAGGTTGAGAGGAGACGCAAGGAAAATCTTTTTCACCCAGAGAGTGGTGGGAATCTAGAATTCTGTGCCTGGGAGGGTGATGGATGCAGAAACACTTATAATGTGGAAGAAGTATTTGGGAATGTACTTGGGATGCAAAGGCACATGTGGCTATGGGCCAGGTGCTGGGATTAGATTAGTTAAGTGGTTGCTTTTGACTGGGCCAAAGAGTCTTTTCCTGTGTTATAACCCTCTATGACTATGGCTCATACACCTCACCTTCTGGTCTCACTTGTCTCTCTCCCTCTTGCTCTCTCAGATCTCTCCCCTACCATCCTCACTGCCACCTAGGAGTCGTGATGATTTTGAAGCTTTGAAAAGGGGTCACAGTGGGTCAACATTCAGGAAGCACTGTGCTAGATGATTCCAGGGGCAGTTGTGGATTCAGTGTCATAGTCATAGTGTCATACAGCGTGGAAACAGACCCTTCTGTCCATCTTGTCCATGCCAACCAAATTTCCCAAACTAAACTAGTCCCATTTGCCTGCAGATGGTCTATATCCCTCTAAACCTTTCCTATTCGTATACCTGTCAAAACATCTTTTAAATGTTGTAACTGTACCTATATCCATCACCTCATTCCACATACGAACCACTCTCTGTGTGAAAAAATTGCCCCTCAGGTCACTTTTAAATCTTTCTCCTCTCACCTTAAAATTACACCCTCCAGTCTTGAACTCCCCAACGCAAGGGAAACACCTTTGTTATTCGCCTTACCTATGGCCGTTATGATTTTATAAACCTCTAAAAGATCACCCCTCAACCTCCTACACCTCAATGAAAGAAGTCCCAGCCTATCCAGCCCCTTCTTATAACTCAAACCCTCCATTCCCAGCAACATCCTTGTAAGTATTTTCTGAATCCTCACCACTTTAATGATACCCTTTCTCTCGCAGGATGACCAGAACTGGACACAGTGCTCCAGAAGGGACCTCACCAATGTCCTGTACAGCCTCAACAGGACATCCCAACTCCTAAACCCAAAGGTTTGAGTGCTGTGGTTGTAAAAGTGGTCTACATGTGGGCTAGACCAGTGAAGGACATCATATTTCCTGTCCCTCAATGTGCATTAGTAACCCTGAAGAGTTTTGTAACAGCTTGCCAGTTCCTGGTTTATTTTATTGCTTAACTCAGTTTAAATTCCACCAGCTGCAGTGAGGGGATTTGAGCCCATTTCCTGACAACATGATCCTGGGTCTCCGCTGCCAGGACATTACCACAGCCTACCTGGCTCCTTTACAATAAGCTATGATCAGATATCTCAACATAGTTTACAAACAATGAGGAGAAGTTTAAGTTCTCATTATGCTTGTGTAATCAGAGACAATGCAGCCAAACTGCAAACTAATAATCACCGTAAAAATATAGAAAATAACAGCCAGAGTAAGCCGTTTGTCCCTTCAATCCTGCTCCAGCATTCAGTACGGTTATGGTTGATCACCTGATTCAATCTCCTTTTCTGCTTTCTAACCACGCCCTTTGAACCCTTTAGCCCTAAGAACCAAATCTAACTCCTTCTTGAAAAACCCTCAATATTTTGGCCTCAACCACTTTCTGAGGCAATGAATCTGATGCTGCTTGGCCTGCTGTGTTCATCCACCTCTACACCTTGTTATCTCGAATTCCACAGGCACACGACTTTCTGGATGAAGAAATATCTCCTTATCTCAAGGACCATTTTCTCACAATGTTAACTAAGGGATAAATAGTGGCCTGGATAATCCTCCCTTCATCGTAATAATGTAATGAGATCTGTTAATTCCGCATGAAACGGCTCACGGAGCTTCGGTTTTAACTTCTCATTGTAAAGACTGCCTCTGTACCAGTGCAGCACTCCCTCGGTCTTAATCCTGTTCTGAACTTGAACCTGGAGACATAGAAGTGAAAATGTTATTAATTGAGCCATTAACTAACACACTAAGACAATGTATTATAGGCCACTTTTGTTGTGAGCAAACTACTCTCAACAAAAGGAGTCCTGCGCACTGCGTGTCTCGCTATTTTAGTGCAATTGCTGTCGAGGAGCAGGACGTTATAGAGTAAAAGTAAGCAATAAGGAGCACATAAGGAGGTATAGAGACAAATAACCAAGCAGTGATCAAATAGATAGGGTTTAAGGAGCGATATAAGGGAGAAGAAAGGAATTTAGGGCAGGGATTACAAAGCTTAACGTTGAAGTAACCGGAGGCACACTCCCAATGGAGGAGACATGAAAATTGGGAATGCACAGGAAAGCAGAACTGGAGGAGTACTGATCAGTTAGAGAGTTGTAGGGCTACAGCAGATTAGAGAGAGAGGGAGCAGTGTGATTTAAAAGCAAAGATGTGGATTTTAAATTGAGGTGTTGCCAGGCCAGGAGCCATTGCAGGCCATCTTTCAGTCCAGCTATTATTTGCCAACAGACTATTCATTGATGCTGAGAGGTTAGAGCTCAATTTAATTGTGCCGTTACTATTTGTGCAGTAGCAATCAGTGGACAGGAAGAATCCCAGAAGGTTCCCCTGCCCATGCCCCCACTCAATCTAAAGACACTGTGAGCAGTTGTGTTGGAGATCAGTAAATTCCACCCAGGATGAGTATACCACCTCAAAATTACCTCATCCCTGCGCTGCATTAACATGCATTGACACATTCAGTTGTCAGGGAATTCTGCTATCAAACCTGTCAATGAAAACCAACAGAGAAGTTTTCAGGAAGTTGGAGTTATCAGTGCTTTAGGAAATGTCTGACCACTGACTGAAGTTTACAGTTACCTTTATCAGTCTCACAGTGCTCGAGTTCATGGCCTGGCTAGCAGGCCCTGCCTTTATTCTTGGCTTGTTCCTGTCACATTAAGCAGGTAAATTGCTTCTTATCTGAAGGGCCTGCTTATCCTTACTCTCTCTGCAAATTCGATGATGAAATACACAGGCCAGTGCAATTCTTCTCTGAAATGTCAACAACATGATGAGTCACTCTCTTCCAATCCCTCAGTTCCGTGCAATAAGCCACTGTGAAGCAATAGTGGAAAATTTCTCTTCCATTTTAAGGAAATGGGGAGTGTGTAATCAATAGCCCGATCAGAGGTCAGATGGTACATGATGAGCCAGCGGAATATCACATCATCGCCTCTATTAACTGGGGAGAGGAAAGGAAAAATCAATCAAGGACGTACACCTTTCACAACATCAGGATGTCCCAAAGTGCTTCACAGCCATTGAAGTATTTGTCACGTGTAGTCACTGCTGTGATGTAGCAAACACCAACTTGGGCACAGCAAGATCCCACAAGCTGCAATGCTTTAGTGATGTCAACTGGGGGATAAGTAACGGCCAAGGCTCTAAGGAAGCCTCCTCTGCTCTTCTCTCAAATCTGTCATCCAGCTACAAGGGTAGCAATTCATCTGAAAGATTGTCCAATCATTTCATGAGTTGTGACTTATGGGATCTTGCTGCTTGTTATTTCAGTGCTACATTTGCCCACACAGTAATGATTACACTCAAGTACAATTCATTGGCTGTAAACATTTTTACATACAAAATGGAAATTCTGTTAATGAATGGTTATAGATAAAATGTATATTTTCACAATTTTTTTCATTCATTTACTGGACATTGACATCACTGGCTGGGCCAGTATTAAAATGCCCATCCATAATTTGTCCAGAAGACAGTTGGGAGTTAACCACTTTGCTGTGAGTTTGGAGTCACATATGGGCTAGACCAGCAGTTTTCTTTGCCTAAAGGACATCAGTGATCCAGTTGGGTCTTTTACCCACCAATCAGCAACAGTTTCATAGTCATCATTAGACCATCAATCCCAGACTTTTATTGAATTCAAATACTACTGTGGATTTAAACCTGGGTCCCCAGAACATTAGGTGAGTTTCTCGATTAATAGGTCCAGTGATAATACCATGAGGACTTTGCCTTCCCTAATGGAAGTCCATTGCTGTGTAACTGCTTATCCATAATGCTGTGACTTGAATTCAAACTGAGGTTGCTGTTGTCACAACACAGCCATACGAACAGAACGTACCACATTGGCTGATAAATCCTAAAAAAAAATGGTGGAGGGTTTGATTATATTGCAGCAGGAATTTTGGCCGTATTGTATCTGTGTTTCTTTTTCGGTTGTTAACTGGCCTACTCAGTTCCTCAGAGGGTGGGAGGAAATCCCTAACGGCATTGTGTGTTAACCCAGCCCACATGGACTGCAGCGGTTCAAGAAGGCACCTCACCACCACCTTCTCAAGGGGCAACTAGGGACGGGCAATAAATGCTGGGCCCAGCCAGCGACGCTCACATCCTATAGATGAATTTTAAAAAGTTTATCACCTGCCATTTTGAAAAAAAGAATAAAATAGATGCCCAGGAACGGGCCTGAAAAATCCCTTGGCAGATGCAATTAACCCCATTTCAACATTAGTTTTGCCTGAAGCAGATATCCCAACCTCCTGCTGTTTGGCAATTCTCAAGCCCATCATTGGTAACACAGTCCTCATCTGCCTCAGTGTTAGAGATTCCCTTCCCCTCAATTTCTCTCACCTCCTTACAAATACAATACTCCTCTAGTCCTAGCTCTTTAAAGAGGTTTCCTGGACATCAATAGACTCTTAATTCCAGATTTTTTTTAAAAAATTATTAAATTCCACCAGCTGCCTCAGCTAGATTCAACTCAGATCCCTGAAACATTACCTACATCGCTGGATTAACAGTCTGGTGATAATACCATTAGGCCATCGATTCCCTGAGATCATTCCACTAATCAGGAAGGCCTGAACAGGCTAGGCCTCTTTTCTCTCAAATAGGGAAAGTTGTGGGTGGCTTGCTTAAGGTCTCTGTGATATGAAAGGGTTTTTTTAAAAGAAGGTTTGTATTGTGGGTGAGAGAGAGTTTCCATTGTAGGAGAATGACTGATAAAACCAATAAAGAATTCAGAAAAATATTGTTGACCCATGAAACGATCAGAATATATCTCTGACTAACACTTCTAACAGTTAAGACAAGTAACAAGATACATTGAAGAAAAATGACACAAACTAACAAGGGACAAAGGATGATAAGGTCATTGCTGAGGGGGTGAAATGAAGATTATTAGGTAGTTGTCCATGGGGAACATAATTACCACACAGGCTATTTGTTTGGACGGTCAGCGTCTTAGTATACCAGTGGCCTAGCGTTGCAGTCTTGGCCCGGCGTGGCGATCTCTTGTTTGGTTGATTTTATGCATCAACATGCTGACATCAGTTGTCAAGTGCCTGGGGGACATGACTTGGTCTGATATGTTCTCAAAACAGTTTGTATCTGAGGTCTGGAGGAAGGCAAATGTTACTCTTTAAGCAGGATGAAAAGAGAGAGAGAGGAGTGAGAGAGAGATATTTGAAGATTTTGAGGCGGAGATGGAACAAAAGACAGCGGGACGAAACTGGATGATTTGGAAAAGGCCGGATTCAGAAGAGTACCGGGATTTTTGCAGCATTAAAAGGCACTGAAGCAGGTCAGAGAAATAGGGAATGAGAGCCTGTAAGGGTTTAATAGGAAAGAAGAAAACAGTCAAATGGAGGGCCAGGGGCCAATGTAGGTCTGTGAGTATGGGGAAGTGATGGCTGAATGGACGTTCTTCCTTAATAAATAATGAGCTGTGGTTTGGATGAACTGGGGTTAGCAGAGTGAGACAGGTGGAAGCCAGTAGAATAGATATCCCTGAGGGGAAGAAAAGAGGTTTTCAACTATTGATGAACTGAGACAGTCGTTGAAACAGGCAAATATTAAGGCAGTGAGCATAAATTCCAAGAGGACTTCAAGGTGGTAAAGGGTCTGGCTCTGTCCCAGGTAAATGCCAAGGGAAGAAACCAAGCATTCTCCAAAAGGAGAGATTTGAACAGTGATTAGGAGGGGCCAGGGTGGAATCTCAGTGTGCACAGCTGTTTTCAAAAAGTGGTTCTGTGCAATTTATTGCAGATGAGTCATACAGATAGGCGTACATCAAAAAAACACATCCCACAGGGAGGAAGATATCTCCAGAGAAACCAAGCAGGTGTCAGTCTGCTTTCACATAGCTGCTGACCAATCCCCTGTTAAACGTGGGTAGATTTGATGTAGATTAGCTATCTAGGAAGGATATATTGTAGGTTATGTTCCGTTATGAGGAGAGATTATACAAATTAAGCCTGTTTTCTCTAGAATTTGGAAAGTTAAGGGGTGACCTGATCAGAGTGTTCAACATGTGAACAGAGAAAGATAGAATAGATACAGATAAACAATTTTGACTCGTTGAGGAATCATAATCTGAGAATTAGGACCAGACAGTTCAGGAGAAATGCTAGGAAACACTGCTACACACAAAGAATGGTAGAGGTTTGGAACTCTTCCACAAACAGCAGGGGATGACAGATCAGTTGTAATTTTGAATCTAAAATAGATATATTTTTGTTGAGCAAAGGTATTAAGGATATGGGCTAAACGCAAGTTTATGGAGTTAGGCCACAAATCAGCCATAATCTCATTGAATGGTGGAACAGACTCAGGGGCTGAATGGCCTACTCTCGTTCCCATTGTCCTATGTACGTCAATTTGCCTCCTGACCTTTGATGGAGCCTTACTCAGATAAGGTTACACTGAAATCAGGCCCTCAATCATTATAACATTTTAACGCAGGATAGTTGGCTGAGGGGGCATCACTTCAAACCCAAACTTGTAGATCTTAAAAGCTACATCAAGCAATGCCTAACGAATTTCACCTCTGATTACTTGCTCCCATCACACATCCAGATGTCCAGGATTACAGCAGCTGCTTCAATTATCTCCTCCTTTCACACTTTACTCAAGCTCATTACTCTGCACTCAGTGCTATGTCAGGTGCCATTGTTGAGATATCCTTGAGCAGTTAGTGTTGTCTAATAAGGTATTACTCAGTTGAAGTGGATTCCATGACAAACTCAGCAGACTGCGCAACCTTTGACCCCATCTGATCTTTTCAGCTCCTAGTCTGGCGGGTTTTGAATTCGGTAAATGTTTGAGTCCAGCTTCTCTAGTTCTTTGCCCGCAACCTCACAACCTCCACCTTAAGTAGAATGAGGTGGCAGGTCCTGAATCCTATACTATTAGCACCAATCAGATCCACATCAGCCACCCAGGACAACCGAACCACGCACGCACCATCCTGCGCCCCTTCCTTGTCTCTTGGCAGATGAATACAGTCTGGGAAAGTGTGAGGTTATGCACTTTGGTAGGCGGAATAGAAGCATGGATTATTTTCTAAAAGGAGAAGGGCTTCAGAAATCTGAAGCACAAAGGGACTTGGGAGTCCTAGTTCAGGTTCTCTTAAGATTAACAAGCAGGTTCAGTTGGTAGTTAGGAAGGTAAATGTAACGTTAACAATAATTTCAAGAAAGCTAGCATAAAAGGCAAGGATGTATTTCTGAGGTTGTATAAGGCTCTGGTCAGATCACATTTGGAATACTGTGAATAGTTTTGGGTCCTGTTTCTAAGGAAGGATGTGCTGGCATTGGAGGGGGTCCAGAAGAGTTTACAAGAACGATCCTGGGAATAAAGGACTTGTCATATGAGAAGTGGTTGAGGACTCTGGGTCTGTACTTGATGGAGTTTGGAAAGATGAGGGGGAGCGATCTGATTGAAGCTTACAGAATACTGAGAGGCCAAGATACAGCGGATGTGGAGAAGATGTTTCCACTAGTAGGACAGAATAGGACCCAAGGGCACAGCCTCAGAGTGAAGGGAATGACCCTTCGGAACTGAGATGAAGAGGAATTTCTTCAGCCAGAGGGAGCTTAGTCTGTGGAAGTCATTGGAGTAGAGGGCTTGCCCCGTGTGGTATCCTACTTCAGGATGTATAGGAGGATTCATTATTTCACTCAAATATTCCCCTGCAATGTGGCCTGTCAGGGTTCTCTATGTTTGGCCTGTTCATGTTGAATGAGTATCAAATCAGAGCCCGAAATAATTGATATGAACAGTACGAAGGCAGGTGGAGTCTTACTGGGATTGTCACAGGACCTATAATCCAGAACCCGACACTGATGCTCTGTGGAGGTGAGTTTGTATCCTTGTCTGACAGCTGGTGAATTTTTGAATTAAATTAATAAAAGCCATAAGAAACTGTATCAGAAGTAAGCCATTCAGCATCTACCACGTCAGCTCCCTCATTCTGTGAGATCGTGGCTGATCTGATAATCCGCAACTTCACTTTCCCGCTTTATCCCCGTAAGTTTCAAATTCCTTACTGATTAAAAATCTGTCTATGTCAGCCTTGAATGTACTTAATGAGTAAGCCTCAACAGGCCTTCATGGTAAAGAATTCCACAGATTCACAGCTCCCTGAGAGAAGAAGTTCCTCCTCTCTTTTCTCTAAAATGCATGGTCATATAGTCTGAGATGAACCCTTCAGGTCCTAGATGCTCCTAAAAGGAGAAACAATGTCTACGTATCTAACCTGCCAAGCCCCCTCAGGATCTTGTATGTTTCAATGAGGTCTCCTCTTATTCTCCTCAATTCAAACATATACAGGCCCAATCTACAGAACCTCCCCTCACAAGACAGCCACGTGAACCTCCTCTGGATTGTCTCAACGGAATCCACAGCCAGAGGGAGTTTAAGGTTTGAGAAAAGGTGATGGATAACAAGAATTAATTGAGAAATCACAAAATCAGGCGTGGTATTAGAAAAATAATCTTTGCTAAACATACCGTAATCTTCAGTACCTGTGAAATCACAAATCCCAAATTTGCATATCCGCACCAAAAAATAAGTAGCAACAAAATTCAACATCAGTGGGCAAAAATCGTGTATCCCAGATTTTTAACCTATTTTTAATTTACTTTTAAAAGAACTGTGCACTCATAAATTTCATGGGCTTCTCAGATGGAACCCTCGCGGATACACAGTAATGAATGTAATTACATCTGGAATCATTCTCATAGATTAAAGGTAACGTCACCAGTGTCCTACAGGACCATAGGGCTGCTCTATCATCAGAGAGAGAGAGAGAGATGACTCTGGTGGTTTAACCTGAGAGTCACCACACCTCAGGTTGAGGGGAAAGGTTGAGAAGGAGAGTCCTTTGTTATGATGATGCTGTGCCTTTAGAGAGATGTATCCTGTCCCATTTCTCTTGCAGAGGAGTGTTGTCACAGTGGTGTCAAAATGCCTCCTTCAGACAGGTAGTTGGTAAACAGCTTTGGAGTTCTCTCTGGGTGTTTGTTTTCAAGAAAGGCAAAACAGACATGAGTGGGCGGGCTCAGGCCCATACACATTCCCAGACAGGATTTTAGTTTTGCTTTCAGTTAGTTGATAGTTTTTGCTGGCTACTGGAGCTAAAAAGTTGAGTTGCTGCTGCTAGAGTGAAGTCTCAGACAGAGAGGCTTCCACTTAAAAATCAAGGGGCAGATTGTTTCTTTCGATGTTTCTACTGGACTGGAGAGAGACAGTGTGGGAGAATAATAACCGTTCGGCTGTGTTGCTGAATTGCCTCTGCCAAAGGTGTGTTTATGAGATGCTGCCTCTACTGGAATAGTTGATGGTTAGTTGTTAAACAATACATTACTCTATTAAAATATTTAACAAGATAAAGTTACGCCAATTCTTCTTTTTGTTGTATTTTAACTGTTGTTGTAAGAATAAAAGTGTGTTTCGATTAAAGCTTTGTAATGGACAGGTTGAATCATATCTGGAACACAGTACCTGACACTTACCTTTTAAAAAAAATAAAAGTTAGGGTGTAGGCTATCTCCGTAATATTCTTTGCAGGGGTCTGGCCTGTCCCACAACATTATAGTAACTTCAGCTGCTGCAGGAACTGAAACCACACTGTTAGTGTCACTCGGCATTGCAAACCAACTGCTGAGCTCACCAAACATCCCTTCATAGATTAACAGAGTCATCTCAGCCATATTTTCCGTGATGAAAGGGGGCTTCAATGTGAGAAAACCAAACAAATTCTGTCACTTCTACTTCCTGTGCAAAGTGGTTGTGGAGTAACAGGGCTGCATGTGGGTTCTTGCCCAGAGCCCATCTGCTCTCCTTCTTTATTTTACCTTTGCTCCTGCTCTTTTCATTCACTCTATTTCCCTTTTATTTTGGTCTTTTCTTTGCTCTCTCCTGCGGCAGGTTGGTCGACAGCACTGGCTCAGTAGCGAGACTGGGCCACATGCGGAATGGCTGACACGGCTTCTCCCGGAGATAAGAGGCAGCTGCAGCATATTGAGGACATTCTCCTAGTGATGGGGACCGGTGGCAGTGAGCTCGTTCTCCCACCGTTCGGAGCTGGCGACAACGAAGCTCTTCCAGCGACCGGGGACAGCGGAGCTGGCAGCAATGGGCCCTTCAAGATGGCAGAGCTGGCAAGGCGACATCTGCAGCTGAAACGGGACTCATGGGCTGGCAGCGACCTGGTCTGGCAGAGGAGCCAGGCTTGTGGGTTCAGCAGCTTCAGCGAAGTAGGCCCAGCGGCGAAGAGATGGAGCCTAAAGTGGAGCAACTCCTACATTGGTGGGTCTGGATCAGGCAGGAGCAAGGTGTTGGAGGTCTCCCCTGAAGCCAGGTGCTGGCCTGGATTGGGTCAGAAGGACTGTTATTCTGATTTTTTACTTCGAACTGGTCCCAGGAATGAAAAGCTTAACATATCAGGAAAGTTTGAGGACTCTGGGACTATACTCATTGGAGTTTAGAAGGATGAGGGGGAATCTAATTGAAACTTTCAAAATAATGAATGGCCTGGACAGAGTGGATGTTGGGAAGATGTTTCCAATGGTAGGAGAGTCTAGGACCCAAGGGCACAGCCTTAGAGTAAAGGGAAGACCTATTAGAACGGAGATAAGAAGAAACTACTTCAGCCAGAGAGTGGTGAATCTATGGAATTCACTGCCACAGAAGGCTGTGGAGTTCAGGTCATTGAGTATATTTAAAGCGGAGATAGATAGGTTCTTGATTGTCAAGGGGATCAAGGGTTACGGGGAGAATGGGGTTGAGGAACGTATCAGCCATGAATGATTGGCGGAGCAGACTCGATGGGCCGAATGGCCTAATTTCTGCTCCTATGTCTTATGGTCTTCTGGTTTGTTTTTATGATTTATTCCTATGATTTACAATGCTGGTCTATTAATTTCTTTAACAACACAGTGTGGAGCTGGAGGAACACAGCAGGCCAGGCAGCATCAGAGGAGCAGGAAAGTTGATGTTTCGGGTCAGGACCCTTCTTCAGAAATAGGTTTTCTTTACTTTTTTTTGTGTCCTAAGAATTTGATCTTAAATATCTGTAATTTATACCTAAGATGCGCTGTAATGCAGCGATGGTAAACCTTTCACTGTACTCATTTGAGTGCATGTGACAATAAACCTAATTCAATCCAATTCAAGGAGGATCAATCTAACTTGGTACAAATTCCATTTTGGCCTCAGTAAATTAGCACTGACCAAGTGCTCTAGTGGTAACAGCTGGCCAGTATTCTGCTGTGTAGAGCGGAGTACATAATGATGCTCCTGATGTCAATGATACTCAAGTTGGAAATATTTGGAAGGAGGCAGCATGTTATCCAAGGAAGCTGAGGCCTAGCAGCTGGAAAGTGGAGTCCGTTTGGGGAGAACAGGTGGTTATGATCTCTCTACCTCTCCACGGCTTCTTCCTCTTTCCAAACATCAACCTCTTTGAGCAATTTCTGCGTTATCATTCCTGATTTTTCCTTCTAAGGCTTGGTGTCAAAATTGCCAAAATGATTTCACCGATATTGCTTTTGTTAAGTGCTTTTCTCTGTTAAGATTCATTCTTGGAATAGAAACTGTTGTTGAGATATTTGATATCAGGAGTTTTCTTGGAAAGAATATTGACCCTCTCCAGCACCAGGGATTGCCCTCATCTTCCAGCTGGGTCTGCAGTTTTGAATTCTTTTTATATAATTCATTGACAAACTAGAGTTTCAATGGCAATTATTGCCCATCTGTAATTTCCCCAGAGGGCAACTAGGAGTCGACCACGATGCTTATGGGTCTGGAGTCACATGTAGGCCAGATCAGGTAAAGACAGTAACTTGTTTCTCTAAAGGGCATTGTTGAACTAGATTATCTCCCCAACAGCGTCGTGAACATCGCTGGACTCTTAATTCTAGATTTTCGTTGAATTCACGGTCCACATCTGCCATGGTGGCTTTGAAAGCAGAGCCCCGAACATTACCTGAGTCCCTGGAGTAACAGTCTCATGCAAATGCCAATAGGCCGTCACCTCCTATCTTTGAAAGATTCATTGCCCTGATTAGTTGGCAACACCTTTATTGGTGTATTGTGCAATATTCATCATAGAATCCCTACAGTGCAGATAAAGGCCATTCAGCCCATCGAGTCCACACTAATCCTTCAAACAACATCCAATCCAGACCCACTCTCCCACCCTATTGCTGTAAACTGGCATTAACCATGGCAAACGCACCCAGCCTGCACATCCCCGGGCATTATGGGGCAATTTAGCATGGCCAGTCCACATAACCTGCACATCTTTGGACTGTGGGAGTAAACCAGAGCACCTGGAGGAAACCCACCCGGATACCGGGAGGATGTACAAACTCCACACAGACAATTGCCCAAGGGTGGAATTGAACCCAGGTCTCTGGCGCTGGGAGGCAGCAGTGTTAAAAAGGTGAATGAGACAAGGTGGTCAGTAATTGCTATGCTCTAACTGAGGCCAAAACCTGATGTCCAAGCCAAGGTGACCTCTATCACTTTAGGGCACTGAGGGATTAACTGCTCCCACCCTGGCTGGTCTGTATATAAAACTCCCTTTTATAACCTCCGAACAGCAACAGTCTAGCACTTTTAACCTAAACAAAACATCTCAAGGTGTTTAGGACATACAAAGGGTGGTCGAAGTTTGGAACTGTCTTCCACAAATGGCAGTGGATGCTGGATCAGTTGTTAATTTTCATAGAATCCCTACAGTGTGGAAACAGACCCTTCAGCCCAACAAACCCACACTGACCCTCAGAGCATCCCACCCAGACCCATCCCCCTATAAACCCACCTAATCTACTCATCCCTGAACACTATGGGCAATTTTAGCATGGTCAATCCACCGAGCCTGCACATCTTTGGACTGTGGGAGGAAACCGGAGCACCCGGAGGAAACCCACACAGACACGGGGAGAATGTGCAAACTCCACACAGGCAGTCGCCCGAGTGTGGAGTTGAACCTGGGTCCCTGGCGCTGTGAGGCAGCAGTGCTAACCACTGAGCCACCGTGCTGCAGTTTTCTGGGGTATTGTTGCACTATCAGGAAATCCCTGAGCAGGGCAGGGAGGTCCAGACCTCACCACCCAATCTGCCGGGAAGGGCCCTCCTCAGAAACAAAGCTGTAGCACTGGGGAAATGCTGATGTCAAGAAGGAGCCTCATGTACAGTGTAAAACTAGGGCTACAGAAACAGATTTATAGCACCGAGGCCCCTTGGCTCATTATGTCTGTGATGACTGAAGAGAAGCCCCTCAATCTCATCACACCATTCCACTTCTTGGTCCATACTTGAACTTATGGAGTCATAGAGTCATACAGCACAGAAACAGACCCTTAGGCCCAACAGTCCATGCCAACCATGTTCCCAAACTAAACTAGTCCCATCTGCCTGCACTTGGCCCATATCCCTCCTTCCTTATTTGTGTACTTAGCCAAATTTTAAATCTGAGATAGACACATTTTTGTTAAGCAAAGGTAGCAAAGGGCCAAAGGCAGGTATATATAGTTAGGCCACAGGGCAGCCATGATCTCAGTCAATGGTGGAACAGGCTCAAGCAGCTGAATGGCCCACTTCTGTTCCTACGGCCCTAAGGAAGTGTAATTAGGCAACTTTTGATGCTGAACCACCCAAGGATTCTTTGAGCTGGTAACCAAATGTGAGTCAAAAGTTTAAGGAACATCTCTCTGGAATGGGAATGTGGGGATTGGGAGGAATAGTGGACAGGGTTTAGAAAAGAAATCCCAGAGTTTATGATCCAGGCCAAACCACAACTACCAATGGCAGAATAATTAAAAGCAAGGATGAACGAGGGATCAGAATTAGGGAAGGTGCAGAGACTGCAGACATCATAGGCCCAGAGGAGTTTACAGAACTGAGGAGAGGTGAAGCTATTGAGGAAATGTGAGTAAGGATGTGATTTTAAAGTTCACGTATTGTTGGACCAAGGGCCAATATAAGGGAGCATATATGGATGTTGTGCATGAGCTATAGTTTACAGAGACTGCAAGGTGGGAAACCAGTCCAGAAAATCAGAAATAATCTGCAGCTGAAGAAAAGAAACATTGTTCTAAATTGACTCAAGTTTACTGCAAATTTTAACTTTCCATTTTTTTTTCATAGAGTCCCTACGGTGTGGAAACAGGCCCTTTAGCCCAACAAGTCCACACTGATCTTCACTGCATCCCACCCAGGCCCATTCCCCAAACCCAACCAATCTACACATCCCTGAACACCATGGGCAATTTAGCATGGCCAATTCACCTAACCTGCACATCTTTGGACTGTGGGAGGAAACTGGAGCACCCGGAGAAAACCCACGCAGACGCGGGGAGAATGTGCAAACTCCACACAGACAGTTGCCTGAGGGGGAATTGAACCTGGGCCCCTAGTGCTGTGAGGCAGCAGTACTAACCACTGAGCCACTGTGCTGCTCCCCACCAGGCTTATGGAAGGAAAACTTTGTCTGCATCACAGAGAATCCTGCGGTCTTACCTACACTATGTCCCTGCTGGCACCGTATCCCACGCAGGTTTTAACCAAAATAAAAGCAAAGTACACTCTGGTCACTGGAGATCCGAAAACATGGGACTCAACTGGTCTGTCAACTACTGAAACGGAGTTAGCGGTTTCCCGTCCAAAGACTCTTCTTCAGAGCCAACCTGAGCCATATATTCCAACAAAGGATGCAACAAATTTACATCATAAATCCTGACTTGCTCTCATGTTTAATTTGTTTTGTTTCTCACGCCGTTTTATTCAGTTGTGCTCAGGGACACTATACGATTACTTGCTGAGGGAAAGGGACAGGTGGCACCAACCAGGGAAGATGGAGAGATTAGATCAAAATGGAAAAGAAGTTGATAGAGATGAGAGAATACAAGATGAACTAGTGTGGAAGTAAGAGGCCAAGATTCGTTGAGGAAGTTTCACCTTGGACCCTCATTGCAATATGAGGCAGAGTTGTGGAAGGCAGATTAAAGATTTTCCTTCCCTGTGACTGAAATTGGGAGACACAATGTGTGACTGTAATTTTTAAGCCTCTAGTCTTAGGCTCCTCAACCAGTGGAAACAGGTTCTCTCCACCTGTGCCATAAATAGCTTGTGTTTGTGTTATTACACCTTGTAATTGAAACCTTAGCTTCCAGGTAGCATTCTCTTAAATGGTGATCTTATGGTTGTTCTTCAAAGTGAGCACAGTTCCACAAATGCTAGTTGTGCTCTACCCTTAGTGGCCACATGTTAATCTTCTTTGACAGCATCTTGTATTTAATACGCTCCCATACTGCAAAATGATCCAAATGCTCTTGTGGTGCAGTGGTAGTGTCCCTACCTCTGAGCCAGGAGGTCTGGATTCAAGTCCCACCTTCCCCAGAGATGTATAGTGACCTCCTTGGACAGGTTAGTTGAAAACAAAATGTAGGTGTCAGACAAAATTCAATGTGGAAGAATAGCCATTTCAGTAAGTTAGTGGAGAGGGATTTTGGGGAAGCAAGGAAGAGAGGGAGGTAACTGACATTAGTGGGATCAAATCTGGGCAAAGATGCTGGGAGAGAATGAGAGGGAAGGATAAACTGGGGATCGTCTTCTGGAT
Organism: Rhincodon typus; assembly: GCF_021869965.1. Taxonomy (NCBI): domain Eukaryota; kingdom Metazoa; phylum Chordata; class Chondrichthyes; order Orectolobiformes; family Rhincodontidae; genus Rhincodon; species Rhincodon typus. The sequence goes on from NC_063358.1 coordinate 7,064,912, forward strand.
CGATATATAGTCAATTACATTCTTGCTTTATGTTGTAATCCTCCAGTAGCTGTGAGAAATTGGGATTGGCAACTCCTTTAGCTGATGTAACTGGTAAAGTATCCAGGTCTTTTATCACTGGTACGTTACCTTCACAAACCACGGTACTAACCTATTCAATCACATTCATCAACAAACCTCCCCGGCTTTCAACCAACAAGCGGTCAACGAGCAGGCTGCGGGGAACTTACAATATTTGCAGGTGTGATTAATGCTGGAAACTGTGTCTCTACAGAGTGAAGATACGGCTCAGAATCCAGTCAGTGCCCTCTTGTCAACGTCCTCCACCTCCCCCACATACCCCCCTCCCCAACCCACCTCCAGCCCCTGTTCTGCCCAGGGGTAAGGTTAGAAACATAGAAAATTGGAGCAGAAATAAGCCATTCTGCCTTTTGAGACTGCTCTGCTGTATAATAGGATCACGGCTGATCATCCAACTCAGTTCCTTGTTCTCACTTTCTCCCCAGTACCCTTTGATCCTTTTAGCCATAAGCATTATATCTGACTCCTTCTTGAAAATATTCAATGCTTTGGCCCAACGTATTCTGTGGCAGAGAATTCCACAAGCTCACTATTTTCTGGGTGAAGAAATTTCTCCACATCTCATCCTAAATTACCTACATTGTACCTTAGACTGTGACACCTAGTTCTGGACTCCCCTGTCACCAGGAACATCCTTCTTGCATTGACCCTGTCTAGTCCTGTTAGAATTTTATAGATTTCTTTGAGATCCTCCCTGTCATTCTTTTGAAGTCCAATGAATATTGTCCTGACCGATCCGGACTCTCTTCGTATACCAGTCCTGCCATCCCAGGAATCAGTCTGGGAAACCTAAAAAGGTTTAAAATCTTCTTGATCTCTTTTCCTTCCTCTTCCAGATTTTCCCATGTTACATTGGGGTCACCACAATGGCTAATTCATCACCTTCGTGTCAACTTTGATTTCGGAGGGTGGACTCACAGCTGGCTGTCTTTCCAGCTTCATTCCCCCCACCTCCCCACCAGCCTGCAGACTGCCACCAATACCAATGGCATGCCTGCACCGGGGACTGGATTCTTTGGAATATGGATACAAACCCCACCCCACATGGCCCACCTTTCCTGTTCCAAATTGAACCAAATCTCCTTAGTCTTACCTTTGATGCTCCAACCTGGGAACGCAAGAACAACTCAGTCCCTTGAGCCTGCTCCGTCATTTACTACAATCATGGCTGATCTCATTTCGGCCTCAACTCCATTTTCCTCACTTGTTCTCCTCGACTCTTCAAACCGTTAATAATTAATCCGTTTATGTCCTCTTTAAATTTACTTAATGTTCCAACATCCACCACTCTCTGGGATAGTGAATTTCAAAGACTTATGACCTTGAGAGAAGTAATTCCTCCTTGTCTCTGTTTTTGATCTGTTCCCCATTATCCAAAATCTTTAGCCCCTTCATGTCAGCCTCAGTAGTGCATGCTGTTCTATGGTACCTTGCCCCTGCTCCAAGACTTCCCAAGTCTTGATGCTTGGAAGTGATTCATCAATACTTTTATTGATCTCATGGTCACTTTGCTCGTTGTCTCATGCTGGTGGAGTCCTCCATCTTGACCTTTTCTACATGCAACTCCAGAGTCATGGATGCCTTCAAGCACAGAAAATGGCTTTTCAGCCCACCAAGTCTGTAACGCTCAAAAGCAACCACCTGATTATTCTCATTCTATTTTCCAACACTTGGCCCATTGCCTTGTGTGTCTTGGCATCGCTAGTGTACACCTTTTCTGTTTAATTCATTCACGAGATGAGGGCGTCACTGACTGGGCAGCATTTATAGCCCATCCCTAATTGCCCAGCGGGCAGTTCAGAGTCAACCACATTGCTGCCGGTCTGGAGTCGCGTGTTGGCCAGACCAGGTAAGGATGGCATTTTTCTTCCCTAAAGGAAATACTTCTGAAATGTCAAGAGGCTTTTTCCTCTACCACCCAGACAGGCAGTGAGCTCCACATTCCCATCATCCTTGAGGTGAAAAAAAGAAAGTTCCTCACCTCCTCTCAAACTTGCTGCCTACTGCCTTAAATCTATACCCCCAGGCCCACCAAAGGGAGAGGTGTCTTCCTTTATGCCTGTAATCCCCTATAATTTTATACACCTTTGTCATGCCCCCCCACCCCCTCAGTTTCCTTTGCTCGGAGTAAAACAACCCTAGCCTGTCCAGTTCTTCTTCATAACTAAAGTTTTCCAACCAGGCAACATCCCGGTAAATCTTCTTCTGCACCCTCTCCAGTGCAATCGCATCCCTCCTATAAAGTAGATTCCAACTGCACACAGTACTCTAGCTGCGATCTAACTAGTGTTTTATACACTTCCAGCATAAGGGAGCTTCAAAATGAAAGTTCCAACTCAATCTCCAGACATGCACGATGACGCTCAGTGGATAGTAATTTAAAAAGTGAGCTCAGAGATGCAGGGGCTAATTGTCCATCTTATTGCAAATTGCCTCTCAGTAGCTCGCAGAACTACTGTGAGAAAGTTACATCCTTTATCTTTTAGCAACCCTCTATATATGGAAGTGATTTACACTGGTACCATATCACACTAGACTTTAAATAATGTTGCTATTTTCACATTTATTACATCGTATTAAAAAAAAACAAAACACAAATGGGGTGTTAACAATGACTCTGAATAGAAAAGATTGCAACAAAGTCTTTATATTCGTTTTCGGCACCTTTGAAGGACATTCAGTTTGGTCTTTTACATTCAGTATTAACAGAGAGAGAAAAAAAATCAGCTGTTTACACAATTTTTAAAGCAAATAAAATTTTAAATGATACGTTGAAATAAATATTCTTGAAGCATCTGTACCAGAATATGGCAGCGTTTGTTCACAGAGTTGCTGTCCCCAGTATATGAGATTTAGTCCCATAGGTTCCAGACACTCCACAGTACCAACACCACGTAAATATCACTGTGTTGTTTGAATTGAAGAGAGTTTGTATTTATATAGTGCCTTTTGCATCCCTTGGACATCTCAAAATGTTTCACATACAATAAAGTACATTTTTTAATGATGTGCCATCATTACTCGTTGTGGAGAGTCTGCAGACTATTTGACTGTGGGAGGCTTATTTGTCCTGTCAGAATTAGAGTTTCACATTAGGGATTGCAGCTGACTGGCCAATTCTTAATAAAATCCCAATCCTACCACAGGACCAGGAAGGGTGGTGGGGGGGCCAGAACAGTTGGATAGTGGGGGCAAGGAAATGTTAAGTCACACATAACTACAATTTAACCTGCAGAATCTCAATGTTATCATCTCCTTTTGGGATGCGCACAGTCCTGCTCAAACCCTTCAACTCACAAGCTCAGCTCCCACGAGCTATCCTAGAAATATGGGACAAAAATAAAAATGTCTCAAAAGAAGGTGCGGTGGGCAAGTGTTCAAAACAAGGGGTAATCCGTTAAAAGGACAGTTGGCCAAGCTGCATTGCTATCAGTTATTTTAGATTCATAGGTGCAAGACAGAATTATAAAGGACTGAAGTTGAAACCATGTGAACCTGTGTGCCTTGATGTTTCATAAATTGAAAGCAATTCATTGTGTGGGAAGTTCTCAGAACATCCTACGGGATACAATAAAGACCCTTGATAAATACAAGAGCTTTCCTTTACCACACCATTTACAATTTGCATTTAGAGGTAGAGGTAATTTTTAACCAACTTTAACCATTCTTACCTCTGTGGTGTAAGAATGAAAGTTTAACAGTGACAGATGCGGATCCTCTAACAGGTGGTAGACTTAATTATCAAGAGCTGGCAAAACAAAACAATAAAATTCATCTCAGAAAATATCATTGTTCAGCCTTAAGGCAGAAATGTTGATCCAAACAGATTCATGGGGTGGAAACCTTACTCTATCAGCACAACGCTGAATTATTTTCAATGCTATCGTTTGAAATTTTAGATCTTAGATTTTCTGTGTGGTAATCATTTTACATTCGACTATTAATGCCACAACATCAATCAAAAAATCCAACCTAAATGTTTCCATAAATGGTAAAATCAGACTTCAAGTAAATCTCATAAATAGTCAACCTGGACTTGCCTGGTATTTGAGCCCTGTTTTACACATTATCTTCATCCAATATGCTGAAAAGTCTCTCATATATCCTCTCTCCTATATCCAAATATCCCTTTCCACCCACCAACTTCGTCACCTCCTCTTCCAAAATCCATGACTCAATGCTGCAGCAAGGATAGGGGTCAGTCTCACATCAATGTTGGGTGGTTTACTGCCTGTTCACCCAAATCTTACAAGTCAAGGCAACTCAATTCCACTCTGTCACTGACTGAGCTGCAGGTAAGGGAAGGAAGGAGGGATTAATAGCTCAGATAATTGCAAACAAGTTCCATCTGGGCAATTTGAAATTTAAACATTCACCTAGTGGATGTGTGCCACCATCTACTTGCATCTCGCTAACAAAATTACTCTTCCCATTATCTTGGGGCCCCTATCAATAAATGTAATCTGACCCTCATGCACTAAGGCACACACACACACAAAAATATCACTTTGCCTTCACACACGCATGAAAATATAATTTCACCATCACACGTACAAAAAAAGTCATTTCACCTTCATGCACAAAAAGTATAATTTCGCCTTCACGCACACACAAATGTAGTTTAATGTTCACACTGAAAAAGTTATAATTTCACCTTCATTTACACAAAAATATAGCTTCATCTACACACACATACACACACACAATAATTTTTTGACTCTTTCTCTCTCTCTCACAGCGATCACCTTTGGTAACAAGCTGAAAATTTATTTTCCTCCCACAGGGAATTTCCATTCACACCGGTTGCTAGATTGACAATCCTCCCCTTATTCATAATGACCTAACTCAGAACACTCTGCAAACAAGCACATCACATTTTAGGAGATTAGCTGACAAGAAACTGTGCATGTGGATACAGAAGGCTGAACCCCAGAAAACAAGAGCCATCTCAGAGGATTACACTAAATCCTGATTTACCAACATCCTCCTACACTGCACACCCCCGAACCCTCACCTCCCTTGCCAACCCTCCACTAACAATGCGATCTAATCTGGGAGAGATAATCCCTGATTTGATCTATTTCTGTAACACATTTCTGCCCCAGGATTGAGGAAGGTTAACAGTTCAGACATGCACTATAAAGCAGTTTCACCCTGTAGAGGAATAAGGGCTCAACTTACACCTCTTTTTAAAACAAGGAGTGTTTAAATTCCTCAGTTTGATGAAGGCACACACACACACACACACTCCCACACATAAACACACATAAACACACAATCTGGAGAGTTTCCCAAAGTCAAATTCTCTTTTTTAGCGAACAGTCCATTGTGTTATAGATCACGTTGATTCTCCAGAATAGGTTCCACAAGGACATCCATGGCCTGATGCATCTTTCCATTTCCCTGATATTTTGGGCGTTTCTTTCTCTTGTGAGACTAAGTTGCCTTCCATAAACGCAAGTTCTGTTTCTCAGTCCTGCTTCCACACGCCTTTACAGCAGGGAGCACCGGCAGCTGAAACATCCCATCCTCGAGGCTTTCAAGGTGGCCCTGGTGGCGGTTTCAAACACCTCCCAGACGCCTTCCTTGGTCTTGGCTGAGCATTCCAGGTAACGGTAGGCCCCGATCCTCTCAGCCACGGCCTGGCCCTCTTCCCACCGGATAGGCTCCTTCTTGCTCCGGGCCAGCTCCTTCCACACTCGCTGGTCACTCCTCAGGTCCTTCTTGTTACCCACCAGTACCACTGGCACACTGGGGCAGAAGTGCCTGACCTCGGGCATCCACTTGTCCGGAATGTTCCTCAGCGAGTCGGGGTTGTCCACGGAGAAGCAGATGAGGATGACGTTGGTGTCGGGGTAGGACAGGGGCCGTAGGCGGTCATAGTCCTCCTGACCGGCCGTGTCCCACAGCGCCAGCTCCACCAACTTCTGGTTAACTTCTATATCTGCCACGTAGGTCTCAAATACTGTAGGGACGTAGTCTTCGGGGAACTCGTCTTTGCACAGAACAAACAACAGGCTGGTCTTACCACAGCCACCGTCACCAACCACCACCAACTTCCTCCTTAACGTGGTCATCCTGCCCTCTCTGGTACACCTTGATCTAATTCCTGATGTGATCAGGAAGCTCTCTTGTGTTCAGCCACCTCGAGCACTCTGCAGGATTATCGCTCTCAGCTGCCTTTTATGAACCTTTTTATGAATCAGTGCAAGCAGCGACAGGCCAATCCAGTCTGCCTGGTTTCTCTGAGCTCAGCCCTCCCGGCAGAATGATTGGGCTGTTCTGCAGCAATTCAATGACATCACCACTGCTCAAATCCTCGCTTTCCCCACACCTTTCACAGAGCCCAGGTACTGCGTTTAAAAATAGCCAGCGGCTTTTCGTTCTTGTTGTTCAGTTCAGCTTTGTTTTTTTTCTCTCTGAGCTGACGCACACCACAGACAGAGACCATTCAGTCTATCAAGTCTGTGCCAGCCCTCTGAACGATTTGTACAATTATTCCTCTCGGGGATCATAGAATCCCTACAGTGCGGAAACGTCAGCCTTCCCGCTCCTCTGATGCTGCTTGGCCTGCTGTGTTCATCCAGCTCTACACCTTGTTAGTGCAGAAACAGGCTGTTCGGCCCATCAAGTCTGCACCAACCCTCCAAAGGGCATCCCTCGCCCAGACATGCCCCACATTACCCTACCCTGTCCCCGTAATCCTGTATTTCCCATGGCCAACCTACCCTAACCTGCACATCTTTGGACTGTGGGACGAGATCCGCACAGAAACAGGGAGAATGTGCAAACTCCACAGAGGCAGTCATCCAAAGCTGTTAATGAACCTGGGTCCTTGGCGCTGTGAGGCTAACCACTGAGCCACCATGTTGCCCCCTCCCCCTTAACCCACCTCTGACACCACCCCCAACCTCCGAGTTGCCCTTTTGTAATGGGAATTTCCTTTTCAAAGTTGAAAGTGAATGAGCACCCCCCAGCATTGAATCCCATCCAGTTCATTACAACTCACTGAGTCAATTCAGTCCCATTACCTTCCCTACAGCTGTTTCTTTGCCAAAGATCTTATCATGGATTCTCGGATTCAGGCTGTCAAAAGCCCTTTGTAATCTCCATCTCCTTCTCCTTCTCCTTCCCTTTCACTTTCACTTTCTCCTTCACCTTCTCCTCTTCCTCTGCTGAAGGTGTTGACTGTCGGTGGGGGGAGCCTGAGTTGATACCATTCTTCACCTATGACCCCCTTCCCCTTTACAATCCAATTGGTTGTTTTGGGAATGTAGCACATTGTGAAAGCAATCAATAAGGAAACAAGGAAAGACAGAAAGAAAGAGAGAAAGAAAGAATGGAAGATAGAAAGATTTGCATTTCCGTAACCCCTTTCCATTAAGTATTTCCTGTAGGTGTTGCCAATTTGTCCCCGGTATGCTCCGACAAACAGCAATGTGATGAGATTTCTTTTTTTTAACTCATGTTTGGCGTGGTTTTCCAGTTCTCAGGAAAAGAAGGTGAGAGATGGGCACAGTCCCTTGGGTAAGTGCCTTTATGGCACAGCTTGTGGGCCAAGGAGGAGAATATTCTCTCTCAAGAATGATCGGGATGCCTTTTCTAAAGGTTGGACAGTTGCCGAAAGCGATGGCTAAGTTACTCAGCACAGGCTGAGGTTCAAACCCTGGGTCAGTCCGGACCTGGAATGGCTCAGTTCCAGACTTGTTGAGGTACTGAGGGAGGGTATTTGCACTCAGTGACTGGGTCTGATTCCCAATCAGAACACACAGTAGGGACAATGGAGGGGTAGATTCAGCTGGGTCACAGTGGTCAACCCTCAACTCTACCTGACCACCTCAGCTATGTCGCAGCTCTCCAACAGGAAGGCCTAATATCATCTTCTCAGAACTAGGCCAATGAGAGTCAAAAATAAAAACCTTTCGAAAATAGATTTTTTTTTGACATTCATCTATGGGATGTGGGCATCACTGGCTAGGTGAACATTTATTGCTTGTCTTGAAATGCCCAGAGGGCAGTTAAGAGTCAACCACATTGCTGTGGGCCTGGAGTCACATAGAGACCAGACCAGGTAAGGATGGCAGTTTCCTTCCCTAAAGGACATTAGTGAACCAGATGGGTTTTACCCAACAATCAACAATGATTTCATGGTTGTCATAGACTTGTAATTCCAGCTTTTTGTGAATTGAATTTATATAGCCACCATCTGCCATGATGGGGTTGAACCTGGGTTCCCAGAACATTACCTGCGTCTCAGGATTTATAGCCTCATGATAACACCACTAGGCCATCGCTTCCTCTGCAGACTTTTAGAGTTTAGAATTTTAGAGTTTCTAATAACATTGACTGGCCCATCTCATGAGAGAGGACTGTTTTCTCTTTACTCCTCCTGCCTTCTTTGAAACTGGGGGTAAGCAGCTTTTTGAGACTTTTACCATTTTAACCATTAGCACCAAACCTGTACCCAACTCCACTCGTTTCTGGGAGAAAGACAATAATTACTGCAGGTGCTGGAAGTCAGAGTCTATAGGTGTGAGGCTGGAAAAGCACAGCGGGTCAGACAGCATCAGAGGAGCAGGAACGTCAACGTTTTGGGCCGAAACCCTTCATCAGGTCTGAGGAGGGGGAGAGGATCCCAGAAATAAATAGAGGCGGGTGGTGGGGCTGGAGGAAGGATAGGAGAGGTGGTGTTGGGAGGGGGTGGGTATGTGAAATGACCCCAGTTTTCAAACTGATGGCTGCTCATCAGAACTGTATGTGTTTTGCAGATGCCCATAGAATGTGGGGAAGCCCACCAATGTCAAATAGTCAGTTGACTATGTAAGCTGACACACATCCTTTGGTCCAGTGTTCCTGGGCATGGGATGTCAACGAAGCAAATACAAAGCCAAATCAGAGGATTTTTGACAAGCACCTACTTGCTACATCATGAAGGATGTCATGATGCCATGCAACAGAGAGCGTTTGACCCTCTCATTGACTAACCCAGACAGGTTCACTTTGCTGTCAGTGGGATTGCACTGTGCACCTCAATTATAACAGTGAGAATACTTTCAAAGAAAGAAAATTAATTGCTTAGATGCATGGACCTTGTGTAAGGTTCTGATAATCATTACGGAGGTTTGTTCTTTCCATTGAGGGAGCAGTGTGAGAGACAGCTGGCCAGCGATGATTGCAGACAGAAATGGTGAAAGTTAGAGGCTCTTCAATCCTTTACCAGCTGAACGCTCTTTGTTTCAAGTGACCTCTCACAGTGTCGAGATTTGGAGAGTAAAATAATTGCCACCCAACGCTGTATTTCCCAATAATCAATGTTTTGTCCATTCCCACAATTATTATGGATCTTTTGGTGTGATTTGGAGCTGTTTAGTTGGAGCTGTTAGACCCAGTGTGGCAGAAAGATGTTTTAATGTTCTGGCTTCGTATTTCAAATGGTCTCTTGTTCGTACTGAATTTACACCATGGGGTGGCACAGTTGAGTTATTTTCCATCTGAAATCCCTGAAGCTGTTTCAGAACTTAACAGAGCAGGTGACCTGTTTGCTGTTTTAACAGCTCTGTGGAATTAGAAGTAACTTCATAAAACTATTCAGAAAGTCTCGCCCTCTATGAAGTGTTTACGCATGTCACACTGCGCACTGGAAGAGCACATTCTGCTTTAGCATAGTTTATAAATTATTGTTCTGAAGAGGTATCACATTGCACATGAAATGTTAATTCTGTTTCTGCCCTCCACAGATGCCGTCAGTTTCTCCTGCACTTCCTGCTTTGTTTCAAATTAGAGACCTAATCCAATCCCTCCCTCCCCTCCCCCTCTCCCCCTCACCCCCCCCCCCCCCTCCTCGTTTTACCTCCTCACTCCCTCCCTCTCCTCACCTGCTGCTCACTCTCTCCTTCCCCCTTCCTCTCTCTACTCACCCCTCACTCCCTTGCACTACCTCTCACTCTTCACCCCCTCACTATCCCCCACTCCTCCCTCTCCTCATGCCCTCACCCACCCCCATTCCCTCCCTCTCCTCACCCCCTCACTCCCTCCCTCTCATCACCTCCTCACACTCCCACTCCTCACCCACTAATCCCTCCCACTCCTCTCTCCCTCACTCCCCCACTCCCTCCATCTCCTCACTCTCTCACTCACCCCATTCCCTACCTCTCCACAGCCCCTCAGTGCCTCCATTTTTCTCCTCATTCGCTCCCAGTCATTGACTCTCCTCACCTCCTCACTCCCTCCTAGTCGCTATGTGACTCCCTCCCACTCACTCTGTCATTCCCTCCATCTTGTTGAGGTTCCTTACCTGTTGCTCACTGACTCTCTTGACCCCCTCATTCACTCAGACTCACCTCCTCCCCCAACCCACTCACTTTGTCCCACTCATGTCCTCTTCCGATCACTTCATTTCATCCTGTTCACTCTGACTCCAGACTTCTTACTCCATCCCAGCCACCTCTTTCAGCATGTCATGCACCCACTCCCACACATAACCCCACTCCTGAGCCCTCATGAGGAGTAAAGGGGGCGGTGAGTGAGCTGGTGAGCACGAACCAGTAAGGAGATTAAGAGGAAAATGTCCAGTGGGAGGGAGTGAGGGAGTTGGAAGGGAAATGGGAAGGAGTGAGGGAGTTGGGAGTTGAATGTGAGTGAGTGAGGGGGTTAGGAGGGGAATGGTAATGGGAGGGAGTGAGGGAGTTAGAAGATGAATGAGAGAGTGAGAGTGTTGGGGGGTTTGGGAGAGGAATGAGAGGTGGTGAGGCTCTTGGTAGGAGAATGAGAGAGAGTGAGGGAGTTGCGAGGGAGCGAGGGTGCTGGGAGGAGAACGGGAGTAAAGGGGTTGGGAGATGAATGGGAGTGAGTGAGGGGTTTGGAAGGGAGTGAGGGGGTTGGGAAGATTAGGAGGTGAATGGAATCTTTTGGACTGTGGGAGGAAATCAGAGCACCCGGAGGAAACCCATGCAGACACAGGGAGAATGTGCAAACATCACACAGACAGTCGCCCAAGGCTGGGATCGAACCCGGGTCCCTGGTGCTCTGAGCCACCCATGTAATGCTCTCTCATTAGACAGGCAACTGGTAGAGGTGTTAACCTGAGGTTACCACACCTCTGGTGAGGAGAGTGGTTGAGAAGGAGAGTCCTTCACGGTGACCTCAGTCAGTGCAGGAATTCAAACCACACTGTTAGTGCCACACTGCATTACAAACCAACTACCCAGCCAACTAAGCTAACCAACCCTTAAACAGCCGGAGTGTGCTACCAACTCTCAGTACGGAGTTAGTCACTTGTGTTGAAATGTACTGGACGCAGAGAAGAGGCAGCTCTCAATGGTCAGCGCATGATTGGCCAGTCGATCATTAGACTCCCTTCATCTTGCCCACCTGCCCCAACTCATAGAATTTATTCCGCACAAGAGAAGGGCTTTTTCTGGGTGAGTTCATCGACCAGAAGTCACCTAGAACTTTGGGACACAGAATCATAGAGTTATACAGCACAGAAACAGACCCTTCGGTCCAACTTGTCTGTGCCAACCAGATATCCTAAACTGGTCGAGTTCCATTTGCTAGCATTTGGCCCATATCCCTCTAAACCCTTCCTATTCATGTATCCATCCAGATGCCTTTTAAATGTTGTAACTGTACTAGCCTCCACCACTTCCTCTGGCAGCTCGATCAACACACGCACCAGCCTCTGTGTGAAGAAGTTGCCCCTTAGGAACCTTTTAAATCTCTCCCTTCTCACCTTAAACCTATGCCCTCTAGTTTTGGACTCTCCCACCCTGGGGAAAAGACCTTGGCTATTCACCCTATCTGTGTCCCTCATGATTTTATAAACCTCTATCAGGTCAACCCTCAGCCTCCAATGCTCCAGGGACAAAAGCCCCAGAATATTCAGCATCTCCCTATGGCTCAAACCCTCTGGTCCCAAAACATCCTTGTAAACCTTTCACATTTGACAACATCTTTCCTATAGCAGGGAGACCAGAATTGTATGCAGATTCCGAAGGGGCCTCACCAATGTACTGTACAGCCATACCATGACCTCCCAACTCCTATACTCAATGCACTGACCAATGAAGGCAAGTGCACCAAACGCCTTCTTCACCACCCTGTCTACCTGTGACTCCACTTTCAAAGAACTATGAACTTGCACCCCTAGGTCTTTTTGTTTGTCAACACTCCCAGGGGCCCTACCACTAACTGGGTAAGTCCTGCCCTGGTTTGCCTTGCCAAAATGCAATACCTCACATTTATCTAAATTAAAAGCCACAGCTCTGAGAGACAACATGAATATTACATGTATACCTGCCTTTAAGAGGATAATACCATGCTGGGGGAGGCGATGGCCTTGAGTTATTATTGCTGGACTGTTAATCCAGAGAACCAGATAACATTCTGGGGACCCGGGTTCAAATCCCGCTACAGCAGGTGGTAGAATTTGAATTCAATAAAAAAGATATTTGGAGTTAAGAATCTAATGATGACATTGTCAATTGTCAGGAAAAAATCTCATGTGGTTCGCTAATGTCCTTTAGGGAAGGAAACTGCTATCCTTATCTCATCTGGCCTCCCTGTGACTCCAGACCCACAGCAATTGCCCTCTGGGCAATAAATGCTGCCTGGCCAGCAATGCCCTCATCCCATAAATGAATAAAAACAATCTCCTTTAAAGACTGTATGTGGTGTGTATACAATATTGTGACTTGACAGTTGGCCTGGTATAGATTGAAAATCGGTTGCACTGCTGCAATATAACTAGTTATGTGCTTTACTATGTCAACTACAGAGGGATTTGGGAGTCCTTGTCCATGATTCACAGAAAGCTGCCATCGAAGAACAATGGGGAATAAAAACAGCAAGAGAAATATGGACCTTTATTTCAAAGGGGATGGAATATAAAAGTTAGGAAGGTTTTGCTAAAACTATTCAGAGCACTGGTTGGACTGCAGCTGGAAAACTGTGAACAGTTTTAAGCCCCTTATTCGAGGAAAGCTATATTAGAAGAATTAAAATTACGTTTTATTGTCACATGTACTCAAGTACAGAAGTACAGGAGTACAGTGAAAAGTTTACAATGTCAGCCTTCATGTGCCATCTTAGATACAAAGTACCGAGGTACAAGTCTTAGATATAAAATAGAGAAATAAAGAAAAATGTTACATTACCTTAGATTGACTCATAGTATGTTAGAAAATAAGAAATAAGTCAGATAAACAGATTACAGATAAACATTACATTGCAGTAGATCAGCGCAGGGGGCTTCCACACATGGTCTGACTGGCCTCAAGCTGCTGACTGCCTACATTGGACCCCAGTCCAATTACTGTCTCAGCTCCACTCCATGCCCCCAGCCGCTCCATCCCAACCCCCAGCCGCTCCTCTCCAGCCCCCAGCCGCTCCATTATGGCTCTCCTCAACACTGAGAGGCTTCTGTATCACACACTGTATTGGAATCAGGTGCTGAGTTTAGGAGCAGGATGTGGCACGTGAGATTAGGACGACTGCTCATGTGGATGTTAAGAACCAGGAATCTCCCAGTTTGTTGCCATTGGCATTAGAGGCAGTTCAGAGAAAATTCACTAGGCTGATCCCTGATATGGAGGGACACTCTTATGAGGGGAGGTTGAGTAGGTTGGCCCTGTGCTGATTAGAATTTAGAAAAATGAGAGGTGATCTTGAAATATAGAAGGTTCTTACAGGACTTGACAGGGTAGATGTGGAAAAGTTGTTTCTCCTTGCGGGAAAGCCTAGGCACCAGAGGCCATTGTCTCAGAATAAGGAGATCGCTTATTCAAGACAGAGATGAGGAAGAATTTCTTCTCTCAAATGATCGTGAATCTGTGAAACTCTTTACTACAGTGTAAAAACTGAAAGAACTGCGGATGCTGTAAATCAGGAACAAGAACAGAAGTTGCTGGAAAGCTCAGCAGGTCTGGCAGCATCTGTGAAGAAAAATATCAGAGTTAACGTTTTGGGTCCGCCGACGCTTCCTCAGAATTTTCTGAGGAAGGCTCACCTGCTGAGCTTTTCCAGCAACTTCTGCTTTTGTCTCTACCACAGAGGGCTGTCAAGGAGGGTACATTGTTAAGTATACTTAAGGCTGAGATAGACAGATTTTTAATCAGAAAGGGAAACAAGGATTATGGGGAAAAAATACAGGAAAATAGCGATGAGGATTATTAGGTCAGGCATGATCTCATTGAATGGGGGAGCACAATCATTGGGCAAAATGGTTTACTTTTGCACCAATGGCTTGTGGTTTTAAATAAGCTAACTCACAGAGTTAATAAATCCCTGATGAGCAATTGTTGATTAGACCATTATCGCTAACATGACAATGAGGACAAAAACAGCACTATATGAACACAATCTATCTGTTATTTCTTCCCATGGATCTGATACTTCTGGTACCTACTTGTATTGCTGAATAAAATAACTGAAGAGAGTTTGCTGAAACCAAGGGTTGAGAGAAGCTGAAGGAAAAGTTGCAGTTTGCAGTCTTTGTGTGTTGTCTCTCTGGGAAGAAGTTCCTATAAAGGACATACCCACAGACATAACACACACAGGAAGTCAGGCAGACTGTCTCTACCTCAATGAAATGCTATGTGCTTTCATATAGCAACATTCCCATCTCTCAGAAATGTTCTATGGAATGATATGTTGGATGCAGAGATTGATGGGGTGATATGTGAGGACAAGGGGGATTCTGTCTTTATTTTTATTTTGGGTGAGGGATTTTGTGGGCAGAAGTGTGGGAAACGCAAGAGATGTGGTTGAGGGCATTTTTGATCACCAGAGGGGGTAAGTTACAGTCCTTGAAATAGGAGGACATCTGGGATGTTCGGGAGTGGATCACATTCTTACAGGAAGGTGGGTGAGAGGAGGTATAGTCCAGGTAGCTGTGGGAGTCAGTGGGCTTGAAATAGATGTCACCTGAGGCAGTTACCAGAGACGGAAACGGAGAGGTCCAGGAAGGGAAGGGAGGTACCGGAGATGGTCCGGGTGAATTTGAGGTTGGGGTGAAAGGTGTTAGTAAAGTTGATGAACTGCTCAAGCTCTGCGTGGGAGCATGAGGCAGCACTAAATACAGTTATCAATGTAGCAGAGGAAGAGATGGGAGATAGGGCCAGTGTTGCTGCAGAAGGAGGACTGTTCCATGTATCCTATGAAGAGGCAGGCATAGCTTGGGCCCATGCAGGTGCATATGGCCACCCCCTTAGTCTGTAGGAAGTGGGCGGATTATTTCCCTCCCCACCCCTATCTGCCTTGCGTAGGGACCACTCTCTCCCCGACTCCCTTGTCCGCTCCACGCTCCCCACCAGCCCCACCTTTCCCGGCAACCGCAGGAAGTGCTACACCTGCCCCTACACCTCCCCCCTCACCTCCATTCAAAGCCCAAAGCAAGCCTTTCATATCAGACTGGGACAACCGACAACTTGGTCTCTTGTATCCGTTGCTCCTGATGTGGCCTCCTCTACATCGGTGAGACCAAGCGGAGACTCGGAGACCATTTCCTGGAGCATCTGTGCTCTGTATGCGACAACGACAACACCTTCTGGTCACTAACCATTTTAACTCCCCCTCCCACTCGCTGTGTGACATGTCCATCCTGGGCCTCCTCCAGTGTCACAATGACACCACCCACAAACTGGAGGAGCAGCACCTCATATTCAGCCTCGGGAACCTGCAGCCCAATGGTCTAAATGTAGATTTTACCAGTTTTAAGATCTCCCCACCCCCGGCATCATCCCAGGACCAACGCTCCCTCTCATCCCCGCCTCCTTGACCTGACACAACCTGCCCGTCTTCTCTCCCACCTATCTGCCCACCCATCCCACTGACCAATCCCCATCACTCCCTACCTGCACTCACCTATCACCATCCCACCTACCTTCCCCAGCCCCACCCCTACTCCCTCTATTTACTTCCCAGCTCTCTTCCCTCTCCCCATACCTGATGAAGGGTTCCAACCCGAAACGTCAACTTTCCTGTTCCTCTGATGTTGCCTGGCCTGCTGTGTTCCTCCAGCTCCACACTGTTATCTCTGACTCCAGCATGTGCAGTTCTTGCTATCTCCACTTAGTTTAGACTTCTCTTGTTTTAGTGAATACAATCATATGATTTAGAGTAATAGAGACATACAGCACGAAAACAGACCTTTCGGTCTGACCAGTCCATACTGACCATAATCCCAAACTAAACTAGTCCCACCTGCCTGTACTTGACCCATATCCCTCCAAATATTTTTTATTCATGTGTTTATCTAAATGTCATTTAAATATCATAACTGTACCCTCATCCACCACTTCCTCTTGCCGTTCATTCTGCACATGATTAGGATTAGGGTAGGCCATTTAGTCCCTCCCAACTGTCACCATTTGCTAAGATCATGGTCTAATCGAGGCCTCTATGTTCCTCGCTACCTCCTGACAAGCTTTGGTTCCTTGTCAGTCAAGAATCCAGCCAACTCAACCTTAACAATAGCCAATGACCCCCTGCCTCCAGATTCTCTGGAGAAGAGAGTTCTACAAACCCACCACCCTCTGATAGAGAAAAAAATTCTCTTCATCTCTGTCTTAGATGGAAACCCCCACCTCCCCCATTATTTTTTACTTGTGCTTCCTCATTCATGTCTCTCACAAATGTGAAACTATCATTTCAGCTTCCACCCTGTTAAGTCCATGCAGAATCTTATTAGGTTGAGTTTAATGATCTGGAATAATACAGTGATCATTTGGCCCATCATTCCAGGGTAATGCTGACCTTTGGATCTGCGATATTTCAGTCCTTTCTTTCAACTTTTTTTTAAGATTCCTTTTCAATTCTGGTGAGTTTGAGGAAATGAAGACAACCACAGAAGGTACTTGGCCCTGGGAATGTATTCACCTTTGGCTCAATTACCCACTCACCCTCCTTTGTTTATTCAGGGAATGTATTGTCTATTTATTCCTCTGTTGGCTGGGGGATTGGTGAACCTTCCAATTGGCCACATGCAACGTGCTGTCGTGTGATTGGCTTAACAAGTTCGATTCCCCAGCAACTGTCCTGGGGCCTACGGATGAGCAAAGGAAAACAAGAGATGGACGAAATCAGCTACTTTTGTGCCTACATCTCATGCCAGTAACCCTGCGTGGGATTGTGACCAGGCTCTGGGGGGAGCAGACCAGGCTCACATTTTGTGGACTGACCTCCACCCTGGATGATTTTCCAACTGTTCCAGTCGAGAGGCCAGTTTCACTTTGAGTTCTTTTCTTGAGCTGTGAGCGTTGCCGGCAAGGTCCCAGGATTTTATTGCCCATCCGTTACCAACTTTGAGGAGGTAGCAGGGAGATGTCAACAACTGAAGTAAAGAAGGTCAAAGCTCATCAGGGTTTGGCAGGAATGCAGAGTTGCAGCCACAATCAGATCAACCATGACCTCATTAAGTGATACAGCAGGCTCTAATGGGGCTGAATGGCTTACTCCTCCTTCTAATTCATATACTTATGAATGGGACAGTTTAGAGTCAACCACACTGCTTCGGGTCTAGAGTCACATGTAGGCTAGACCAGGTAAGAATGGCAGATTTTCTTCCCTAAAGGATGGGACTTGAATAATAATCATTATCAAATTTTATTCCAGATTGAGCAATTAATTGAATTTGCATTCCACAGCTGACCAGTGGGATTGAACTGATGTTTTTGAAGCTCTCAACCAGGGCTCTTGTGGCACAGTGGTAGTGTCACTACCTCTGAGCGAGGTGGCCTGGGTTCAAGCAACCCACCCCTTCCTTGTAACCCTGCCTTTCCCATGTCTAAAATCTACCTAGCCTACACATCCCTGGACACTACAGAGTAATTTAGCACGGCCAGTCCACCAAACCTGCACATCTTTGGACTGTGGGAGGAAACTGGAACACCCAGAGGAAACCCACGCAGACGCGGGGAGAATGTGCAAACTCCACACAGACAGTTGCCCGAGGTTGGAATATGAACTCAGGTCCCTGGGCCTATGAGGCAACAGTGCTGACCACTGAGCCACTGTAACCTTCTCAACTCTTGCCTGAAGATGGTGACCCTCATGTTGAATCACTGCCAGTTGTGATTCTCTGGGAGTATTGTGACTTTACCTTTAACAACACCTCTGAACACACTGACGAGGAAAATATCTTCTACCAGGCCTCTGAATTAGAGGTACAGTGATATTATAACCATCTTAGAGTCCCGATGCAGATTTATTTTGACCAATGTTTTGAACTGTTTGGGGCAGGGCAGCAGTGATGTTTTTGGCCCTGCTTTTTAAGGAACTGATTATTATTTTATTGAAGTCAGTGATTCTTGAGAGGCATGGCCAGGGTGCTGCAGGGCTGCCTGTGACCTAACAGCAGCTTCTTTGTTTCAGAGGGACAGCCAGGTCCAGACTGAACAGAGAAATCAGCTGCTCCTTTTCAACAACAAACTGGTGGAGTAAATATAGTGGCCAATCACAGGAGGGGAAACCTTCATTGTAACTCGCTACATCCTGTTTGCACAATAGTAACGTCATCATTGAAGAAAGGAATTGATTGCGTTCCATCTCCTCCAGCAGGACTTATTTTCCCAGAGCTTCTCACATGAAATACTGAGTGTTAATGGCACCTCACACAAGTCAGGTTACACGACAGGCCATTCAGTTCCTCTTTCCCCATTATTCATGGGATCCCTACAGGGTAGGAAGGGGCCATTCAGCCCATCAACACTGCACCGATTCTCTAAAGAGCATCCCACTCAGACCCATGCCATTCCCCCTATCCCTGTATTTCCCAGGGCTAATCCCTCTAACCTGCACATCCCTGGACACTGTGGGCAATATAGCATGGTTAATCCACCTAACACACACAAGTTTGGACTGTGGGAGGAAACCAGAGCGCCCGGAGAGAGAACATGCAAACTCCACACAGCTGGTCACCCAAGGGTGGAATTGAACCTGGGTCCCCAGTGCTGTGACATAGTGGTGTTAGCCACCATGCCACCCTGGAATTCAGTTATACGAAGTCTAAACTGTACTTTAACTCCATCATACCCTTCAGACTCCTGCTTAACGGAAATTTATCATCCCAGTTTTGAAATTTTTACTTGAACCCCAGGATTCACAGGTTTGCTTTTGGGGTGGTGGGGCATGTTCCAGATTAATACTCTCCTCTGTGCATCCTGCCATCACCCTTCAAAAACCTGCTCTCATTTTAAAATTATTTTCCCTTATTATGGACCTGCCCCTGCCTGCCCATTAAATAGTTTCTTTCTCTCAATCAATGCCTTTAAATGTCTTAACAGCCCAAACAGATCACCCCCTTACTGCACACAGAGAGATTAAGATGGTCCTCTTCCTACTGTGAAAAATAAGATTCAGCCAGATCCCTGTCTGTGAGAGACCAGGGTTTAAGAAGACATTCAGCCCCTCGATCCTGCTCCACTATTTAATACAATCATGGTTGATCAGATCTCAGCCTCAACTCCACTGCTCCCCATAACCCTTCAACCTATAACTCATTAAAAATCTGCTAATCTCCTCCTTATGTCCCAGCATCCACTGTACTCTGGGACAGTGAATACCGCAGATTCACCGACCTTTTGGAGAAGTAATTTCACCTCATCTCCGTTTTAAATCTGCTGCTCCTCCTCCCAAAACGATGACTTCTCATTTTAAGATTGCCCCACCAAACGGGAAACATACAGATATCTGTCCCTAATGAGTGCGATAGAAAAGGATTCTGATGGAGGAAGCTGCCTCGTTCTTCATACAGTTGGATATTTCTCCTGTTTAAGGAATATTTTCTGGGGTGAAAAAAACAAAGTTGCTGGAAAAGCTCAGCAGGTCTGGCAGCATCTGTGAAGGAGAAAACAGAGTTAATGTTTCGGGTCCGGTGACCCTTCCTCAGAGCAGTCCTTAAAATAGTTAACTCTGTTTTTTCCTTCACAGATGCAGCCAGACCTGCTGAGCTTTTCCAGCAACTTTGTTTTTGCTTTTAAGGACTGTTCTGAGGAAGGGTCACCGGACCCGAAACGTTAACTCTGTTTTTTCCTTCACAGATGCAGCCAGACCTGCTGAGCTTTTCCAGCAACTTTGTTTTTGCTCCTGATTTACAACATCTGCAGTCCTTTTGGTTTTTATATTTTCTGGGCCGCCTGGGGAAACAAGTGTGCACGTTCCTATAGGTTCCCAGATACGAAGGCGAGTTCTGAATAATCTTGTGTAAAAAGAAACAAAATTGTCCACCTATTTGAATTCAACAACATAAATAAAGGAGCAAACTGGGAACTGAATGCTCAGAAAATAATTGGATTTTACAATAATTTGACTGAACGACTTTACGAGTATGTTTTCATTCCCCTGAGAGGACCTTTCCTGCCTTTCTTCTCCTTTCTGAAGAAGTTCCTTTTCAGCCATGCGCACTTGCTGAATGCTCGTCCAAAAGACAAAATCTTGGAAAAGAAAAGCAAGTGTTACCAACAGCGCAGTAAAACAAGCGTTCACTGTCCATCCTCAACAGGAAGCTGTATTATCTAACTGCCTCTTTGAGTTCCCGCTTAATGTTTCTTTCAGGGCCTAATTTGCACCCATTTCCTGACCTGTTATTTACTCTTTTATTCAGAGTAAGTGCTGGGCAGGACGTGTGATGATAATAGGGATACGTCTCAGCTGCAGCTAATGGTTCATTCTCTCATTGGCTGCAAGGGGGAAGCCGTGTGTTGGAAATTGGTCTGTCATTGCCCTCTGATGCTTCATTCTTCCTTTGCCAAGAGGCTCCTAATTATAACCTAGGCACTTCCCCTCACAGATCGCGACCGCACACCCCCCCCAACTCTGCTTCTTTCACCACCAGATCCTTTCAACACTACAACCAGCACCAGCCCCCATCCCCCCACCCCCCAACCAACCAACCAGGGCCTGCCATTGACAAAGGAATCTCAGTTTTTGCTCCATGTGGCTCAGAAAGAGATGGAGAGTGAGAAGTGACAGTTTTGAGATAAGGCCTGGTAAGGTTTAAAACAAAGAGGAGGAGAAATGACTCCTTTCAGGGGGCTGGCGAATCTGTGGAAATCACTACTCCAGAGTCCGATTGAGTAAATTTAAGGAGGAGCTAGACAGATTTTTAATTACTAACGGTTTGAAGGGTTACGGTGAGTGAGCAGGCAGGAAAGTGGAGTTGAGGGTGGGATGAGATCGGCCATGATCATATTGAATGGTGGGAAGAGCTGAATTTTACCTCCTCCTCCTCCTTCTTACGATCATCCATAGCCTCGTCACTGTGGGGAGCGCTGCGTTCCTATTCAACCAATATCAGGAAAACGGATGATCTGGCTGCTTATTGCGTCATCATTTGTGGGATCTTCCTTTGCTCCAACAGTGGCTACCCCTCAAAATGTTTCAATGGCTGTGGCATATCCTGATGTCATGAAAACGCTCGATATAAGCTTGTGAATGGGGTGTGTTTGTACAGTGGGAGAGGGGTGAGGGTGATGGGCACTGGAACTGGCCTGTGAGTGAAACCTCACTGTCAGATGTTGCAAACGTTGGATAGGCAAAAGGGCATTATCTCACCCGGGGTAACTGGCACTTATCAAATAACCCTACTGTGTGAAATAATACATCTTGGAGGAAAGGAAGAGACCAGTGTTTGCTACATGTAGGTGTCAGTAGTCTGTAGATGTTGATCATTTATTATCTGCAGGCATATATGTGTGAGTTTTTCATCTGATTAAGTGCCCAACTTGTATGGAGGGCGCTGTCTTTTCTGCCAGGCATTCATGAAACAATCAGTCTCTCCAAACATTTAAATAGTTACATCACTATGTCTCCCCACTCCTCCTCCAAAAATACTGCCATTCGCTGACCAATTATACCCCTTAAGTATGGCTCACAAGGAAAAGAGAAATCAGCTCTCTCAGGGGGCCAAGGGTTGAGGGGCGGAGGAGAAGGTCAAAGGGCAGATGACTATAAAGAGCTGCTTGAAGCAAAAAGAAGCAGAGAGACCTAATAGAGTGGGGGGTTGGGAGGGAAAGGGAGAGTTTTTTTGTCAAACGAGTACCGCAGAGAAAGCTGTTTGCAGAGCTGCGAGGAAAATCCAAGCCTTAAAGGGCCCACATTGCAACCAAGCCTGGCCACATTGTGTAATGGGGCATTGACTAATAATAAGGTGAAGTTGAATGTGTAGAGGGAGGCACGCTGGGAGCAGCAACATGCTCTGGAGCGAACCTCACTCAGTGCAGACTAGCAATGCCAGGTTCAATGTGCACTGACCTTGGCACCAATCACCAATGCTCCAGCATGAATCAGACAAAGAAAAGAAGAAAAAATGCTCAGTAAAAACAGGCAGGAGTGTGAACAAGCAACCAGTTTATTCAAAGCATGTGCAATAAATAAATCGCAAGAGGCATAAAGCAAGATTAGTTGTAATAAGAAATATCTACATTGTTCAAACCCCCGACATCAACAACAATAAAACCTACTGGGAGAATGGAAGGAAATCCAGGCAGTTTCTGGCTTTTGATTCCAATACACTCAAGCAATTAAATCTGACAGGGATGAATTACTAAGTAAAGGGTGTGTGCAGAATCTGAATTCACCTCCTCTTGTAGTTTGCTTTCTTACAATCCCCTACTGCTCAATCAAAATGTTTAATCTTGTATTTCTTTCTCTCTTTTCTCATTGATGTTTTTGCCTCTTGTCCTAAGGGTCTTGTTTCCCGTGTCAATTATGCCTCTGTAATCTCCTCAACACCCTCAAACACACTCTCCACCCCCCCGACTAAAGAGATTAATATTTGTTTGAAACCCTGGGAAGTGAGCTACCACATGACAGCTGAGGCAGCAAGTCAGTATAGTTTTCACAGTGAGGCTATTCAGGTGGGGACCTGGCTCTTGTGTCTGAGAGGTTCAAGTCTATGCAAAACCTCGAAGCATCACATACCATGAACGATATTTTTAAAATGTATTTATGGGATGAAGGCGTCACTGGCTAGGCAGCATTTATTGCCCATCCCTAAATGCCCAGAGGGCAGTTAAGAGTCAACTACTTTGCTGTGGGTCTGGAGTCACATGTAGGGATGGCAGTTTCCTTCCCTAAAAGACATTAGTGAGCCAGATGGGTTTTTCCAATAATTGACAATAGATGCAAGGTCATCAGACCCTTATTCCAGAGATTTTATTGTCTTGAATTCAAATTCCACCATCTACCAGGACAGAATTCAAACCTGAGTCCCCAGAACGTTATCTGCGTTTCTAGATTAATAGACCAAAGATAGGTCATCGCATCCCCTGACATTGTTCAATGGCCGCTCGAACTATATACCCAAGGATGGCCAAAGGAGTAGCAAGATCCCAACCAATGGAAACAGTTTCCCCCTCTTAACTCTTAACAAAATCCCAAAAAGGATCTTGATACAGTAAATAGGGAGGAACTGTATCCACTAGCAGATAGGTCAGTGTATACAGATTATTAGGCAATTGACAAGGGAAGCTGAGGAAAATTTATTTTGACCCAGAGAGACATTGTAGAAGAGATTTACAGGATCTTGCCAGGTATGGAAGGTTTGAGTTTTAAAGAAAGGTTGGAAAGGCTGAGTCTTTTTCCACTGGAGTGTAGGAGGTTGAGAGGTGGCCTTATAGAAGTTGATAAAATAATGAGGGGTATAGATAGGGTTAATGGTTGATGTCTTTTCCCTAGGATGAGCGATTTCAAGACTAAGGGGCGCATTTTAAAGATGAAAGGAAAAAGATTTTTAAAAAAGAGGGGTAGTCTTTTTGCACAGAGAGTGGTTTGCGTGTGAAATGAACTTCCTGAGGAAGTGGTGGATGTGGGCACAGTTACAACGTTTAAAAGACACTCAGATAAGTACATGAATAGGAAAGGTCTGGAGGGATATGGGCCAGGAGCAGGCAGGTGGGACTAATTTAGTTTAGGATGATGTTCAGTATGGACTGGTTGGATTGAAGTGTCTGTTTCCGTGCTGTATAACTCCATGACTCTATTAGATTGAGTAGCAACTCTCAAAAGGGAATCGGAAGTTGGAGGCGAAGGTTTTGTAGATGCAGAAATGTCAGGGAGGGGATAGCTCTTTCCTGGAGTTAGCACACCCACAATGGACCAAACAACCTCCTTCTGTTTGTAAGATTCTCTGATCCCGTTCCAGTTACTAAAAAAAAGCCAGAACTCAGGCCTGACTCATGATTTATAAAGGCCGTGTGTAACTTGCTTGTTTTTGTCTCTATGTATACAATCCATGACTGTATATTTTGTCTTTAATGGCTTTCTCAGCCTGTCCTACTTTCAAAGTTATCAAGTACCCTCAGGTAACTTCCACAACCAGCATTCTTCAAAGTTGACAGTAACAGTGAGTAGAAGCAGGCTGCTTAACCATGTGGGGCCTCACAGCCCAAATGGGTTTCTTCCCTGCTTTCATTGTCAGTGTGGTTCAGTCCCGTACCTTTGAGTGAGTCATCTGAACACTGAAATCCACGTTAGATGGAGTTGATTGGGACTGAGATTACATTGTTAACAAAAGCTACAAAAATGATGTATTTTAGTGAAGGGACATACTGAGATAACAGCAAACTGACATCAGAAAACTTGATGCATCCCAAGCAATTATCACCCTTTTTTCATCATAATCAGCATTAATTCTGAGTAGCAAAGCCCGTTAGAGCTAATCACTAGGTTTAATGGGTCAGCTTTAGTACAATGATCAAGCTATCCATATTTTCTGATGCAGACCTTCTTTAAGCTGTGTGTCTGTAAACTGATCATCCATATCCTTGCGATTATTCCACAGAGACAACATTAACCAGACAAAAGGTTGTTACAAAACTGTAATGTAATCACAGAAGCTTCGGATCGGAGAGATGGGGCAGACTTAGTTGATTTCCCCCCAAGCCTCCCCAAAACTGTTCAAATCTCTCACAGCAACCAAACGTCACCTAAATGAGGAATAAAAACTGAAAGAATGATGAATGCTGTAAGTCAGAAACAAAAACAGAAATTGCTGAAAAAGCTCAGCAGGTCTGGCAGCATCTGTGGAGAGAAACCAGAGTTTAATGTTTTCAGTTGAGTGACCTTTCATCAGAACTGGACTTGAATGAGGAAGTTTGATGATTATACAATTTGAAAATACCAGCAATAATAATTATTATTATCATTATTATTTTTAATTCAGCTATCTCGGAGCAGCATTCAAAATGCATCAGAGTCTTGGATTTTCTAAGGAGGAAGTAGGTGTATTACAGGGTCACAGCTTATGAAGCATATATTCTGAGGGCGGAAAAGTAAAATGCTGCAGATGCTGGAAATCTGAAACAAACATAGAGAATGCAGGAGAAACTCAGCAGATCTGGCAGTATCTGTGGAGAGAGAGAGATGGAGTTAACATTTCGAGTGTGGTATGACTCTTCTTCAGCAAAACAATGAAGGATGAAAGCTGCAGGAGATATAAATCAAATTGAAATTAACCAAAGATGTGCTGCACGATTTGACATGAATCATTCTGGGAAATACACCTGTGTGTCATTTCCTTGATCATAAATGTGGAATAAGAATCACGACAGGAAACAGGGTGGAAAGAAAGGTTTACTGTGTTCTATAACAAAGGAAACAAGTATCCAGGACCCTCCAGCAATGATATAACATGATGTAGGCATCCACACAAACGTACAAAGTTGGTTTGTTTCCAAGACTGTGTGTGCACTGTCTCTCTGCCCTGAGACAGTCCCACAGTGGAAGAAGCTGTCAAAGGAAATAGTCACAGCCCCATTACTTAAAATATTCGAAACCTAAATTATTTCCATCCATTTTTCATGAACATGACAGATTAATAACCATATCGAGGTCTGCATGTGCTCAATCGAAGAGAGATGTAAAGCTGTGTGTTAGACACAAATAATCATTGCATGGCTATTTACATTATTTACAACATAGACTGCTATAGGGGATCATACATTCAGGATGCATATGACCTGACATTGTGATGTCATTGATGCTACAACCTAACAATTAACGTAATGGCTGTTCACTCCTTATACTAGAGATACAATAGATGTGTAGACTAGTTTCTAAATGGGGAAAGGCTTCAAAAATCTAAAGCACAAAGGAACTTAGGAGTCCACTTTAGGATTCTCTTCAGGTTAACATGCAGGTTCAGTTAGCAGCTTGGAACTCAAATGTGAAGTTAGCATTCATTTCAAGAGATCTAGAAAACAAGAGCAGGGATGTATGCTGAGGCTATGTAAGGCTCTGTTCAGACTGCATTTGGAATATTGTGAGCAGTTTTGGGCCCTGTATCTAAGTAAGGGTGTGTTGGCAGTGAAGGGGATCCAGAGGAGGTTTACAAGAATGCTCCTGGGGATGAAGGGCTTGTCATATGAGGAGTGGTTGAGGACTCCTAATCTGTACTCAACGGAGTTTAGAAGAATGAGGCGGAATTTGATTGAAACTTAGAGAATACCTGAAAGGCCTGGATAGAGCGGACGTGGGGAAGATACTAGTAAGAGAGACTAGGACCCACGTGCACGGCCTCAGAATGAAGGGTCAACTCTTTAGAACCGAGATAAGGAGGAATTTCTCCAGCTAGAGGGTGATGAATCTCTAGAACTTGTTGCTGCAGGCGGCTGCAAAGGCCAAGCCTTTGAGTATACTTAAGACAGAGATAGATAGGTTCTTGATTAGTAGGGCAATCAAGGGTTACAGGGAAAAGGCAAGAGAATGGGGTTGAGAAACATATCAGCTGTGATCAAATGGTGAGCAGACCCAATGGGCCGAATGGCCTAATTCTGTTCCTATACCTTAAGGTCTGATGTTCTTCTGGCCTTCCTATATTGACTTCTTTCTCTGCAGGTTTTGTCTGGTTCAGCCATCACTTTATGAACATGTCCATAATTTCAGGAAATTCCAATGTTAGTCTGTGATGTTGACACAACCAAAGCAGAAACAGAAATGTGCTCAAAAAGTCCTTTGATCTCTCCCACCAAAACTATTCGGGGTGTTTTTCAAAAGCCTCACCCACTCCCCTTTTCACCTGTCTTGGTTATCTGTGTCTCTGTATATTTCTTCACTGAATACTGAGATGGAGACAGGCCTACAGCCACATCTGAACTGGTCACAAAAATTGTGGGAGTGTGAAACCCATTTAAAAATGACCCCTGAAGGCATCAAGTCCCCTCTGGGCTACCCAGAACTGATTTGGAGATCAGTGTGTTGCTGCACCATCATCTCAGAGATGTTCTAGTTCTTCATTAAGATTTCATATGGTTATGTTAAATCACACTTCTCCAGTCTTTTCTTGCCCTAGAGGTCCTCGCCTTTCATTTTGTCAGCTTTTGTATAGTTCACTCTCACCTCTGGGTCAGAATGCTCAAGTCTCAGTCCTGTACAAAATCCAGGTTGACACTCCCCTGTAGTACTGAGGGAGCTCTGGCCTCTCAGAAGTGCCATCTGATGGATCAGACATTAAACCAAGGCCCTGCCTGCCCTCTCCAAGGAATGAAAAACATTCAACCATCTCACATTGTAGGTGAAGATCTCCCCAGAATCCCTGTTAATGTTTATTTTTAAACTCATATTAGGGACGAGGATGTCACTGGCTGGAACAAAAACAAAGTTGCTGGAAAAGCTCAGCAGGTCTGGCAGCATCTGCGAAGGAGAAAACAGAGTTAACGTTTCAGGTCCGGTGACCCTTCCTCAGAACAGGGTTGGTGTCGGTTCTCTCACTGGCTGGGCCAGCATTTCGTTCTGATATCTAAGTATCCAAAGAGTAGTGAAGAGTCAACTATTTTTGCTATAGGTTCGGAGTCACATGTTGGCCAGACCAGGAAAGGGTGGCAGATTTCCTTCCCTAAAGGGCACTAGTGAACCAGATACAACAATCAACAATGGTTACATGGTCACCATTAGCCACACTTCTTATTCCAGCTTTTTATTAGCCTGGGTACTGTCGTAATAATGTCATCCAATTAGTAATCTGAACCCCACACCCATGTTCTGGGTGCATTGAGTCAAATCCCACAATGCCATATGGATTAAAAAAGCTAAACTAATAATGACCATGTAACCATTGCTATTAAAAATTCACCTGGTTCACAAATATTCCTTAGGGAAGGAAACCTTCCATCCTTACCTGGTCTGGGCTCCATGTGACTCCAGACTCATGGAATCTGAAAGGGTTAAAGCTGGAGAGTACATTAAGCATTGCCCAATATGATGAAGTCATACAGACTCTGGCGAAAGAACAGCTTCAGATCTTGAAAGAGAGAGACGTAACATCAAGATCTCCCTCATGGTTTCAGTAATAACCTCCATTAGACCAATGCACCTTGGAGCTAGTTGCTATCGGCAATACCCTACATCTTCTCGTGAGGCTACCAAGTGGATTTGCTCTCCCACACCAGACCACCAGGCTCTGTAGCAGGAAAGAGGAAGGTGCAGCAAATCTATCACTTGTCACATTCGCAGGATCAGCTGTGGTGAGAATCCATTGTACAACATGGTGCCCCCTACCACTGGGCCAGGAGAGCTAGACTCAAGTGCCCACTGCTTCAGAGGTGTCTCATAGCATCTCTGAACAGGTTGATTAGAAACTGTCTCTACAACATGGTGCCAGAGAGGGCATCATTTTATCTTACAAGCAGACAGTGGGCAGTGGAGGCCTGAAGAAGCTTCAAAAACAGCTTTAAGAAGGGGCTTGTACAGGCAGGCAGGCAACAGCTGCAAGAGCTGATCGTTCAAGAACCCTGCAGAAGAGAGACCCGTGGCAGGATTCGACCAAACAGAATCTTCAGCGCATGGTCAAAAGCATTTCAGACCTGGTAAGAAACTCACTGCAGCAGCTGAGTTAGGGATTGCCTGGAGCTACAATATTAATCCATCTAGAACAGATGCAGGCTCCATCATGGAGTCTGTGCGCGTGAGCCTGGGTCAGAGTTCAACCAGTGAGAGAACGAACACTGGAGGCTCCATGAGTAAAATTGAAATCTTTGGTGGATGAGGGAAAACTTTAACAAAAAAAAAGGAGCAGTTTAAAGAGAAGAATGCCAGGTGGTTTCCATCAGCGACACCAAACCAATGTGGTCCTGTCAATCCCTGCCAGGAAAAAATGATGGCAGCTGCAAATCTACCCAATCTTACATCAAGACAAACTGTGCTGAGGATCTAACAATCCTTACCCTTCTTCGCAAGAGACTGTTCTGCACAAATTACCGGCTGTGTGTTTCCCATTACAACAGTAACACTTGAGGAGCATTTTAACAGCAGGGAGTTGGTTAGTTCGCTTGGCTAGATGACTAGTTTATCATAATCCAGGGTGACAACTTCAGCAGGGGTTTGATTCCCACAGCAGTTCTAGTTACAACAAACATCCCACCTTCTCAAGTTTATCCTTGTTGAGGTGTGGCGACCCTCAGTTTAAATTCACCGCCTGTCACTGCTCCACACCTTCCAGGACCATGGTGGATATATAGGAACAGGAGTAGGCCTGTTGCACTGCCGTTCCACCTTTGCTTAACAAAAATGTATCTATCTCAGATTTAGAAGTAACAACTGACTCAGCATTCACTGCTATCTGTGGAAGAGAGTTCCAAACCTCTCCCACCCTTTGTGTTTAGAAGTGCTTCCTAACATCTCTCCTGAGCAGTCTGGCCCTAATTCACAGGCTTTGCCCCCTAGTTCTAGAATCTCCAACAAGTGGAAATAGTTTGTCTTTATCTATACTGTCTCTTCCTGTTACTATCTTGAAGATTTTGATCAAATCATCCTTTAACTTTCTTTATTCTGGAGTAAACAGGTCTACTTTGTATAATCTGTCCCTGTAACATAACATCTGAAGCCCAGGTATCATTTTTGTAAACCTACATTGTACTTCTATGGCTGTAAAGTGTTTCGGGGTTTTCTGAGCAAGGTGCTATATAAATGCCAAATTCTTCCATCTTTATTGGCATCAATCTGAAGGTTACTCACAGAATACAAAAACTAGCAGGAAGTGCAGTAACCAAAAACTTGTGGTCACTTGTGGCCACTATAAAGTGGGGATAGAGTGGAGGGAACAGGAAGATTTCCAAAATGATGTGCCTTTTCAACTGGAGCAATGCTGAGCTCATTGTAAATCAAACATGTTTGACAGGCTGTTTTCATCTCTCTCTTTCTGGCTGTGAGTCACCTGAATATTTGGAGTGGCCGCTATTACATTTCCTGTTGATTATTACCAATCCTTCTACGAAGATTTGTTGACTCAGAGATGAGTCTGTTCCCTGGAAAAACACTACATTTGTGCTTTCCACATACTACAGGACTGGTTTGGGTTGTGGATTGGATTTCCTGATACAGGGCAGGATGTTGGAAGGAGTTTCTGTGCTAAAGTGGAGTGGGTGAAACATGAGAAAAGTGAAACCTCACTCAGTTAGTGTTTATGTGGCGGATTAGATCATTGCTGCACAAGGGCCATTGTAACCTCATTACATGAGACACCTTGGACACAGACAGCAAATAAAACACCGTGAGGAATGTGAAAAAAAACTATAGGGTTAAACAGAATAGACATGAAAGCTTGACAGTCCAGAGAATACGTGCAATTCTTCTATGTGAAACACACCAGTATTGGGTCAGGTTGGGAGACCCTGTTTCTAAGCAAGGGAGAGGGGCTTGTGCTAACATAGTCTAAGAGATAATGGGGTCACCACTGCTGGCCACAGTGACTCCTGCTGGACAATCCATGCATGTGCAGGCTTCATGGTCAGTCATTTTATTCATTCTTTCATTGGTGGTCCCTCACAGATGAGGATGGCTCTCTTCTACTCTCAGGGTGAGTCTGTAGGTGGCTGTACAGACCAAAACGGCTACCGAAGGCTCTGTTACACTTCAGGCACAAGGTGGTGGTGGGACAGGGTGGCTGGGGCGTTGGTGTGGCAGTGCACTCCTTTCGCTGTTTTCACCTGGCTTCCACTTTTTCCCGGCTTCCCAGATGCTCCTCCTCTACTTTGGATGGTCTTGGCCCAGTGATTCCCAGGTGTCTGTGGGAATGCCGCATATCACCAGTGATACCCTCAAAGCCTCACATCTTTTAATTTCAAAAATATACTTTCTTCATAAAAAAAGAATTTGTATATATATATTGTTACAAATGTAGTTGGGTTCTATACGACAGCATATCAAGTTTGATTTTATCCCAACAAACCAAAGACATCTCTTAAACAAACAAGTCCATATTTACATTGAGGCACTAGGAGGGTCTGATAACTGAATGGCCTTGAGGGTCTCCCTGAAGCACTTCCTCTGTCCACCTGGGGCTCGATACCGTTTCAAAGCCTGCACCTGCCTGGGGAGTCTCGTGTTGGTCGTGCAGACTGCCCAGCCCATGGTAGCCAATCATGGTCAGTATCTCACCGTCCAATAACATTCACCCAGACAAAGGGTGGCTCCTTATTCAACACAATTAAACAAAAGGATTTTTTGTTTAAAGTTATTGCATGGTGCATGGACATTGCTGACACACTGAGTGGCTTGCTCAGCCATTTCAGTGGTAATTAAGAATCAGCCCCCATTGCTGTGGGTCTGAAGTAGGCCTGACAGGATGGGATGATAAGGCAAGGATAGCAGACTTCTTTCTTTATGGGGTTATTAGTAAACTAGATGGGTGTTTATAACAACTGATGACAGCTGTGACTAGTTTTCAGTTCTATTTTTCTATTCCCCCCTCACTAATTTGGTGAATGAAAGGCTGTAAGGCACCACAGAGAGACTTGAACCCCATGGTCCTAGAGCATTAGGCCAGGCCTCTGGATTAATAAACCTTATGATCTTATCACTACAACATTTGTCCAGAGTTACACTAGAGCCCAACAGGGTGCGTGCCGTGACATTCGTTTAACTGTTTAAATATTAGCTTTCACCTGCATGACAGAAGTATTCTGTTTGAACTATTATCACACACCTTTCTGTTAACAGAGAATTACACCATTGCGTAATATGATGAAAAATGAGAATCCATTCCTACATTTGCCCACTCTCACCTCAGAGTCAGAAGGCTCTGGGTTTAAGTCCCACTCGTAAACTGAAGACAAATCCAAGCTAACATGTCAGTGCCGTGCTGAGGGAATGCTGCAGCGTTGGAGGGGGCTATGTTTCTGATGAGAATTTAAATCAAACCCCATCTACCCTCTTGGCTGGACATAAAAGAGCCCATGGCAAATTGTTGACAGACAGCAGGGGACCTTTGACTGGTGTCCTGGCCAATATTTATCCTTTGTGAATAAAACAAACTAATTTGAACGGTCATCAGTTTGAAACGGTAACTTTGCATTTCTCTCTCTCGTCAGACGCTGTCAGACCGGCTGTGCAATCTCCAGCACCTTCTGTTTTTACTATATAATGAGACGGATGATCTGGTCATTATCGTGTTGCTGTACGTGTGCAGATCGATTCTTGTTTGTCATACATTACAACAGTGATCACAGCCCAAAAATACTTCGCCGTTTGGAAAGTTCTAAGGTCACGAAAGATGCAAATTTATCTTTTTCAATTGCTGTCCCTCCTATTTTAGGGAAACATGTTAAAGGTGCCTACGATGATATCACGCAGAAAAACATCAAAGGCATAGAGAGTCAAATCAAAGTCCTCTCAAAGTAAAGCCTGGAGACAATAGTACACATTGGTGAAGAGATACTGACATTTATCTCACATTAATTGGATCCCAGCCTGTTGTGGATTATTAGCAATAAATCTTTGCTCCTCAATGCAACAAGATCCTCAGAAAATCATAGAATGGTTACAGAAGGAGGTCATTCAACCCATCTCATCTATGATGGCTCCTTGCAAGAACAACTCAGCCAGTCCCATTCCCCTGCCTTCTCCCATAGTCCCACCATTCTTTTCTCTTTGATAGTTGCCCAATTCTTTTTTGAAAATCACAATTAAACTTGCCTCCCTCATACCCTCAAGCAATGTATTCAGATCCTAACTATAATATTCTCCATCTTAATGTGCTGTGAAAAATATTTACATTGTTTGCTGAGTTAACTAATTAATTACATTTATTTATCAAACATAATTTATATCTTACTGTGGCTTCATCTTACCACAAGGCTGCGAGAGTGAGCGTGATCATTGACATTGCACCACTTTGTCTGGTTAAAACATAGAAACTAGGAGCAGGAGTAGGCCATTCAGCCCATCAAGCCTGCTCCATCATTCAGAATGATCATGGCCGATCTTCTATCTCAAGAGCATATTCCACTTTCTCCCATACCCCTTCATACTTTAAAAATCTAAAAATGTCTCTGTCTCTTTCTTGAAAATACACCGTATATGTATACTGTCTGTCATTAGTATGTCACACAGTCAGATCTAACCCTCACACAGCGAGTGCTAGTGAATCTCAACAATTCTGGCAGCATCCGTGGATATGATTCTTCTTCAGAACTGACGCAACACAAGATTTATTTGAAATCACAAGCTTTCGGAGTGTAGCTCCTTTGTCAGGTGAAGCCACATCGGGGGTGGGTTTAGGGGGTTTGGGGGTGGGGTTTAAGGGAGGGGTTTAGGGATGGGTTTTAGAGGGTTTGGGGTGTGGATTAGGGCTTTTTAGCAGGTAGGGTTTGGAGGTGATGGTTTTGAGGGGTGGGGTTTAGAGATATTTGGTGGTGTAGTTTTGGGGTTGGGGTGGGGATTAGGGGTTTTTAAGTGGGTGGGATTTGGGGGTGGCTGTTTAGGTGTCTTCAGGGGTGTGTGAGGGGATTTGGGAGTGGGGCATAGGGATGGGGTTTGGGGATGAGGTTTGGGCTGATTGGACTGTGGGTCATAGAGGGTGTTTGGGTGTGGGGGTTTAGGTGGTATTTAGAAGTGGAATTTAGGGGGGTGGTTTGGAGGTGTTTATGGGTGGAGTTTAGGGACTGTTTTGGGGGTTGGTTTAGGGGTGTGGTTTAGGGGGTGTTTGTGGTTGGGATTTAGGGGGAAGTTTGAGAATGGGGTTTAGGGGGTGTTTGAGAGGATTTGGGAGTGGGACATAGGAATGGAGTTTAGGAGGTGCGGTTTGGGCTGATTGGACTGTGGAGTCTCAGGGGTGTTTGGGTGTGGGGTTTAGTGGGTGAGGTTTAGGGGAGTTGGGTGGGTTGGGTTTGTGGGGTTGGAGGTGGGGTCTTTAGGGTTGTTTGAGGGGATGGGTTTAGGGAGTTTGGGTGTGGGACATAGGGAATGGGGTTTAGGGGTGTTTCGTGGTGGGATTTGGGGAGGTTTAGGAGTAGGCTTTGGGGTATTTTGGGTGGGGTTGTTTGGAGTTGGTGTTTGGAAGTGGGATTTAGGGGTGGGTTTGGGGTGTTTGGAGTGTGGGGTTTAGGGGGGTGTTTAGGATGTGTTTTGGGGGTGCGGTTTAGGGCATGTTTGGAAGTGAAGTTTAGAGGGTGTTGGGGTGTGGGCAGGTTGAGGGAGTGGGGTTTAGGGGGTGTTTCAGGGGGGTTGGGGGTGTTTGGGGGGTTGGGGGTGTTTGGGGGTGGGGTTAGCTGTATGGGAGGGATGATGGGATTTCAAGGTTTTTGGGGGTGGGAGTGGGAGTGGGATTGGGAGATAAAATCAGCTGGACTTCCTGATCTCCATCTAGTGGCCTTTGTGGTCAGTGCAATGTGTAGCTGCTGAGCTGAGGGTAACAATGGTGTTAGAGAATGATGGCCTATGCAGTCAAATAGCCTTGAAACCTTGTTAACTGGGAAGAATTGACCACAGTGAGTGACAGTGGGCTCCATCTGCCATTTATGGAACAATTCCCCGACAACCCACATGAGAATAGGACTAAATAGGGAAGATAATGAAATGGTTCAAATTTACTTTCTTTTCATTGTTTCCTCCATTTATCCCCTAATGTCACAATAAAATTTAAAATACATGGACATTATTTCAATGCAATGGCATTTAAAAATGATAAACAGCGGATAAAGAATCATTCTTAAAAAGTCATGTGTGCCTTTAAGGATGTAGTGCTTCTCTGTAACATCATTTCCTGTGAGCTCATTTCCTCTTTCTCTTTCTTAGCTTTTTGTATTGTTCTGGTATTTTTTTACTACTTGTTGTATGTGCTGCATTGCGTCTGCCTGTCTATCTGCGGCCCTGTCAAAATAACGTCTGTGCGTTGGAGAATGCAAAGAGACTCCAGGCTCTGCACACTTTAAGCTCTTATAAAGCCCTTCCATCAGTCACATGGTTGATATCATCATAAACTTTCTTATGTTACAATACTCTGTACTCATTGAGGTCATTCCACCTGGATCTGCTCCGAACACAGGTAAGTGCCAGGAAAACCCAAATTAGGGGGTGGGGCTCAGGGTGAGCATGGCATCTTTGCCACCACTATCGTAGATGTCTGCAGTCTCCCCTCCCTCCCAGCTCCGCCAGTGTGCCACTGTAACCACTTCTCTCCCAGTCGGAAGGTGGCGGACGGGCGACCCACTGCGGAGCTGGGATTCTGGTTGGCCGTCCTGCTGAAGGAGTGCCGCGGTGTCAGAGGTGCTGCCTTTCAGATGGGATTCGAGATTGGGAGCTCTGGGTGCTCCTCAGATGAGCGCGAAGGGATCCTGTGGGACAGTTTTGCGGGAATGTTGGAGGGGGAGTGGAGGCAGGAGATGAGGGCTGTTTTCCCAGATTTCGTGGTCAATGTTGAGGGGTTGAAATAAGGACAGTTTGTCTGCTGGGCAGCACGTTGCTGTTGCTGGGAGCTTACTGTGCGCAAATCGACTGTTGCATTTCCAGCATTACAGTAGTGTCTACAATTTAAGAGTTTGTCACTAGCTACAAAAGCATTGAGCGTGTGCTTTCTGTGCGTTAACTCGGCTTTCTCTCTCCACAGATGCTGCCAGACCTGCTGAGGTTTTCCAGCAATTCCCGATTTTGTTGTCAATGTTCTATGGTGTTCTCTTACCTGCCTTGGTACTTCTACATGCAGATTCAATTTACTCCTTCACCCCTTGCTGCTTTCTCTCCCTTTCAGCCTCTGTCATTTCAGTCTGACAATCAAGAGATATTGTGAGGAGGAATGACATGAATCAGTTTGTAATTTTTTAAAAATCTCATTTGTGAGATGTGGGCGTCCAGCATTTCTTGCCCGTCCCTAGTTGCCCTTGAGAAGGTGGTGGTGAGCTGCCTTCTTGAACTGCTGCATTCCACATGCTGTGGGTTGTCCCACAATGCCATTTGGGAGGGAATTCCAGGTTTGTTTGTTTAATTCTGTCGAGATTTCCTTTAAAATCCCCATTTTGTTTTATCCTTTTATTTCCCTTTGTCCTGAAGATCCTGACCCTGTTTTGGGCAGTGGGAGGTTGGGGAACGGTTTGACTTCATAAGCACATGCTGTGCCTAAGTGGTCTCTGCCAGTTGTTTGACTGTAGATGGCTTCGTGATCCCTCCTTCCACATGTCCCAGTGCTCTCTTTCAATTCCCAAAACACTTGGGAAGCAGTGTTTGTGGAATACGGATATAACTCTAGGATGCCAACATAAGGAAACCAGAGACAGAAGCTTGCACTGTGGCATTCTCTAGGAAGCACTGAGATGAAAAATAGTCAAGAAGCCATGTCTGTCGTCACGTAAGAGAACGCCATGGCACAGTGACAACAAAATCAGAAATTGCTGGAGAAACTTAGCAGATCTGACAGCATCTGTGGAGACAGAAACTCTGAAATATTAAAGCTGCCCACACTCTCCTCAGATGCTGAGTTTTTTTCCCAGCATTTTCTGATTTAAGCTATGATTTCTGGCATCCGCAGCTCTGCGAGTTTTTCTTTGTTTTATCATGGATCGTCGACGTGTTTTTAAAAACGGTTTCAGTGCCTTTTCCCACATAACTGCAGAAGTTTCAATTCGCTGGTGTGCACCGTGTTTCCAGGGCTTTTCGTTCACTGCCAGTGAGGCACCAACACAGATATGGCCCATTCCTGCCCCGTGCGGAACTTTAAATGGAACAGACCAGTTCATATGATGGGTTGTGGGCCCCCTTGGTCACACTTTTGCCTCAGATGATTGTGGATTTGAGTCCCTCTATGGGTGTGAAGTTGGAGAGGAGCATGAACCTGTGCCTCTGACCTCCCTCTTGTGGTCTCCAAAGATCCCATGTGCTATTCCAAAGGAGAGCAGGGGAGGATGACCAGACCAACAGTTACCCCTCAACCAACACGTCTGAAAAAAAAACTGTTTGTTTTCTCTCTTAGAGCAAAGGAGACTGGGATGGGGTGTGGTGTACGATTGAGATGTATAAAAATGACAAGGGCCATTGATACGGAAGGCAGGAAAGAATTTTCCCCTTGGTGGAAGGATCAAAGACCAAGAGACACAGATTTAAGCTGATGGGCAGGAGGTTTAGAGAGGATGTGAAGGAAGATTTTTATCACCCAGAGGAAGGTGGGAATCTGCAACTCACTATCTGTAAGAGTAGTAGAGACAGAAACCCCATATCATATTGAAGAAGTATTTTGATGTGCACTTCTGATGCCAATGCATGCAAAGCTATGGGCCAAGTGCTGGTAAATGGGATGAGAATAATTAGGTGGTTATTGTTGAGCAGTGCCAACTGAGTAGGCTGACGGGCCTTTCTCTGGGCTGTAACCCTCCTGTGACACTTTCTGGCTGGATGAGCTTTGCTGAACAGAGGTTCCAGCATTGTAAAGCACCCCAGTGACAGGAAGGCACTATCTGACTTCAGCTTCTTTCTTATTTTCAGGGCTTTGTGGCCACAGGGGCTGTATCTGATATCGGAATGGAATTAGAGTTTTGTTTTGGATGTGGGGGTTGGGGGTTGAGAGCATTTAATTAATTATCCCTGTGTTGACAGGGGAGGCGATGGCCTCATGGTATTATCGCTGGACTGTTAATCCAAAGACCCAGCTAATGTTCTGGGGACCTGGGTTCAAATCCTGGGTAGAACTTGAATTTAATAAATACCTGGAATTAACAATCTAATGATGACCATGAATCCATTGTCAATTATCAGAAAAACCCATCTGGTTTACATGTGACTCCAGACCCATAGCAATGTGGTTGACTCTTAACTGCCCTCTGGGAAATAAATGCCGCCTAGTCAGCAATGCCCTCATCCCGTGAATGAATTAAAAAATTGACTTTGTGGAAGCATTATCAATTGAGCCCATTCCCCTGGCTGCTTTCAAATATATTGAGCAAAACATTTTGAATAACTACTAAACATCCATTTTAAAATCTCCTACGGATTTTATTTCCACCACAGTTTCTTCTAAGACCATAAACCATGGGAGCAGAAGTAGGCCATTCAGTCCATCGAGTCTGCTATACTATTCAATGAGATCATGGCTGATCTGATAATCCTCAAACTCCACTTTCTTTCTTTTCCCCATTACCCTTGATTCCTTTACTGATTAAAAATCCATCTCCGCATCGAATATACTTAATGACCCAGCCTCGATAGTCCTCTGCGATAAAACATTCCATGTATTCAGTACCCTCTGAGAGAAGAAATTCCTCCTTGTTGCTGTCTTAAATGGGCCACGCCTTACTCTGAGGTGATGCCCTCTGATCCTAGACTCTCCCAAAAGGGGAAACAATCTCTCCACATTTACCCTGTCAAATCTCCAGTACAGCATCCTTCTAAACCGCGCAGTGAGTTCAGACCCGAACTACTCAACCTCCATACCCAGATTCAATCTAGCGAACCTTCTCTAGACTGCCTCCAATCCAGTCTATCTTTCCTTGCATAAGGGGGCAGAACTGTTCTCAGTATTCCAGGTATGGTCTGACTAGTGCCTTGCATAGCTTTACAAGACCCTCCTTATTTTTATACTCCATTTCCCTTTGAAATAAATGTCTTCCCTATTATTTGCTGAACCTGGATGTTAGTTTCTTTTCCCCCCAAATCCCTCTTTCTTGCAGCTTTCTGCAGTGTTTCCCTATTTAAATATAATTCAGTTTCTGTACTCTTCCCAGCAATGTGAATAACCTCACATTAGAAAAATCATGAGGGGCATAGATAACGCGAATATTTAAGGTTTTTTTTCCCTAGGGTGGAGAAGTTCAAAACCAGGGGGGTGCATATTTTTAAGGTGAGAGGACAGATATTTAAAAGGGACTTGAGGGGCAATTTTTTCACACAGAGGGTAGCTTATGTGTGGAATGAACTGCCAGAAGAAGTGGTAGATGCAGGTACAGTTACAACGTTTAAAAGATATTTGGACAAACACATGAATAGGAAAGGCTTAGAGGAATATGGACCAAATGCAGGCAAATGGGAATAGTTTAGTTTGGGAAACTTGATTGGGGTGGACTGATTGAGCCAAAGGGTCTGTTTCCATGCTGTTTGACTCTATGACTCAATCTGCCAATTTTTTTTGCCCATTTGCTTAAACTGTCTATGTTCCCTCTACAGTCTTCTTCTGTCATCCTCACTGCTTCATTCTGTGCGAGACCAGCCCTCTGTTTAAAAAGAAATTCTCTCCCTTTTAATCCTGGATGATGTGATGTGGTCAGTGACTTTTAGACCAGTCACGGCTCTGCAGGACTGTTGTCTTCAGAATAAATAGTGTTTCTTCCGCTGGTTTGGGAGAGAGTTGACAAGCTCTGGCACACACCTCTGAGTCTCTTCTCCCTTTAACACAGCCCTGATCGCCAAATCCTGATCAACCCTTTGTTTCATTGATTTTGATTTAAAACACTGATGTGATAAACCCTGGAATGTTTTACTCTATTAAAGGTGCTATTTAAATGCAATTTGTTGTTGTTAGAGGCCCTGCAATCTCTCTGTGCTCCTCCAGTTCTGTCCTTGTAAGCATCCTCAACTTTTATAATTCCAACATCAGTGGCTGGCCCTTCAGCTTCTGAAACCCCAAGTGCTAGTATCCCTAAACAAGTATCTCTATCTTGTTGTCTTTGCTTTTAAGACAGTCCTTATAAACTACCTATTTGACTCAGCTCCAAAGGATTTTTCAAATAAATCCTTTGGAACTGAATTTTTGTGAGCCAAGTCACTGGTGGAACCGTAGCTCAGCTGATTGTGCGTTTGCCTCTGAGTCTGAAGGTTGTGAGTTCAAGCCCCCACTTATAAAACTGACTCTCTGACAGAGGTAATGTCATGGGGATATAATGCCTGAGGCCTAATGCTGTGCGGGAACCTACACTGCATGTTTGGATTCAGTTAATAAATCAGGAATTGAAAGTTAGTCTTAGTAACAGTGACAATGAAACTATTATTGGTTGCTGTAAAAATCCATCTGGTTCGCTGCCATTTTGTCTGGTCTGGCCTTCACATCACTCCAGATCCACGGCAATGTGGGTAAATCTTTAACTGCCCTCTGCAATGGCCCTACAGGGGCTCTCTGTTCAAGAGAGAACTAGAATTAGGTGTATGTTTAGTGTCAAATATATCTCTGTACATTGTACTTGAGTGGACGAGTAGAGCAAACATGTTGATTGGAAACAGGTTGATTGGAAAACATCTGTACTCATCATTTCCACCGCCATCTTAGGTACAAAGATACTTAGATACAAAATTTAAGGGATAAATTATAAAAATAAAGAATTGGGGATGGGTGACAAATGCTGGTCTTAACAGGAACACCCACATCCCATGAGAGATTTAAACAAAAAATGAGGGGGTGCTGCACTTTCTGAGGTGAGATGATAAAGTGAAGGGCTGGCATATGTAAAACAATCAATGTGCACTATTTTAGAGACGGTCCTGCCCAATATTTATTCTCAACAAACATTACAAATATTGCAGGTCACATTGTTGTTTGCGGGATCTTGCTGTGGGCAATCTGGTTGCTGGTTTTCCTACATTACAACGGTGAGTGCACTTCAGTAGCTGCACTGTACTGTGGGATGGTCTGAACTCATG
Source organism: Rhincodon typus (assembly GCF_021869965.1). Classification (NCBI taxonomy): domain Eukaryota; kingdom Metazoa; phylum Chordata; class Chondrichthyes; order Orectolobiformes; family Rhincodontidae; genus Rhincodon; species Rhincodon typus. The sequence continues at coordinate 7,105,814 of NC_063358.1, forward strand.
AGAAGTGAGGTGTGTGTGTCTGTCAGTGTGTGTGTCTGTCTGTCTGTCAGTGTGTGTGTCTGTCTGTCTGTCAGTGTGTGTGTCTGTCTGTGTGTGTGTGTGTGTCTGTGAGCCAGTGAGTGAGTGAGAGACAGAGATTAATAAGAATGGATGTGATGTTAGTCTCACCCCCTGCAGCTGTGCTGTTCTTAGCCATGAAACTGTAGAAGTTCAGGGGAAAAGAAGTCATTGGGAAAAGGGACATTGACCACCTGTGACTCCACACTCATTCCAGCTGGAGACCAACACTTTGGGAAGTGGAATGGTATGGACTCGTACACTGGCTCAGTTTTCAAACTAAGTGGAAAGACTCTCAACCATTCCATGAGGACCTTTTGGAATGAAATTGAGCGAAAATGTTTTACCAATATCTCCATTTCCCTCGTGACAGCTTTAGCTTGAGTGCAGGGATTGTGTGACTATGAGCAATGACTGTGGGGGAGACAAACAGTGAGTATTCGACTTTGGAGGCTTCTTCAGATGGGCCAAATCCACACCCAACTGCATCGACTCCTCAGAGCATTGAAGAGGGGTAGCTGGACAGTGACATGGAAATCAGTGACTTATACCTGTTTCTTTTCAACTTCACAGAGGCCCAATGGTGCTAACCCTGGCCGAGCTGAACTAACTGCATAAAGTCCAGAGCCAGTTCCTCCTGATTTGTGCAACCCACTTGTTGCTTTTGGTGTCAACACCCAGTTGGTGTTTGGGGAGCGTGAGTTTTATCTTTTACATTGCCCTGCTTTGTCATGCTGGATAAACAATCTGTGTTTTCTCACAGCCCATAAAATACAACATACTTTTTATATTGTTTCAGATAACATTCATGTAGCAATCGTTGTTGTTCTTATCTTGAAACCCAAAGCGTTGGACATTTGAACCCACAGACCTCATCTGATGCAAGGCCGTGCAGAGCTGAGTCATACAGATAGGAACACACAGTTTCCAAGTTCCTTTCTGACCCTCCCCTGAAGGAAAATCCAGTAAAATGTGCAAATGGCACGTACTGGTCCAATTGGTCTTGTATCACTCAAAACTGAGCATTGGGATGTTTTATTTGAAGCATTATACCTTGTTACTTTGTTTTTCCCTCTGCACTGTGTTGAGAATGGTCAATCCCCAAAGTAGGCTGCAGATGTTTTCCAATCAACCTGTTCAGACACCTCTCTGGAGCCGGTGGGATTTGGAACCTGGCCTCCCGTCTCGGAGGTAGAGACACTGCCACCGTAGCACAAGAGCACCCTGACATGGGCACATTACAAATTCATAAATTGGTTTCAGTGCTCAGGGAGTTGGGGAAACATTCGTGCTCCATCCCCTTCCTGGTGACCCAATGCTAGGCCTCAGCTGGATTATTGTGCCCAGTTCTGGGGATCACACTTTCAAAAACATGTGGAGGCTTTGGTGAGGAGATTTTTTTTATCAGAGTGCTGCCAGGAACGAGGGACTTCGTTGAGAGGAGGAAACTGGAAAAGATGTGATTGTGGGAGCAGAGAGGGTTCAAGGGAGATGGTAAGGGAATCAATTC
>NC_063358.1:7122380-7140176 GCF_021869965.1 Rhincodon typus
CATGCCGACCAGATATCCTAAATAAATCTAGTTCCATTTGCCAGCATTTGGACCATATCCCTCTAAACCCTTTCTATTCATATACCCAACCAGATGCCTTTTAAATGTTGTAATTGTACCAGCCTCCAGCACTTGCTCTGGCAGCTCATTCCACACACGCACCACCCTCTTGCTCCTTAGATCCCTTTTAAATCTTTCCTCTCTCACTTTAAACCTATGCCCTCCAGTTTTGGACTTCTCAACCCTGGGGAAAAGATCTTGTCTAGTTACCTAATCCACGCCCCTCATAATTTTATAAACCTCTATAAGGTCACCCCTCAGCCTCCGACGGTCCAGGGGAAATAGCACCCAGCCTATTCAGTCTCTCCCTATAGCTCAAACATTCCAATCCCAGCAACATCCTTGCGAATCTTTTCTGAACCCTTTCAATGATGTGGAGATGCCAGTGTTGGACTGGGGTGGGCAAAGTCAGACGTCACACAACATCGGGTTATAGTCTAACAAATTTATTTGAAATCACAAGCTTTCGGAGCGTAGCCCCTTTGTCAGGTGAAGTGGACTTGTGATTTCAAATAAACCTGTCGGACTACAACCTGGTGTCGTATGACTTTGAACCCTTTCAAGTTTAACAATGCCTTTCCTATAGCAGGGAGACCAGAACTGCACACAGTATTCCAAAAAATGGCCTAACCGATGTTCCGTACAGCTGCAACATGACTCCCAACTCCTACACTCGATACACTGATCAATAAAGGCAAGCACACCAAACGCCTTCTTCACCACCCTGTCTACCTGTGACTCCACCTTGAAGGAACGATGTACCTGCACTCCAAGCTTTCTTTATTCAGCAATACTGGAGAGGTTAAAGATTATATGAAACTAAAAGAAAAAGTCCATAATTGTACAAAGACATGTGTCAGAAGAACAGAGAGAATTTAAAAAAAAGCAAAGGATGACAAGAAATTAATTAAGGGGGAAAAATAGATAATGATGAAAGCTAGCTAGATATAGAAAACAGATAGTAAGAGTTTCTATATACATAAGAGAAGAGTTGAGAAAGTCAGAATGGTCCCATAGAAAGTAACGCTGGAGAATTAATAATGGACAATAAAGAAATGGTAATGAATTGAACACATATTTTGTATCACTATATTATTTCACTATAGAGGATATAAATAACATCGCAGAAAAAAATCAGAGAAATTGAAGGGTGGGAGGAACTTAGGAAAATCAGTACCACCACAGAAGTGGCGCTGTTGGAGCTTAGGGCTGACAAGTGACCAGATCCCGATAGATTTCATCTCAGAGACTTAAAAAAACGAGCTACTGAGAAAACTGGTGTATTGCTTTTAATTTTCCAAATCTTTTTTGGTTTAGCGACAGTCCCATTAAACTGAAAGATAATGAATATAACTCCATTATTCAAAAAAGGAGAGAGACCAAAAGCGGTAAACTGCAAATCAGTTAGTTTAACATAGCTCACGGGGAAAAATTTCTGACAGATTACTTGAATAAGTTCAGGGTAGTCCAGCTGAGTCAGTGATGTTGTGAAAGGGAAATTATGTTTGACAATCTATTAAGAGTTCTTTGAGGAGGTAACATGTGACGTGGATAAACAGGAACTAGTCAATGTACTGTAGTACATTCCAGGAGACGTTTGATAAAGTGTCATATCATTGGTTATTGCAGAAGATAAACTTCAAGATCTAGGGAATAACATTTTGGCACAAATTGATAATTGGTTGATTAACAGGAAGTAAAGAGTAAGCATAAATGGACTTTTTTCAGTTTGACATGTTGTAACAAGTATTATGCTGCGGGAGTTGGTGTGGGGTTCTCCACTGTGGACAATTTATATAAACACTTCTGTCCATTCATTGAAGTTGTGATTGCTAAATTTGTTGAGGTCACAAAAGTAGCAAAGTAAGTTGTGAAGAGGGCACAAGGAGGCTACAAAAGTTATAGTTTTAGTTATTGGTGAAATGAGTGGGCAGTGATGTAACGAATGTAGTATAAGGTGGCAAAATGTCAAATTGTCCATTTTGACAAGAAAAATAAAGAGTATTGTGTCTAAATAGTGAGAAATTGAAGAGCTCTGTGTTGCAGAGGGATCTGGGTGTTATGCATGAATCAGCAGGAGTTGATGTGTAGGTATAACAAGTAATTAGAAAATGTTATCATTTATTGCAAGGGGAATTGACTACAAAAGCAAAGAGGTTATGCTATATTCAGGACACTGGTAAGTTCACAACTGGAGTACTGTGCACTGTACTGGACACTTTATTTCTGGAAGGTGAAAGTGCATTGGAAGCCGTGTATCTTGTAGATGGTACACAGTGCTGCCACTGTGCATTGGTGGTGGTGGGAAATGACTGATGAAGGTGGTGGATGAGCTGCTTTGTCCTGGGTGGTGTCTATCTTCTGATCACGTGCAGGAATTCTGGCTGATTTTTAAATTTTACTTTCCCTTCCTTTGAGCAGTGGTTACTGAGATCAATTGTAACATCCAATTGAGCCCTTGGTTAAAACTCAGATTGACACCTAGGATGGTGGATATTAATTTGGGTGAGTTACTTTATTTGCAATTACTGGAACAGCTTTTCAGAAATAATTCTGGAAAAATGCAGGAATGCAACAGGCTAAATCTTGCTGGATTACAAAAAAACACAGTTGTTAATATTACATTCTGTATTTACTAATGAATTATTATCAATGCACAAATCAGGCAGCAAATTTAGAGGATTATTAGTGATGCCATGAGTTAGAAATTTCCAGAATGCACTGATTAATTTACACAGTTCCATTGTTTGTCTTATAAAAAGCACCTCGCCCTGAACCATTCTGTTATTTTACAGAACTTGCTAGAATTGCGTGTTAATTGTCCACTGTACTATCAGTAGGAACTTATGACTCATAATTAATGGCATAAGGATCCTTTCAAAGAATTTATAACTATTAATGCAGTGCCTCTCTTGCCTATAAAGGGATAATCTAACATGTTGCATGTCACTCTTTTGTGTAGTCAATTGTTGTAATAGATGTTAGAAAGATCATTTAATTTTTCCATCCCTCTTCGTTTGTCTCTTAGATCAAGCTTTCAGGGACCAGAGAATCCCTTTAGTGTGGAATCAGGCCATTCGGCCCATCGAGTCCACACCAACTGTCTGAAAAGCATCCCAACTAGAGCCAGCTCCCACCCTATCCCCATGTTTACCATGGCCAATCCACCCAGCCTGCACATCCCTAGGCACCATGGCCAGTCCACCTAACCAGCTCATCTTTGGACTGCGGGAGGAAAGTGGAGTACACGGAGGAAACCCACGCGGAGACAGGGAGAACATGCCTACTCCACACGGACAGTCACCCGAGGTGGGATTGAACCCAGGTCCCTGGTGCTGTAAGGGAGCAGTGCTAACTGCTGAGCTACTGTGCTGCCCATGTTGTCTTGTTTCTCACTTGATTCCAATGCATCCTCCTTGATCAGGTCCCTGGGGTGCAGGATGTTCTGTTTCTAAAGAGTACAATTCTAAAGGGGGTGCAGGAAGAGAGGGACCAGGGGATTTATGTGCAAACAGAATTGTATAAGCATCTGAAGATAAAAAATGGTTTGCTGAGCTGCTGAGAAAATGCAGGGGAGTGGTATCAGTTAAAATGCTTCTACAGAACTCCAGGATGGACATGGTGGGTGAAACGGTCTGTGCTCTCAAACACTCGTGTGATTCTTTCCTCCTCCATCATTCTCTGTTTCTTTCTCAATCCTTAAATCTCATTGCTTTAGGAGACAAATGGTTGTTGCCATCAGTCACTGAGTTCTTGTGTTTCCCAGTAGTCCCCACTGCACCGTTATAAACTCATAAAGTTGACAATGAAAACTGTTTTTAAGCTGAAGGTTTTAGCAAGGAGTCACACTGTGAGGTGCCCCTCTCCAATAGCCCAGTGCTGTAGGTCGCTAATAACTTAATTCCTTCTTTTTAAAAAAAAAAAGAGCTACCAGTTTAAGAAAATATCTTCCTAGTTCACCAATTGCTCATGTTCCTACCAGTAAATTTTTTTAAAGACAGTAAAGTTCCATTTTTCATTTAATGAAATGCAGCAGAGATTTCGCGAGAAACAGTTAGAATAAAGAACTCATTTAGGAAATAAATTCCCTTCCTAGGTTCTCATCATTCATTCCCTAATTGACAGAAATCAAGTGCTTCTATTTTATTTGTGTGTGCTAGAATTCATTAGCAAAGTAGAAATTGAAGCAATACTGCTTTTAACATTGAGCTTGTGTTTTAGAGTTGAATGTGAAACTTTGTTTAATTTACATGTGGGATGTACGTCTCACTGACTGGGTCAGCATTTTATTGCCCATCCCTAGTTACCCTTGAGAAGGTGGTGATGAGCTGCTGCCTTGAACTGCTGCAGTCCATGTGTTGTAGGGGGACACACAATGCCCTTTGGCAGAGAGTTCCAGGATTTTGACCCAGCGACAGTGAAGGAAAATTCAAACTGTGTGTATGTAAATGTTCAGTCAGCCATGACCTGTCCTGCACAAAACCATGCTGACTGTCCCAGAATTAGGCCCTGCTTTTCTAAATATGCGTAAATTGTATCCCTCAGAATCCTCTCCAGTAGATGCCCAAAAAATCCTCTCCAATAGCTTTCCAAAGGGCCAGAGACTTGGAGGTTCATGGTGGCTGGAGGAGGTCACAGTGGGATTTGAAGAAAAGGTGAATGTGTTACATATTAGGTGTTGTTAGACCAGGAGTCCGAATAGGTCATAGAAAAAACACAGCAATTAGGAGCTGAGATTGGCAATTTACCCCTTGAGCCTGCTCCGCCATTCAATATGATCAGTGGTGATCATCCAACTCCGTTCACACTTACTCCCAATACCCTTTGATCCCTTTAGCCTATGACCTATATCTAACTTCCTTTCGAAAACATTCAATATTTTGGCTTCAACCATTTTCTGTGGCAGGGAATTCTACAGGCTTACCACTTTGAGTGAAGAAATTTCTCCTCATCTCAGTCCTAAATAGCCCGCCTTGTATTCTTAGACTATCCCCAAAGCTCAGCAAGCACGGGGTGACGACCGCATGTGATGGTGCAAGGGAATGAAGCAGTCAGGGCTTAATGACAACCCTGTATTTCTGTCCAATATGTACAGGGCTGGGATAGGGTGCAGTTAGGACAGGGTGAAGCCAGAGAAGGCTTTGTAAACACGGACCATACGCAGTGCTGGGGACGACATTCATATTTGTTTGAAGAGCCGGTGCAGGCATGATGGGCCAAATGGCCACCTTCTTAGAATCTTAGAACTGCACTGCAACAATCTGTGATTCGTTGATTGTAGTGAGGTCACTGATCTTGACTTGGATGATGAAGATCAATGTACGATTGACAAGATTGCAGATGACTCAATATTACTTAAATAAGTAGTGAGGATAAGACAAAGAGTCTACAGAAGGATATAGTGGCCAAAACTTGACAGATGGGCTATAATGTGGGAAAACATGGCATTATGCATTGTGGCAGGATGAATAGAACAGCTGGATATTGTTTCAATATGGAAAGACTGCAGATAGCTGAGGGACAAAGGGATTTGGGTGTTCTCGTGCATGAACCACAAAAAGCTGGCATTCAAGAAAAGCGGGTAATAGGGAAGGCAGTTGGAATGTTGGCCTTTATTCAAGGGAATGGTGTATAAAAAATAGGGAGGCCTTGCTAAGACTACACAAGGCAGTAGTCGGAAATGGAACATAGTCAGGCTCCCTGTTCAACTCCCAATACTGAGTCAGTCACTTGTGTCAAAATGGATTGGATGCAGAGATGAAGCAACTCTCAATAGTCAGCACATGATTGGCCCAGTTGGTCATTGGACTTATCAGTTTGCCCACCTCACAGAACTCATTCCACTGAGGAGAAGGACATTTTCTGTGTGAGTTAATTGACTATACTCATGATATCCCAAAGTGACTTATTATATGTGTAATAACAAGGTGTAGAGCTGGATGAACACAGCAGGCCAAGCAGCATCAGAGGAGCAGGAAAGCTGACGTTTCGGGTCTAGACCCTTCTTCAGAAGCACCTTGTTATCTCAGATTCTCCAGCATCGGCAGTTCCTACTATCTCTTATTATATGTGTACCTTGTTTTTAAGAGAGTTCTCCTTTTAACGACTGTATATTGTGTATATACAATGTTACAACTCTGCCTGACAGTTAGTCTGCTATGGGTTGGAAATCAGTGGCTTTGTTGCAACGTCTGCTTCATAATTTGTAATGTGTTTTACTGTGTAAACTATGTAACCGAGGGATTTGGGAGTCATTGTCCATGAATCACAGCTGACATCCAAGTTCGGCAGGTAAAAAGATGGCAAATGGAATATTGACCTTTATTTCAAAAGGAATGAAGTATAAATGTGGGGAGGTTTTGCTAAAACTATACACAGTGCTAGTCAGATTACCGTTGGAAAACTGTGAACAGTTTTGGTCTACTTATACTAGCATTGGAGGCGGTCCAGAGAAGGTTCACTGGATTGATTCCAGGAAAGGAGGGATTTTCTTATGAGGAAAGGTTGAGTAGGTTGGTCTTGTACTTATTGGAGTTTAGAAGAATAGATTCTTAGGAGGCTTGGCATAGTAGATGCCAGGAGTTTGTTTGCCCATGTGGGAGAGTCTAGGACTAGAGGGCATAATCTCAGAGGAATGCGTTGCCAATATAATACTGCGATGAGGAGGAATTTCATTTGTCAGAGGATAGTTAATCTGGGGAATTCTTTACCACAATAGTGCTATTGAGGATGGATCATTAAGAATATTCTGAGAGAGACAGATTTTTCATCAGTAAAGGAATCCAGGTATATGGGTAAAGTCAGGAAAGTGGAATTGATGACTATCAGTTCAGCCATGATGTTATTGAATGGCTGAGCAGACTCAGTGGGCTGAATGGCCTCCTTCTGCTTCCACATCTTATGGTCCTTTTTATTGTTTCTCATGATGCTGGTGAGATGGCAACAACATTCCATCCTGAGTTGGTGACGATCCTTCTTCCTGGTTATTGACTTTAAAATTAGCCTAAATCACAAGACATTAAGAGTCAAGAAAGCAAAGGTTACAGAACTGTAGTCACCTGTAGCCAATCTGGCTAAGAATGGAGATTGGCAAATTGGTGACAAGCTACTGCCCTAAATCCAAGACCATTTCAGAGGTCACTGAAGAGTCGTCCACAGCCAACTCGAAGGGATAACCTAACAAATAAGAAGGGGAAACACAAGAAACAAATTTTCACCTTGTCAGAGGCCCCATAAGAAATAGAAACAGGAGTAGGCCATTTGGCCTCTGAGCATGTACTGCCATTCAATAGGATCATGGCTGATCTGACATTCCTCAGGTCCACTCTCCCTGCACTTTCCCTGTAACCTTTCATTCATCAACTGATCAAGAATCAATGATTGTTGGGATGGGGCAGAGGGAAAGGTTACACCACAACACTTCTGCCTTAAGTTGGCAGACCCTTTCAAACAGGTGGCAATTGCATCTTCTGAGAGTTTGGTTGGTAGATGGGTGGGTGGGTGCAGGGTGGTAGACAGGGGGTATTGGTAGAAGGTAGCTCCGAGATGTAAGTTCTGGACAAGTAATAGACATAGCATTCTGGTCCCTGAGCCAGGTAGCACTCCAGGGCACCAGGCAACTAGGCTCACTAATGACATATAGACTTACACTTATCACAGTGGCTGGGACTCTTTCTGCTTGACTTGCAATGATTGCAGGCCAATATTCGATTATATTTGCTATGATTTGAATATCACCAGAAATATCCTCAGCACTTGAATGCCTTGGGGTGCAGGCATACAGTCAATTTTATCTTGCTGTCAACAGTTTGAGCACTATTAGAAAAATGACAGTATCACAAGGGAGTGCAATGGTTTGAGATCCCTTCAGGTAAACTAATATACCGCTTGTGCTTAACATGGTGAAGTACATGTTGTGATTTATGTTGACTGGCCTGCTGTTCCAATGGGCAGAGTTCTGTCAGTGACATATCACTTCTGCTTTCTTGCTTTTTCCCCTGTCCCATGCGATTATAGTTCCCTTAGGTTGAGCCAATCTCTGAAGCAGTACACCACAATGGTCAGTGTGTATACTCCAACCATACCAACTATGGACGAGGCCAAAGAGGAATTCGACACCAGCCATTGTCCTGTACCCCAAAGGGAGAAGAGTTGATTTTCCTCATAGTTTCAAAGCCTCAGTTAGGAGGAACACAAACTTCTGGGAAATTGGCAAGGAAGTGGAAGCATACCAATGGAGTCCCCCTGACAGATTATCCAGAGCATGGTTGGGTCACAACCAACAACCTACTTCATCAAACAGACAAATATAAACCTCATCGCAACACGCTCACTTTAGACATTGGCACCTGCTTGAATACGTCATTGTCTGATTGAGGGATGACCAGAATGCTCGGCAGCACCTTTACCACAACAGGCATTGACCAATGCTGCACTGACCCCCACCTAATCTGGTCTACTATCTCTATCTGGCTTGCCTACAAACCACAAGTGACAAGTACTAGCTTGGTATTCAATGTCGAAGGACTCAAAGACTCTACAAAGAAAAGACCTACTCTGTCAGCATCTCACTGTCCACCTACTGACATTCGTCAAACAGGAACCACAGAATGTCCAGAGTGGTTGGGCTGCTTGTATCCATCATAAACGACATGTACAAGGAGACTTGATGTTTCTCTGCCAGGAAACATTGAGGCTGATCTGACGAGAATGACCAGGAGCTACCAAATCTCAAACGCAAGAAGTCACTGAACTGGAAAGAAAGAAAGCAGGTCTACAGTCAAATGAAGACTGAGATCCAACAAAAAAAAAACTCTGACTTAAAGAACAGGTGGTGTTAGAATGAGTGCAGGCAATCCAGCAACTCCCTGATAGTCATGATGATATGTGTGGATTCTTCAGTGTAGTCAAAAACTATCTAGCAGCTCACCCAGTGACTTACTGGGTTGAGAGCCAAGAATGGAATAGCGCTTATGGAGGACAGATGGATCGTCATCGACCAATGGAAGGAGCACTTTGATGATCTCAATCAAGCGTCATCCTCAATGTGAATGTCTCCACCTTCAGTATAGTACCTGTCACCATGTCAGCACCATCCCTGGCTGACACGAGGTTGAGAAAGCAACCTAACAGCTCAGAATGAATATGTCCTATGGGTGCAAATGGAATCCCTACTGGAATACCGAAATATGGGAGAGAAACATACTTGGCAAGAATACATGACCCCATCTCCTTCATCTGGAAGGAGGAGAGCGTGCCAGAACATCTCCAAGGTGCCAATGTGACCATCATCGAGGAAGCAGATGAGATCAATGGCCGTGAACGTAGCGGGGTTTGCTGTCCACTTCCAGGAAGGTCATTGCAAATCACATCCTCCCCAGTGGCTGAAGAGCTCCTCCTGGAGTCATTGGTGGATTGTGTCCATCAAGAGGCATAATCATTGGAGTAAGTCCAAGAAACTGCTCAGACCACTAGGAATCATGACAGTGCACAAACCAGCAGCTACACTAAGACAGCAACTGACCAGGGTTAAAGATCCAATAGACCATGGACAGGATGAATGTGGTTTACAAGATTATCATGCAGAGACTGCACAAAACACTATATGGGACAAACAGGCAGACAACTAGCAACCTACATCCTCGAACAGCAGCTAGCAACTCATCGACACGACCAGATGTCCTTGGTTTCAATACACGCTTTCAACTGGGACAACACTACTATCATTGGACAAGCCAAACAGTGGACAGCCAGGGAATTCTTGGAGGCTTGGCATTCTTCTGCAGACTCCATCAACAAACACATGGAATTAGACCCAATATACCGACCATTACAACGCACAGCTGGAACCGGCACCTACCGGAAGCAGCAAAAAACAGACCAAATAAATTCGACCCGGCAGAGGACAACAGCGCTTCACAGGAGGCTCAACAGCACCGAGGATGTCACTGAGTAAGGGGGTGAAACATCTGCTATCAAACCTCCCAGCTCGGCGAACACACCAACATCCATAAAGTCCAAGAAAAATACAGCAGCCAGCAGGAACCCTAATACTTGGTATTCTTTGACCTCACAAAGGCCTTCAATCAAACTGGATGGTTTGGGAAATGGCTGCCTGCAGAAATTCATCATGTTCCAGCGGCAGCCGTGATTGTCACCAGTGGATCCACTACAGATCCACATGTGAGTAAACTGGGGTCAAGCAAGGATGTGTCATTGCGTCAATGCTCTTCTGCACCTTCCTCGCTGCGACTCTCCATCCCGTATCTGTGAAGCTTCCTGCTGGAGTGGAGCTTCTTTACAGGATGAACAGAGAAACAACAACACTTTTTCAATCCAGAACCTAGATAACCCCAACCTCTGTCACCAAGCTGCATGTTCATGGGAATTTATTGCGTGTAATTATATTCCAAGGGTGAACCTGCCACAGGCTGATGTGAGGCTCTACATGCCAGAAACACTGACTATTCCCCCAATGCTACCCATCATTGGGAAATTGAAATTTTTGCATCATGACTATTGAATTAACCCCACACGCCATGTTGCATACAAATTAGGAAAAGTAAGCCTCTTGGTCCCTTGAGACTGTTTCACCATTTGATATGTTGAATGTTGTAGCTTCAACTCCACTTTCCTGCTCACTCCTCGATAACGTTTTGACTCCCTTGTTAGTCAAAAACCCATCCACCTTTGCCTTAAATAGATGAAATGAGTCTACTTCCATCACACCGAGAAAGACAGCCCCAGAGATATCACCCACAGTAAAAAAATCCTTCTCCTCATCCTTGCTTTTAATGGGAGACCCTCTTATTTTCATCGTAGTCTTCCTATTTCCCCCTTTTGTTTTGGACTTCATAAAATTCCCTCCATTAGTGTAAAACCAGTTGGATGCTGATTAGTTCATAAAGGTTCTTGAGGGGTACTTGAGCAAGACCACCACATACTCCAACATCTGCCTAGCAGTGTTGGATTGTCTTCACCTGCTTCCGCGAGGACAGCCAGAAGTTCTCTCTCAATGGCTTTTCGTTCAGCCCCATGCCATTTATGAAGAATCAAATTGAACTCAAATGTTCAACTTTTCTTCTCTCTCCATGGATGTTTCCAAACCTGCTGAGCATTTCCAGCAATATCTGTTTTTAGCACCAAAGCTCACCCTGAGTTAAGCCTTAGTCTCTGTCCTATTTCTCATCTATATGCTGCCCCTTGGTAATAGTATCTGAGAGCATGGTATCACATTTTATCTAGGCTGATGGCACCCAACTCTACCTCGTGATCATTTCACACATAACCCTTTCACCAGTTCTGATTTGGGACATTGCTAACCCAACATCAAGTACTGGATGAGCTGAAATTTGTAGTTAAAAACGGGGAATACCAAAACCATTGTGTCCAGCCCTATTATAAACTCAGCTACTGATTCAAACCCCTGCCATCTCGGGCTGAATTACACCACTTAGAAATTTTTGCATCCCATTTATCTCTAAACCGAGCTTCTCAGTCTATATCGTTTTTTTGTCAGGCAGATTGAATATATTCACTAACCTAACGTGCGAATCTTTACTCTTTCCTTCGCCCCACCATTGGTGGCTGTCAAATCAGCTGTGTAGACTCTAAGCTCTAGAATTGCCTCCCCAAACCCCTCTACTTCCCTCTCTTTCTCAAAGGTGCAATAAACCCTAGCTTGTTGACCAAGCTTTGGGAAACGTCCCAGTCTTTGACCCTGTACTTTTCTTGTAAGATTGGAAAGGTACAACCATAAGTGAGAAGTAAAATAAGAACTTCAATATATTTTACACCATTCACTACCCAAAGAGTTTAACAATTAATGAAGCACTTTTCAGTGTAGTCACTTTTCTATTGAAGGAAGCATGGAATCCAATTTGTGCATACCAAGCTTCCACAACTGCTATATTGCCAGATAATTTGCTTTTTGTGAGTTGATTGAGGGAAAATTATTGCCTAGAACACCAATATGACACCTATCTGGTCTGCTCTTTTTGCCACCAGTCTGCAGTCCCCTCTTTGTTGTTCCAAATTCTAGAACTGTGCCTTACATTCTTTCCTCCTACCACTGTTTAATACACATTTACCGCTTTGATTAATGTGCGATTTCCAGGCTTCAGTACAGTTTGGTTGCTGCCCCTTGTAAAATTGCTCTGTGCAGCCCATTGGTGTCAGGGGTACAATTTGCCCTGAATAGAATGAATGCAATTGCAACATCAGCCTATGACAAAAGCACATGTAATTGCATGAGATCTGTCTGTGCAAAAACAAATTTACATTGCTAAAAATTAAAAATAAACTGCACTTTTGTAGTTTCCAGCCTTTTCCTGACAAAAGTCTGCATTCAGCATGCATGTTGCACTCGTTCTCTACTTTCTTTTTAATTTAATGAGTGTTAAATAACTGAAGCAAGGTTCTGGGGTGGTGGGGGGGGGAGTCGTGTTGGATTAGATTGTAGATTTACGCTGAAAAAATAGGCCAAATTTGTGGTTTGCAATTGTATTGTTAGTGCCTCCAAAGATGAAGGACTTTTCTCTCTCCCTGTCTCTTTTCCTCCTCTCCCTTTTGCACTTCCGAATTGACTCTTATTTATGGAAATGAAGAATATGAATTGATGGAATGGTTATGTGATGGCTGGGGAAGGTTGTTTTTCAAAGGGTGAGGCTTAAATCACCTGTTTGTAAGATACTGTAAGTGAAGCTGCAAAGAGAGACAAAGGCAGAGAGGGAGAGAGTGGGGGAAGGGAGACTGCCCTCACCCAGGATGCCTTGCGCCTGAGTGTCCCAGTGTAGCGCCATGTTGTAGAGAAAGAGGGATCGGAGAAGGGGCCGCAATCCGCTGCAATCCGCCCTCTCTGCCTGTGAGTATCCCCGCCCGACCCCACCAGTCGACAGTTTAGACACCCGGCGATCCGCCGGGCCCGATATGGAGGGGCGGCGGGCGGGTGGAGGGGGGGAAATCGGGCGATTAGCTTTCCTCCAGCGCCCCTTTCTGCCCAGTATTTTGGACTCGGGGGCCATTGTTGTAGTGTGTGTGTGTGTGTGTGTGTGTGTGTTTGTATAGGGCAGTGATGGGGTTGGGGGGGGGGGGGGGAAGTATAAACAGCATTGTAAACTAATGGTGCGGGGGTGTGGGAGTGGGGGGGGGGGGGGGGGTGGTGGGGAGGGGGGGGGGGGGGGGGGATGTGGGGGTGTGGGGGGGGGGTGTGAAGCATTTTTTTTATTAGGGAGGAAAGGGGGTCATTTTCAAAGCTCGTCCACCCCCTGCGCGAAGCCAGATGGTTAAAGTTTGCGAAAATGTGCTGCTCTCAATTATTCCAGGAAACGAGGCTTTTACAATGGGGAAGGAAGGCTAGTTTCAATGCATGAAATACCGAGCTTGTTTTCATAATTGCAACACCAGTCGAAATATTTGTTTACTTGTTTTAAAAGCTTGAAATATGGATTTGAATCAAAGGGATTGTGAAATGTGGGTTGTGTGTGTGTTCGGTGTGGAGGGCATTGCACTTGTGTAAAACTAAGATTTGTGTTGAGCAAAAGATTATTGCGTTAAGTATATGTTGCCACTGATTACACTTCCCAAGATTTTTTTGTTCTTGGTTGTAATTAATTATTTGCCGAGAAAACGAGCAGTAAAGATTGTCAAATGGAGGAAATAAAACACTTTGCTAAGTTATAATTTCCACGTTTTTAACGCTGAATATTGAAATTCGCGAAAGCTAATTTGTGTCAGGATCAGTTGCATTCAGTATTACAGCAGGAAAATAAGATCTGGTATTGTCTAAGATTCAGATGTTAGGCATTTTTTTCTCCCTTTGTAGGTGTTGGTGCAGCCCTGCCAGGCCTGTAATTAGGAAAGTTGTATGGTTTCTGCATATGTCCCAACTGTAGCTGTTCGTGAAGCAGACGTTGGATTTTAATGAGAACATTTGGTTCTATTTTTTGCTTTGCATACTTTCAGAGGATGTATATTCTGTACAAATTGGTGAAACAATTTTTCTACATAATTCAGCTGAGAATAGTAGTTATCCACAAATGCATTTTGATTAGACAAAAAAACTCAGTTGAGTAATTTCTTATTGATGTAATTGTGCAAAGAAAGTGGCATATTGTTTTGTTGAAAATGATGTGTGGAATAACTGGACTTGATTAGTTAGCTGCTAGAATTCCATTCATCCCTGTTTTAATATTTTCTTTATGCTGGGGTTCATGTTCCTTGTCTTTGTGACTGTGGATCAGAAGCACAGTTGACGAGGGTTGTGAGTTACACAGAATTAAGGAAAGCTTGTTTTTAATCAAACTACAATTTAACACCTTCCAGTTAGTCTAGTGTTCAGACTTTGTGTATTTTTAATAAATACATGTTCAGACATGTGGATGTTGATATGAGGTTGCAGGTTTATCTGCTATTCAGAAGCAAAATTTAAATAATATTTCTATTTGCTAGACATGACAAAATAATTGGGCAGCCTCGAAAATTTTGAAGTAAGAGCAGAATATCCTCTGTCTAATACTTTTTACACAATATGCATTTCGATTTCTGATCTAGGCCTGTTTGTCTTTGCATCTCTAGATTCTGCAGTGCCAAGGCACATGCGGTGTGGGGGGTTGGGGGGAGTGCTGATGCTGCATGTTCAGTGTTCGTCAGATACCATTGCTCTGTTTTATATTTTCACGTTAATTCATAAACTTGGACTTGGGAACATGGATAATGGAGACCGAGGATTACTTTGTCATGTGCTATTCCAAAGGAGTAATTAATTTTAAAAGAATCATCTGACACGTGCCCCTGAATTTTATGCGTTACGTTTTTATTTTATGTTCTCAAGTACGTTGCAACACATGAACTGTTTTGAGGGGGATTCACGTGGTGTTCAAAACCATTTTTATGAATCTTAGTGCAGTTCAATTCTGTTTTCTTTTTGTTAGTGTACGTATTGATTTTGGAATGTTCATGTCATAATTTTTGAAAACATAATATCTGTGAAATAAGGGGGAAGAACCTTTCTGTTCATTGTCATGTTTTCATGGAATCACTTTTAAATTGACAGTGTTTTCAAAGACTTGGAGGAATTTGGGGCAGGATTTGCATGTTGAAGTGCGGTCAATTCCTATTTTCAGAGAAACTTTTTCAAAATTAGTGTCCATTTTTTGGGGAGGGTGATGGAACTTGAATTTTAAATGCTCATGAAACAAAAATAAGATGTTGTTCTTCATGCACTTTTAATGCTTGCAATTTAAAATACTTTTGCTTTATCGTTTGTTTTGTTTTACAGGTATAGGTGGAATGGTTGTTCCCTGTGTTTTTAAGGTATGAATGAAGTGCTCTGGCAGGACTCCCTCCCCCAGCAGCAGTATCAGCAGCCGCCACCACCGCAGGACAGTTTCGGTAACAGCGTCGCTCACAGCATGCCCGTGGTGTTAACAGGACCCTCCGCTGCCGGCCCCCAGCAGCAGCAGCAACAGCACGCTGCCTCCCAGGCGCTGGCCACTGCCTCGGTCTCCACGCAAGGCCCCGGCTCGATGGGGCCTCCAGTGCCAGTCGTGGTACCGGCACTTGCACTGGCTGCGGGCCGCTCGCAGGACGATGCCATGGTGGATTATTTCTTCCAGCGGCAGCCCGGGGAGCATCTGGGAGGAGGAGGCAGCAGTGGAGTCGCTGGGGGTGGTGGCAGTGGAGGTGGTGGAGGAGGAGGTGGAGGCGGTGGTTACAATGGGAAGCATCGCTGGCCAACAGGAGACAGCATTCATGTTGAACATCACCAGGTCAGTGCCTGTACTTTAGCTTGCCAAGCATCCGAGACATTTACCAGATGCTTACCTTTTAAGTTTGTGCATCCGAGAGTACTTTGCAGGCAACAAACACTTGGATTTGCATCTTGGTTGATCATGTTCAATTGCTGCTATGAAATTATTTCTAACTTCATTCTTCATTTGGGAATTCATGGACATGAGCCCCAGTCAAGGACTTGTTTTGACATATATTCAGTCTACAGTAGAGAAACAGACCATTTGGCCCAACTAGTCCATGCCTGTGTCTTTGCTTCAAACAACCCTCCTCCCACCTCTAATTTTTTATCTAATCCTGTTGACATTACTACTTTCCCTAACATCTGTTTATCTTGCTATCTCTTTTGCTATTTACAGCAGCTACTGCTTGTAGTAGTGAGTTCAGTATTCTAGCTAGTTTCTGGTTTATGTTTCTTCTGAATTTCTTCTAGAAGTTATTGGTCGCAATTTCTTTGGACTATCTTTTCAAACTTGTCCAGAGTCTCAAATAACTTTCTAACAAGTTGCCTTTTACACTTCCTTTTCTATAGTAGAGAGCCCAAACCTGTCCAGTTTCCTTCCGGTATTACCCTTGTCGATTTTCAGTGCCTCTCTTTTTAGAATAAGATGACCAGAGATGTTCTTTAAAAATACGTTTAGGAGTACTGGAGTCAGAATGGCTGCTACTTCAATAACTGTAATTTGCATTTATTTTGTATGTGACATTTTGATTGAGATGTTAAACTTGGAGTGAAAAAGGAAGGACCTTGTGATACTGTTCAAGGAAGAGCAGGGGAGTTCCAGCCAACACGTGCCATTTAATCCACTACGTGAAAACCGGTCATTTTATTGCTTTTTGAGTGAGATGTTACTGTGCTGCATGTCACTTAATGGCGCTCACATTCAAAGATATTCATTGCTTGCAAAGCATTACAAAAGACTCTGAATCTTGAATTGTTGCATGTGAATTGTATCGTAAGCACTTTTGAGTACTTTACCAAAGTAGTAGTTCTTCATGTGCAACAGTAGTGATGGACGGTGGGAAGTTGTGGTCTAAGTGAATTCCACCTTCATCCAATGTGTGCATTTTTATGGCAGGATTCACTAGGTGGAGATGAAGAGTGAAAAATTCTTGCTGCATTCTTTTTAATCCACCTATTGTCACTCAGTCAGAATCTTGAAGTTTCTGTCAGCACAAAGACAGGACTTGCTGAAAAAGAAGTCTAACCATCAACATCTCAATAATTAGGGATATATAATAAATGCCTGGCATTGCCCACATGCCAAGAACAAATTTAAAAATAAATGCACACAGAAGCTGTGGCAAATTGAATTCTTCCTTCAACACCACCCTGGTTGAGATAATCAAACTGAGCAGAGACCAAATGCCTAATGGCATTTTAACTTGGTTAGCACTAGTTGAACCACTTAAATAGGGCACATCTTTTGAATACAAACTTAGTTTTTCCGTGCTAAGTAAGTAAATAGTTGTTCAAAATCTGCTTTTCAGTTTTGTAGAAGGGCTGTAGCTGCTGTAAATGTTGCCTTTTGTAATGAATAAAGGAGCATTTCTCTCACACTCACTCTCTCACTCTCACTCTCACTCTCTCACTCTCACACTCTCTCTCACTCTCACTCTCTCACTCTCACTCTCACTCTCACACACTCACTCTCACTCTCACTCTCACTCTCTCTCTCTCTCACTCTCACTCTCTCTCTCTCTCTCTCTCACTCTCTCTCTCTCTCTCACTCTCTCTCTCTCACACTCACACTCTCACACTCTCACACTCTCACACTCTCACACTCTCACACTCTCACACTCTCACACTCTCACACTCTCTCACTCTCTCACTCTCACTCTCTCTCTCTCACTCTCACTCTCACTCTCTCTCACTCTCTCACTCTCTCACTCACTCTCACTCTCTCTCTCTCACTCTCTCTCACTCGCACTCACACTCTCACACTC